>NW_019154085.1:98136283-98269894 GCF_002288905.1 Enhydra lutris kenyoni | reverse complement strand
TAATACCATAAAACAAAACACTAGCAAGCAAAAAAAAAAAAAAAAAAAAAAAAAAAAAAAAAAAAAAAAAAAAAAAAAAAAAAAAAAAAAAAAAAAAAAAAAAAAAAAAAAAAAAAAAGAGCACTCTAAGAAGTGACAGCAAATGTTTACATTTTGGTTCTAAGCTGTCAGATTCCCAACAGTTTGTGTGAATAATCTACATTATAACATTCTTTTCTTTCTATCTTGGCCTAAGGATGTGGGTATAGGACCCTTTGAAATATCAGATGAGAAGGAAAAGAAAAAACAAAAAACTGTGTTCGGCAAAAAAAAAAAAAAAAAAAAAAAAAGAGAGAGAGAGAGAGAGAGAATTATGTTTTATGAGAATAATGATGACAGAGGTGTCTAAAACAAAACCAAAGCAGAACTCACAGGAGAGAGGAAAATCATGGATGCCACAAATCAAGAGGCTTTCAGAACTGTGTAAATACGGTAGTCTTCTTGTTGAGATTTCACTGCAGAAGTCCTCTGATCTGACTTGATCACAAGTGGCTCGGTTAATCAAAATGTCGGAATACAGAATCAGAAAAATGTTCCTTATCCTCATTTGTGTTCCCTGCAGAGGGAGCTGAGAAGGGAGGTGGAAGGGAGGGACCTGAGCCAGATCACTGGTTTTGATTCCCACTCGATCAATTACCAGCTGGGGACTTTGTGCCTGAGTGTCCCCATTTGTAAAAATGGATGCCTGCCTCATCGGATTGTAATGGAGATGAAATTGGTGAGCTCCTTAAAGGCTGTAGGAAAGTATCTGATACGTGGGAAACACTATGCATTTTTAAATAACACTGTTGATAGGGTCAAGTCTACTTCTTTGCCTAGGGATCCTATTATTAGAGTCTGTTTTGTTTGGCTTCTTTGGGTGGGCGAGGGGCATCAAACACATGCTTTATGCATTGTTTATGCATATGTCTTTGTTTTGGGTTTTCTTAACAGTGTAACAAGAACTTCAAATCACTTGGGAAACAATTTGGATGCAGAATGCTTCTATGTTTAATATAATTCTCCAGCTCCCACAATTTTTTTAGTTAGGTACCTATATTTCATTTGCTCATAAACATTTATTTAGCGACTCGCCTTTATAGATGGTTTTGAAGCACTGAACTTTGTTTTATATAAACAATTCTTTGGGTATCACATTTTATCGGTTTATATAGTAGTTAAAAATGATATAATCACCATAAATACTACTTGCAGAAACATAATGAGTTACAAAGATGGCTCATTTACGGTGAGCATTCAACCCAACTGGTAAGAGAAGAAAGTAAACTTAGCGGAGAACTCTATTAGTTGCCAATATTTGATGAATTGAGTCTTGTTTGACATGATTCATAAGAAGAAATGGTGATCGTTGGCTAATCTGGCCAGTAGATTCAAATAAGGTTAATTAGAGATTCGGGTTCCATTAAGAACATTCCTTTGGGATTTTACTTGCTCTACTAACCTCTCAATTCTTTGGAATTTAGCACAGATCACTGATTTTAATACAAAGGGCCTTGTTACTCTGATTTGTTACCACCCCCAGTCCCAGAGATACCACTCTAGAAACTGGAATTGCCACAAAAGATTACTGCCATTCTTGGTTTTCATTTTCAGGTTAGACCTTATTATTATTATTATTATTTTTTTTTCTCAGCATGGATCTGGTTCCCTTTGTGAATTTCCCAGACTTCGTCAACTAATCCATAGAACAATGCTTTTTTGTCTCTCCTATACAAAAAAAAGGGGAAAAAAGCAAAAAAAAAAAAAAAAAGCGCTAAATAATATCCATGTAACTTCTTACTATTTTTAAGGGACAGAGACTGGTTCTTATAAATTATTTTCTTTTCGACTTCTCACAAGCTATCTCCTAAAATCACAGTGGGTTCAACACTCTTCTTTCTATATTTCTCTTCAAGAGGGCACTCCAGATTGTAGATAATCGTTAGGCTGTATTCAGCAGATGACACCTAAGATAAGATAAGGTATCTAAGATAAGCGGAAAACTACTTAGAAATCTATGGTACTGAATCTCCAGTCTATGGGCAGATGCTGTAAGTTCAATAATATTTGGGAGCAGGTACACTGGTGGATTGGCTGCACCCGACAGCCACACCCTCAAATAGTCTGGGCTGGATGAGCACAACTGAGTACTCCCAAAGCATGCACACAAGACAGGAAAAGTTCAGAAGAAGAGAGGGCATAAACTTCCCTTACGTGTATGCAAAATAACTACCAACTTGCAGAATAAATTTGTATCATTTATTCATTACTCCATTCAACAAATAATTATAAAGCTTCCATAGGTGCGAAGCAAGCATAGATTGCTTTTGCTTTAGCCAGTACTCCACAGTATGTATTTGTGCCACCAGAAAATAAAAAAATCACAAGCCACATAATTAACAGACCCCCGAAAAAGCCAGCAACTCCATCTCTCTGTGACTGTGAGCTGTAGATGGTAGAGGACAGGCAGCCCACTTTCTACCATTTTTCTTTAAAGAACTATTAACAGCCCATCTTTCAGAAATGTTATTTAAATTAGAATGGCTCCTGGAAGAGAAGACTATTTAGGGAGGAATATAAAGTGTGTTGGCTGAAAATATCCAGTGAATAAACTCTGAGTTCTATTGTTAGCGTACACACCATTTCCTGCCATTTGGATATGGATTTCAGAAATTTGTGACAGCCAATGAAAAAGTTTAAATATCTATGGCACATGTGTTTATTATGGAAATAAGCCATCATGATTCATAAACAGGGACTATGGATCCTTAAACATTGTTCCAGAAAAGCCTGAAGTTAAACCAAGCAAAATGGAAAAAATTCATGAACATGCAACAGCTGTTGAAAGTAATTATAATATTGGATCTTGATATAAGAGAGCAAAAGAAATAACAACTTTTTAACAGGCAAGACTCTCTCTGACAAACACTTCTTGTGGTTGGAACCAGGAAAGAGAATAGAGATAGACAATTTTTTTCTGCATAATTTTTGAGTCCTAAATTATGAATTATGTTTTAACAGATAAAGCAGAGGGGAGATTAATTTAGGAGATGAGATCTACGGTACAATTGAGAGACTTGCTTTATTTTAATTTGGGGGAAAAATTATACTTTTGATGTTGGGCTTTATCGAGCATCTTTCTTTCAATGAAATGAATGGCAATTTCTTGTTATTTCCCTGAGGAGTCAAGGAAAGATGTTCATGCCAAAGTTCAGAGGGTAAATGAGCAGCACTGGCCCAGCCATCAGGAACAGTGTTGTCCTGTAGAACCTCCAATGGCAATGGAAAAGTTCTGCATATGCATCACCCAATATGGCGGCTACCGTCTCTATGAGGCTTTTTAACACTTCCAATGTGGCTAGTTTGACATAGAAACTTAATTTTTATTTAGTTTTCAATTTCCTTGGCACTATGCATTTAGTGGTTACAGTGCTGGGCAGTAGAGGTTAGAGGATACCACTGTCTTCTCTCTCTTGCTCAGGCAACAAGGCCAGGCAGCTGGGGTTTATTTTTCATACGTCATCACTGTGAAACCTTACCTACCCTTTGGTATATTAGCCTAAGAAGGGCTCTAAGCAAGGCTCATGGGAGCTTATTTGAGCAAATATACACATTAACAGGATTTAAAAAACCCCAGGACAGAGCAAAGATCAGCCTCCCAGCTCCCTTTGCCAATTCATGTGTCTCCCTGAAGTCAGGTATGTTCTCTGGTGCTTTGTCAGGGACATCATCCAAAATGATTCCAATGGCTTGACTTTCCACAACTTTGCATGTTATGAAGGAAAGTCAAGAAGGAGTTCAGTGACAACTTTTAGACAAGGAGAACCTGAAAACACTGAGGCAGAATATAAGAATTGTGTGTGAGGAGGAATTCTCCATGGAGACAGATATGAAAGGAAAAAAAAAAAACAGCAGAATTTTTGATTAGAGAGAATGAAATAAAGAAATGTACTTGAATAAAGTACATAAAGTACACTGAATAAAGAAATAAATTACATAAAACTCGTCCTTGCTTATCACAGAATGCAAGATCACTAATACAAGACCCCAAAGTAATCAATTATTTCCCAACTCCATTCCACAGTTTCACTTAGTTTACTAGAGGACACCTCTGATGGTACCTTTTACCTGTTTATTATTTGTTGATGTCTTTCTTTATCTAAACACAGCTTTCGAAAGTCAGATAAATTTAAGAGAGGCTCAATTTTAATGACATCCCTTGAGAAGGGAAAGAATCTGGGTTCCAGTGTATGATGCCTTGCCTATGGAGATACTGGAAACTTTTGAACTAAAGTAACTTTTTGTCAATAGCTTTTCAGAAGCAAGGATTGTTTTCCACATAAGCACATACCTGGAGGAGCAGATCAGAAGTTGGTCTGATTCGCTGTTGGAACAGGATGCTTAACGTTCGATTCTGTTGTTCCAAATCAAACACTCTTGTTTTCAACTTTACACATTCCTCCCTTAGATCCTACAACAAACACAGTGAAAGAAAAAAAAATCTATAACTGAAAGACACTTTTGCATATTATAACCATATTTCATCTGATATTTCAGACACATTAGTATAAAAATAGTATTTTTATCCTTCAAAGCCCCCAGGAATAAATCACATACAGTGTTTTCTTCCATAGCCCATTGTCTGACAGAATTATTATGTGCAGAGAAGACCAATTTAAAAAAAAAAAAAAACGGTACCTTAAAATCAGGAGTGCATTAATCTAGCATGCTATTTTTGAAGATGGTAAATGTTAGCGATATAAAGTCAATTTGAGTTTCCACCTATATTTTTTGCCTTTTCACTGTCTTCATAAAAGCAATCATAAAGCACAAACCACAAGGACAATAATGTTTTTGCAGTGAATAGAGATTTGATGAACTAAAGAAACTCACTTTTGATAGAGCCTTTTGCTGTCATTTGTGGAAACAAGTTGAAATTTTCAACGCTGGGGCTAATAGAACCAGTGATGCATTTAGAGAGGGAGAAGCAACTCTGAAATGAAAGCTTTAAAAGGCCACTTGAAACCTGCCTGTGCTCTGAACTGCTGGATTTCCATGTATTTGGGGTGGTTCATCTTGGCTCTGGGGAAGAAGCTGAGGAGCCATACCTGGGCATCCTTCTAGAACAGCTCTTTTGAACTGTTCAAAGACCACAGAGACCTCTTCCCTCCTTTCATGAGGGAAGCTATACCACAGGAGATTTAGGATTCTTTGGAATCCACCAAGGAACTGCCTCCCAAACGAATTTGTGATCAAGATACTTGTAGTACTTAAGTGAGTACTACAAGTACTCACTTTGGTGGGGGTTCAAGAAAGACCAAGAAGAATAATGTTCCTGTTCAAAGCTCTTCAAAAGCTGATCTTTTTCTACGTGTCAAACCTGATCTTTCCCTGCTTCCAGAATTTTTAAAAATGCTTCTGCTTGGGGCGCCTGGGTGGCTTAGTGGGTTAAAGCCTCTGCCTTCAGCACAGGTCGTGATCCCAGGGTTCTGGAATCAAGCCCCACATCGGGCTCTCTGCTCAGCAGGGAGCCTGCTTCCCTTCCTCTCTCTCTGCCTGCCTCTCTGCCTAATTGTCATCTCTGTCTGTCAAATAAATAAATAAAATCTTAAAAAAAAAATGCTTCTCCTTTTACCGTATAAAGAACAATGGTCTACTTGTCCTTGAAAGCTCTGCCATTCCTGCCACCCTCTCCCCTCTCCTGCCATCATATTCCCTTCTGACCACCCCCCGCCCCACCACCGCCTGCCACCATTCTATCCAGTCCAGCTTTGGCATTTTGGCTGATGTCCATTTTAAAATCTGTCTCCTCCCTGACTTTTTTTTTTTTAAAGATTTTATTTATATTGACAGATCACAAGTAGGCCAAGAGGCAGGCAGAGTGAGATAGAGAGGGGGAAGAAGGCTCCCCACTGAGCAGAGAGCCCGAAGCAGGGCTCGATCCCAGAACCCTGGGATCATGACCTGAGCTGAAAGCAGAGGCTTTAACCCACTGAGCCACCCAGGCACCCCTTCTCCCTGACATTTTTATCTGGAATCCCATTCCTTTTTCTGAACTCCTATAGGCCTTCAATGCCTCTTATAGGACATTTAGCATGCACTACTTTGTACTGATTTTATCTTTCATACTCTAAACTTACATGTCAAAAGATGGCAAAGGCAAGCATAAGATACCCTAACAATCAACAGCACAAGCAAGACTGTTTTTATGCTCTTTTATTCCATCACTGGGCAAAACACCAGATATGGTAGGAACTTAAGAAACTGTGATTATTTTGTTAAATTGGATGATGATGATGATGATGACGAAGACAAATTCTATTCTCTAGTGGTGTGTGACTGAGGCTCTAAGGTTCTTAGCATCCAGTGTGTGGATCTATATGCTTTGATGTGGGGCAGCTTCAGGGTGTACTTAAGACTCTGTAAGCAACACAGAGAGTGAGGCAATAGCTCTGATCCCCAGCCCTAAACAAGAGTCACAGAGGTGAGTAGCCTGTCCATAACCTTGTATGAAGCTAGACAGATCCAGCTTTGGAGGCTTAACCAGAGCCTCATTATATCCAGATTATACCTCATTTATTCTACTTACGGAGGGCAAGGGAATAGGCCATGGTGAGGGTCACTGTACAGCTTATACTCTCTTCACCTTTGTAGTTAAATGGGTAGAGTTTAGGCATAGTATATTTCCAACTGATTGCTTCCTCCAAATGCAGAGCATAGAAGAGAAATGTCATGTTCAGAACAAGGCCCCTGACTCCAAGCTCTGGGAGGACAGAAGCCATCAAAGGCAGGGGCAGGAGTGTGCACATATACCATTTGGCAGAAGCCACTCTGGGGGCCTAGGCACTCCTCACATTAAAAGGCTAAAGCTGTTTCCTTTATTTAGAATTCAACCCCTGTCTGTGTCTCACTTACTCTACTTTCTGTTTATAGCACGCATATAATTTCTCCCTGCCCCCAAATACTGTTTTCAGTACTGCTAATTAAGTAATTAATAAAACTTGACTGCAAAGTAAATAAATATTAATAGTACCTATTGGGTGGGAAAACATAATCATTCTCATTTGCAGGTGAAGAAATGGGAGCAGTAGCAGACAAGTGTGGGGTTGCAGGGAGAAAGGAGACCTAGAAGGAATAGCATTGATGATTTTTTACAGCACAACTGAGATAACTTGAAAGAGTTCTTCAGATGGGTTTTAAAAAAATAAAAAAGGAAGAAAGAAAGAATAAAAGAAAAAAATCAATATACTCTGTAGAGATTTTTGTACAGGTGTCCACATTTCAATGGCCATTACTATTACTTAAGATGGTAAAAGTTCATTTAGCAGGAACCCAATCGATTGACCTTGAGAAATGTTCATCACTGTTGGCTCATCGAGATCACCACATGGGAGAGGAGGGGTGTGACTTTGGTCTTAAAATCACTGACCAACAGAATTGAGCTGCTCTGAGAAGCTGTAGACCTAAAAGAATCATTGTCTCTGTTGTTCTAATATTCTTGTCCTCTTTATTCAGGCTGTGGATGGTAAGTGATGTGGACAGTTATCCCAAGAAATTGTATTCAAAATCACGCATGTGTGCCCATGTGCACACATGTAAGCACAACCAGACTGCGTGGGTGGAAAGAGAGAGAGAGAGAGAAACAGCACTCTCTCTGACCACTATAATGAGTCTTCAGCAGAGGGTGACAGACAGCTGTGTCCTCTATGCTTACACCAGGAACCCGCTGACATAAAGTAGCATATGACACATGGAGGTTGTCCACTAGCACCATTATTGTGATCCTGACAATGATAGAGGTAAGACCTAGACTCTCCTTCCCAAATAAAATGTTAGAAACCAAAGAGCACTCTACTCAGATGCAATCATTGGCTCCCTGAGGAGGCTGGGTCCTCTGTTCTCTCTCACATCCTAGTATATCCAGGCCCCAAGAAGAAGACCCCTTCCTGAAATGAGAAAGAGACCTGACTTTATCAGGGTAGAAATAAAGCCAACAGTTTGACTACATTTAACATCATATGAGAAAGTACAGTGGGTTCAAGAAAATAGCCAGACCTGTTCCTTGTAATCCACTCGTCACTATCAGTTAGAAACAGAGTATGGATTAAAGCTGAAGGTGAGGGCAAAATATGCTGAGCAACATGATACACTGGTCTACAGGACCTTGGGCATCTTCATGATCTCAAACCACAGCTTCTCTGAGTATCCATATACCGTAATCCTGGCAAGTTTCATCTGCACTTGGGCTAAAAAAGATTCTGGATCTACTACTGG
The DNA here is from genome assembly GCF_002288905.1 of Enhydra lutris kenyoni. Taxonomy (NCBI): domain Eukaryota; kingdom Metazoa; phylum Chordata; class Mammalia; order Carnivora; family Mustelidae; genus Enhydra; species Enhydra lutris. The sequence goes on along the minus strand of NW_019154085.1, from coordinate 98,261,602 downwards.
GTAGTACCTACGAGTACAGCTGCTTCAGTGTATTTAGAACTAAACCTCTCCCTGCTGAAGTCAGTTTAATAAAGTGTTGATTGCTTCGAAGCAGGACATACTGTGACATCACTGGAGTTTTAATGAAAATTATTTAAATCTGATTTTATCATGTAAAAATGATATTATAGTGGTAGAGCTCTTTCAGACGCAATGTGTATCATGGGAATACGCCAGATTGGGAGTTGGGGGTCTGGACTCTGGTCCTCATTACCCACATGACCTTGAGGACATAACTCATCCCCATTTTGCGTCAGTTCATTATCTGTAAACTGAGCTACTGTACAAAACAGAATTTCAAGAGAATGCTGCTACATCAGATGGCTTTTCAAGGGCCACCTCATTCCTTCCCTGAAGCTTAATGGCCACAAGACCCACCACTTTCTCCTGGTAACATTGCTTCTCAGCCGCTGTCACTGATACAGCCCTTTCTTTGCCTAGGATGCTAAGACTCGTGTAAAAAGAAAAGCCATCTCTCAGACTCACTGAAGGCCTCAATGTGAAATGTCGACAAGGCAAGGCAGGTAAGTAACATAAATGCGTGCCTGAATCAGTCCAGCCCTAATGAACAGGAAGTGGTTAGCCCTGTGGCAAGCTGACTACTGCAAGCCTTCATCCTGAATGCATTCCGATTAAAACAGTTTTAAGATGGGTGATGGCTGAACAAGTTTATGAAATCATAGTAAGTTAAGCCTATTACCGGAGCTAGCTGACCATCTCAGGATTACATGCGCGCTAAAGCCCCTGGCAATTGTGAAATTCTGGGGTCCAAGATCAGACGGATTCTGAGAAAGCTTGACTCCGGTCAGTTTAGACTCCACACGTGTCAGATCCTGAATATTCTTGCTAGCCAGGACTGGCAATGGTTCCAGGAGTTTTAAGAAATCCATTGGCTCCTTTGCCCTTTTGTTCTATTTCCTGCGGTCGTATCTAATAATTGGATTTCAATCCATCTGTTGACTTCCAAAGCCTCATCTCTGCTGCCGAACTACAGTGGGGGAAAACAGTAAGTGATCCTAGGGGATCGTGGAGGCTGAATGTTGCAAAGGCAAGATTCGGAGGGCAGCAACCCTAGGTTGAACATACGGGCTTTGCCACTTCTTGCCATCAGAGCTAATGGAAACCGTGTTTCCTTAGTCCTATCTTACAGGGTTGCAATGAGTACAAAATGACTTCATGCATTTAAAGTGCTGGACATGGAGTCTGACTCCTTGTAAGGTACACAGCAAGTATAAACAGACCCTCTTCCGGGAACTGGATCCTACACATCATTGCCAGCTGAGTGGACATAGGTGGCCCGAATGCCCCTCCACAAGGGAAGTGTGTAGAAGTTTGGAGTTCTTTCAGACACAAGCTACAAAACTGTACTCTGCTCCTGTCTGGTTGCTGCATGGCTAGATTCTATCATACAGAGCCTTATTCCACGTTGGGAATAAAAAGTCAAAAACCAAACCAAAACAAAAACACCATATAAATATTGGGTTATCCTAAAGAACATGCAGACAAAGCTGAAGTTGATATGCTGTTAAATGACTAGAGAAAAAAGGGTTTTCTTCCAAGTTTGATGATAGTGGCAAAAGAAAAAAAAAAAGGCAGTAAAGAACCAGGACAGTTACATTTTTAGTGAGTGTAATTGACTTAATGAAGATAAAATATATTTCAGACAAAAATATGAGTTTGGCCTGAATTATTGATTTCACTTGCACTTGTAGCCTCGCACCTATGATTTGGAGTCATTAATGGGAGTGAGCTGGGTTTAATATTGTCACTTTAGTTTTATTGATCTAAAGGAGGGACAATCTGCTGTCTTAAGGGAATCCACAAGTTTCTGAGATAAATTGAATTACTTGACTAGGACAGTATATGTACATTTAACAGAAAGTGCTAAGTTCGTGGAAATAATTTTTTTTTTTTATCAGCATTGGGAAAAAGAAGTACACTCTGTTATTTCAAGATACTTATCTGGGCCAGTTCATGATATGTCAGAAAAATGCTTTTTTGGTTGCTCTTGGCAGATTTGCTTTGTGTCATAACAAATGATATATTCTAAAACTGCATGGTTATGACTGTAATTTCATCTCAAAAAAATTTTTTTTGGTGACTTGGATAAATCACTCAAAATTTCTTCTTTCACTCTGTGCCAGCTACATCCCTCTTCACAATTTGTTTTGTCACCTGCATTCGGAGTACATTTTGTTTCCTGTATTATGCTCTTAATTAAAAAGAAATTTGAGTCTTCTTGTAGTGATTTTATGGTTCTTATAAAAACTGGGAGGTACACGTTTCTGTAGAACATGATTCTTTTGGAATCTTTGAAAATCCTGACATCTCTTCCTGCCTCAGAGTGTCCCTGAGGTATGCTATCTCACACAGTAGCATGTCTTTCTGGGTCTTACTGCTTAACTGTACCAAGGTAGATTTATCTGTTTACTAGTTATTACTTGGATTTGTGTAGCTATTTTTGTGGCTGACCTGAAGGGTCCCATTTTCCTTTATATTTTACCAGACACCTTCCTTGTCTCTTTCCTGAGACACCATTAAAAAAGAGAGGCATGAGAAGTTTTCAACAGTTACAGAGCTGCATCAGTGCTTCCTTCATTCCTTAAGTTTATAATTAAATGAGCGTAGAGTTTCCAATAGGAGGCAATACCATGAAAATCAATTTTCACTAGGCACCCACCCAGAATTAAGACTTCACTGTCAGTTTCCTTAGGTGTGGCTGTGTGACTAAGATCTGTTCAAGGAAATATAAATGAGGAGGTAAGAAAGCTTTAGGAATTCTCTCATAAAGGGCAGCTAGTGTGTGCCCCTTATCTTCTTCATTTACTTCAGGTTTTCCTCCTTCCTGATGGCTGGAATGTGGATGTGATGACTGGAGCAAGAACAGCCATTTTGGACCATAAGGTGACCTTTGGAATGGAGGCTGCACCTTGTAGAATAACAAGATAGAAACCAGAGACACCTGGGACCCCATGGACTTTATGGAGCTGAGTCACCATAGCAACCCTATACTGCCTGCCTGAAGATTTAGATATGAGAAAGAAATAGTATTTTAGTTTATTTAAGTTACTACCATTTTGGATCTCTGTTACTCACAATGGAACCTAATTTGACCTAAGAGGATAGTCAAATCTCTCTATGTGATATTGATGTAAACATGAATCAGTTAAAATCATTTGAAACAGAGAACGTGATTCAACAAAAGTAGTTGAGGAGAAAATCTAGCAAAAATAATATCACAGTGCCTCTATAGTATAAATTGAAAATATTTAAGTATCTTTAACAAGAAGTGGTCAACTCCTAATAAAATTATTCTTTATTAAAAAATCAAATGTCATAAATTACTTTGTTATCATCAGCCATGTACTCCAGAACATGCCACATGATCTAAGATTTTCTTTTATAGAAAAATTACCATCTCACAGAGGGGTAATTCAGAACAAACGAAATCTGAAAGAACTAGAATTTAGCCTCTGAGAAACATTATAGAAGGAAATGGGAAAGTTTCCATAAGACATACCAAAATGGCCAAATTTGGACAATAACTTGCATCTGCCCACTCTGACCCAATAATGTGATCTTATATTGTCTGAAGGTGGAGGGACATGGCAAAGGAGAAGACATACAAAGCTCATGCTCAAAAATTATTTGTTTTTATCCCTCAACTTTACTGGGGAATAACTGTATATATTTAAAGGGCAAAATGTGATGATATGATACACCTTACGGGGTGAAATGATTACCAAGATCAAGATAATTAACACATTCACATCTCACATAGTTGTTTCTTTGTTGGTTTGGTGGGGAGAATGCTTAAGGTCTACTGTAAGCAACTTTCAAGAATACAATACTGCCGCTTGTTCTGTATTTACCACAAACTGATTCCTGTAGGAACTGCTCTATGTGCTTCCTTTCATAGAATGACTACTGCAATTCTGGGAGGTGGGAATCGTTATCCTCACTTTACAGAAGAGGAACTAAGACCCAGAGACATGAGATAACTTTCCTAAACTCAAAGACCTTTTTTCCTGGATTGTAGGCTCTGTTAATGCTGTCCATAGTCCAAAGGTGATTCATTTTATAGGAAGTGGAGGAATCCACCAACTTATAGAATATTAGCATTTGCTACATAAATGGGTTCATGGGAATCTTTCATCTTCTGTTACTTTACCAAGATTTTGAACTTTATGATTCTTTTGGTCACTGATGTTACTTAGTATGCCCATCTAAAATACACACCATTTCAACCTAAGTGAATAAACAGAGAAGTACTGCATCTATCAATCACAATTTCCTGGTTTGACAATACGAGTTCCAACCTATTCACATAAGTACCTTGAAAATAATAAGCCAGGAATGACCTACCTTTTGAGTGAGCAGAGCTTGAACAACTTGGTTGGCTACCTGTAAAAAACAAAGAAAAGAGTTGCCGTTTATAATAATGAGACTTTATACACATGGACTGTAATTTACCAATACGTTTCCCACAGCTTATTCTACCTAATTAGCTCCTCATTTGCTTCTTTCCTCTCTCTGTAGAGGACCTGATTCTTTTCATAATAAGCCTATGCTTCTAGGTAACATTCTGCTTTTTTCCAAAGGTGACCTTGTTGCTAATTAAGATGGTTAGGTTGGGAAGATCATTCATACCCTGACTTCCACATCTCCATATTTGGAAAAATAATATCCTTTCATATGTAAAGTACTCCAAGACGGCTAAAAATGATACGGCTAAAAATGATACAGCGTAAAACACAATCCTAATTATCTGTACACAGTTTCTACACTTTGCTGATTTATAATGTCCTTTGCCTCTCCTTCCTATTCTTTTGCGGTGTGACTATTTTGCTCTTTAAAATGACTTGGAATATAGACAGGTTTGAATGGTGGAGAATAAGAGCAGCTCATTGTTTTCTAGATGCTCTGCTTACATCCTCAATGTTTTCATTTATGTCATCCTCTTGTCACTGCTACCTGTAGCAGAATCTGGTAGTTGTTTATTCTAATATTTATTTTCCTCTAAGTAATAAACTCTGGGGTTTTTTGTTTGTTTGTTTTGTTTTTTTGGCTGGGTACATTCAAATACATTCCCCAGCCTTCCTTATAGATAAGTGTCAATTTGTGACAAGTTCCTGGCCAATGAGTTATAAGTCAACCTTTTTTCTTGATCTTATAGAAAGTCTTTAAGAAGAAGCCTCACTTTTTTTGCTTCTTTTCCTGTCTGGGATATAAAAGTGATGGCTGGAACCTCAGCAGCCACCTTGATAAAGAAAGTAACAAGTATTGTTGGATGGATAAACAGAATGAACTCAGTCCTGATGATGCAGGGAGTTTCATTGTCTATCTCTGAACTTCTACGTAAGAAAGGAAAAAATAATTCACTGTTATTTTGAGCTTCTTCTAATACACAATCAAATAGAATTCTTACTAATATATTAACAAAATCCTAATTTTCTTCAGGTATCAGGCAGCTTGGGGCAGTAGGAGAAGCTAGGCCCCTCTCAGATGAAAGAGGTGAATCTTGATTAATCTATTCCAAACTTGGTAATTCCATTCCCTTTCAGTGAGTAGTCTAGCATTGGGCAATGTGGCACCATTCCAGCTAAAAGCCACATATAAAACCAATGACATGTACCTGTTTTTTTGCAAAGTATTTGCAAAGATCTGCCATTTTCTCCAGATAACCATTCATCACTTTTCTATGTATTTGTGCTAAGATTTCTTTTTTCATCTGCGGGTTTCAAAAACACCATACAGGAAGTCACTTACTTCACTTCACTATAACCTTGAAACTATGCAATCCATACAGCTACTCTTGATAAAATAAAGGTGTGTAGGTGATTTAAGTGGTATTTTTCAGCAAGTACATGAACTGTACTCATTTAATATGATCACTGAAACTTACAGCATTAAAGTCCAAGTCAGACTATATAAATGTCTTAGATACCAAGTTACTTCTGTTCATTCATTTCTTCCTTCATTTATTGAATATAAATCTGTAGAGTATTGTAAAGCTAGATGACTGCAATATGTTCCTTGGTTTCAGAGAGAATATTACTGGCAAGCAGAACACAGCATGATAAGCACGTAATCATCTTGGTAATTCTCACATTCAACCAAAGGCTGAGGGACATGCTTTCATCTTTTTATCTTGATAACCAGGTTAATTTTTGGTGATACTAAACTATGTGTGCTTGTTCCCCTGTCTGGTATAGTGGAACAGATTAGGGTAAGAATGTTTGCATGGAGCTTGTTTTTTCACTCAATATTGACAAAGTAGCACACCCTAAATGACAGCTGGCTACCAGTAAGTCTCATTGAAAATTAAAACGCAGGCTTGTCATCAACTGTGGTTGATATGGTTAGGAGGCATTCACAGCACAAGCAGTAAATGATTAAAATCAGATTACCCATAACTGATTAGTTGAACTGTAGACACAAGGATTTTTTTCCCCCCTATCAGAATCCTTTCCAACTTTACATTGTTGACATTAAGCAAAGGAGAGAGACCTTTCACTGAAAATGACTACAGTTTTGAAGAAAAAATTGGACAGTACCTGATATAGTTTGCTTATTTGTTTATAGTCCAGCCCAAGTTAAAGAAACCTACGTAAGGAATCTCATAGACCAAAATAAACCATATTTCCCTTAACTGATGCCTTTTCTTTTCCATTTATCAGTTGATTTATACATGATCATAACAAAAATAAATGTTATTCGGCCCCACAAATTGACCAATAGTGTCATCTTGAAAATCTTCTAAACATTCATTCCATTTCATAAGCCACTGAAGATTTAAAGTCAAACTATAGGTCATCAATTTTACTCTTGGCAAATTAAGAAAAAAACATACAACAGAAGAGTTCAACTATTCACACAGCTTGAATCAGGAACAATGTACCAAAATTAATTCATATCATAAATAATTTAATTCTTCTGGATCTCAAACTTTGGATTTGATTTACATTCTCATAAAACTGCCTAATACCAATATTTTCTTTTCTTCCCCCAACTGGTCCCTCACTTAAACCGGGCTGTGGAACAGTGGTCACATAAAATAGCCCTCCACATGATTTAACAGGAGACATAAATGAATATCCTAACTGTAATAGCCCACAGGAGAAAATACATCCTATCTTTGCAATCTGAGTATGTTACCCTATAGGCTGATAGGCTCCATCTCTGACACAGTTCCTTCTGGCATGTACTTTGGACAATTGCTCTACCTAATAATTGAACAAAGATACACAAAAGCATTATTTCTTTACCTCCTGACACGGGGTTATATTACCCAGAAGGACTCGCAGGTCCTCTGCAGAAGAGCAGGCCAGTTTGTACAAATGCTGTCCTTGGTAGTGTCTATAAGCCGGTTTCCTGGGTTTCTTCACGACTTTCACAGCTAAGCTTCCCTGAAGCATCAGTAGAACAGGTGTTTGGAGCTTGTGCCTGCAACCTCTAATAGGTTCACAAGATGACCCCTGGAATGGGCCCCTGCCCTCATCACAGAATTATGCCCTTAGCACTTGCATTGCAAATAATCACACACCCGCAGGCCCAGCTAATGAGAATAAATAACTTCCAGTGTCACCTGACAGCTTTCCTCTCCAAAGAAAGGAAAAACAGCAGCTGGGTTGGGCCAGGGGGACTTGAGACAAGCGGAGCAAGCTGACAGTCCTGAAGCCTCTGGCTTGTTTTACAATCTGCTTTAGGTTCTCTTTGGAGACCTCCCTGCTTTGCCTCTGGTGGGACAGGGCGGCAGGGGAGCCAGAGATGCCAAGGAGAGGGCCCAGGTATCGCTCTTTTCCTCTCCTTAAGACTTCTCTCAGACAAGCCAGCTCCTCTGACACCTGGCTCATCAAAACCCCACAAGAGTCTTTGTTCTCCACCAGGCTCCTAGGGGTCCTGTCCCCACCCCCGGGCCCCAGCCCGCCCCCCTGCACTCCCTGGAAGTAGGTGGACAGAGGGAGGAGAAGTCAGGGTTGAAGCATTGTCTATTCTTTTTTCCTTTCTTTCTTTTTTTATTTAAATAGTACTTGAGGCTGAATGAGAAGCCACACCTCGGAGTTATTCTAAGAGGGAGCCAGTTCTCCCCCAATCCAGAGGAGAGCCAGGGCTGGGTAGAAGATGGTGGAGTGAGGAACTCTGAAGGCAGGAAGCTTTGACCAGGCTCCTCCTGCCTCAGTCTTGCTTTTATCCATGCTTGTGCTATTTTATCATGTAAAACAATTGTCACATCAGCAAGCTCATTTAAAAACCTAATTGGACAAGGATGAGTTTTGGAAAATGTGCTTTGGAGAAGTTTTTAGTGCTTCCGAGTTTGGTTTATCACACTGAGGCAGATGGGGACAAGTGGGAAGAGCACCGGGGCAGAATCACAAGAAGGACTTGGGTTCAAATGCAGCCTGTGTTGATGATACACTGATAGGTCTGGGGTGGGGGAGCAGCTTGACTTTACTCATTTGTGAAGCAGGGGAACTGGCTACCTTTTGGCTTGTGAAAAATGCATGAGATGATAGATATAACCCGGGAAACCCCCTTGGAGAGTACCTGATATAAAGCACTTACTCCAGTATGCACGCGTAGTGGGGTATGCATGAATTGAATGAATAGCATTTTGAGATAACTAGTTAAGAAAGAATGGTTTGAGACTATGTTTTATTTGTATAAGGATGAAGTGTGTGTGTATGTGTGTGTGTGTGTGTGTGTAATACGCATGTATAAGTATAAATCACTAAGCCCTTATTTATTTGCTCTGTAAAATATTGGGAGTGGGAGAAACTCATTGAAATATGTATGTGGGGTCATAGGGAAAATTAATTGGGAAATTAATTTGGGGCTGACAGTCTCCATTCATTTAGTCATTCAACAAATACACATTAAATGCATAGTATGGGCCATAGATTGTGCTGGATCTTGGAGAAATATGCTGAACAGAACACAGGTGCTGCCTTATGGTGGTCAGAATCTAGAGCAGATACAAGAAGTCCATCATCTCTTGATTTCGTGGTCCACTCAAGCAATGGGCATTCGAAGTGTGTGAGAGCAACCACCAAGATCATCTCCTATCTCCATGGATCAAGACGTTGCTCTTCAAGATTACTTAGGACTCAGGTGAGGACATGCACTGAGAATGTCTGATGATTCCACAACCCAGTCTTGGCATATAGCATAGGAATTGGAGAGGAAGGTCAGAACTGTTCTTAACAACCTGCTTTTGCCTTTATCTAGCCTTGGTTTAAAAGAAATTCTGGTTTTGTGTTTTGTTTTTGTTTTTTCCTTTTTTCAGAACTACGTCCATTTCCTGCCTTGATACTCTTAAGTAGAGAGCACAGAGAAGTCAGAGAAGAACTCAGATCTGGCATCCTCATGGACTATAGGGAACTCTGGCTGTACTCTGGTGGTTTGAAGGTGGGGGCAGATTCTCCAAATTCTGCATGCAAAAACTGCTGGGGAAGTCTGGTAAATTGCCAATTTCCTCACTCTTCATTCTGCTGGAGAATAGCTGAGTGAAGTCTGAGAATCTGAATTTCTGTTTTCTTTTCTGTGTTGATTTTATGTTATTTTTTTTCTTTTACAAGCTTTTATTTAAATTCCAGTTAGTTATTGTACAGTGTAATATAGCTCCAGGTGTAGAACTTAGTGATTCATCACTTATATACAACACCTGGTGCTCATCACAACTGGTGTTCTTCTTAATACCCATAACCCATCTAGCCCATTCCCCCCACAACTGTCCCGTTCACCTCTCTTCCAGTAACCCTCAGTTTGTTCTCTAAATAAGGGTTGTTTTTTTTTTTTCTGGTTTGCCTCCCTTTCCCCCTCTGTGTTCATGTTTTTTGTTTCTTAAATTGCACATATGAGTGAAATCATATGGTGTCTGTCTAATTTATTTCACTTAGCATAATGCACTCTAACTTCATCCAAGTCATTGCAAATGGCAAGATCTTACTCTTTTTGATGGCTGAGTAATATTCCATTGCATATACATACGACATCTTCTTCATCCAGTCATCGGTCCATGGACATTTGGGCTCTTTCCACAATTTAGTTATTATTGATAATGCTGCTTTGAACTTTGGGGTGCATATACCCCTTTGAGTCAGTATTTTTGTATCCTTTGGGTGAATACCTAGTAGTGCAATTGCTGGGTCATAGGGTAGTTCTATAGTTCTATTTTTAACTTTTTGAGGAACCTTCAAACTGTTTTCCAGAGTGGCTGCACCACTTTGCATTCCCACTGATAGTGTAAGAGGGTTCCTCTTTCTCTGCATCCTTCAACATGTGTTGTTTACTGTATTGTTAATTTTAGCCATTTTGATAGGTATGAGGTGATACTTCATTGTACTTTTGATTTGCATTTCCCTGATGATGAGTGATGTTGAGCATCTTTCCATGTTCTATTAGCCATCTGGATGTCTTCTTTGAAAAAATGTCTATTCATATCTTATGTCCATTTTTAACTGGATTGTTTGTTTTTAGGGTGTTGACTTATATAAATTCTTTATATATGTTGTATACTAACCCTTCATCAGATATGTCATTTGCAAATAACTTCTCTCATTCCAAAGGTTGCCTTTTAGTCTTCTTGTTGTTTTCTTCACTGTGCAGAAGCTTTTTATCTCAATGAAGTCACAATAGTTTATTTTTACTTTTCTTTCCCTTGCCTCAGGAGAAGTACCTAGTAAGAAGTTGCTACAGCCAATGTCAAAGAGGTCATTGTTTGTGTTCTCTGGGATTTTGATAGTTTCCTGTCTCACATTTAGGTCTTTCATCCATTTTGAATTTATGTTTTTGTATGGCATAAGGAAGTGGTCCAGTTTCATTCTTCCACATGTTGCTGTCCAGTTTTCCCCAACACCCTTTGTTGAAGACACTGTCATTTTCCCTTCACATAGTCTTTCCTGCTTTGTCTAAGATTAGCTGACCATAGAGTTGATGGTCCATTTCTGGGTTTATTCTGTTCCATTGATATGTGTTTGTTTTGTACCAGTACCGTACTGTCTTGATGACTCCAGCTTTGCAATATAGCTTGAAGTCCGGATTTGTGATGCCTCCAGCTTTGCTTTACTTCTTCAAGATTGCTTTGACTATTCAGAGCCTTTGTGGTTCAAGAATCTGCATTTTTGCAACCACTGCACATCTTTCTGATGCAGAAGGGGCCCAAAAACACACTTTGAGAAACACTGGGACAGCATTTACTTTTTTTGTTTGCTCAGATACTGTTGAGGAATTGGAAATAACCCAAAATTTCCACATAGGTCTGTTGCTCTTCTATCATCATATCCAAGTTTGGTGGAGCTTTTATACTCTTAATGGCTCTTTCTGAAAATGTGCTCTGAAGCAAGCATTCAGAGGATCAAGTGCAATGGCTCTTAATCTTGGCTGAATATATAACTCCCTGGAGTCTTTAAGATTCCCAACACTCAGGCTCCACTTTAGACAGACCAGAATTGGATCATAATCTCTGAGACATGGCCCAGCAGGCAGTATTTTTTACTTTTTGGGGGGGCAGGGGGTGAAAATGGTGGTTTTATTAAAGCACATAGATAGGACTCAAGGGCAGAAAGAGTGGCTACATGTGGATTGTGAGGGGTGGCTAATTAAATACTATGGTGTTGGGAAAGGTAAGGAAAAGAGAGGTTTTCAAAAGAACTTTCATATGCTAAAGAGGATTTAGGGGAGACTAGAGGCCTTGCCATTGTCAAGTTAAGGTTGTTTTTCCCCTCTGGCAAGGCTTTAACATTAAGATGGTTGGGAGCTTCCTGGAAGAAAGTCACATACATCCTGCCCAAGAGGGATGGGGTAGAGGGGGTAGGTTGCAGGGTGCTTAGTCTTTGTCTTCAGCTAGACTTCCACTCCCTTATCATCTTCCCACTGAACAATTTTGACCCTTAAATCTTTAAGTTTGTTGAAGGTTGAAGGTCTCACCTTCTGTAAGTATTTCTGCTGAACAGGGGTGTAGAGATGTCCCTACTTATGGGTCAATATTGATCAGTTGGGGACCATATAGGGGAGTTATGAAAGGAGAGGCAGCTGAAACCAACATGGACAACATATATGACCCTCCCTTAGTAGAAAGGATCACCTGTCAGCTACAAGTTACGGCGTGAAGGAGTCTTGACAATAGGCAGGGAGGAACCAGCCGGTAGTATTCTTAAACCTTCCCAGGTAAGTCCGATATTCAGGGAAGGATGAGAACTACTTGGACTTTACCTGCTCCAACCCCCGTGGCTGAAGATGCCCTTTCAGTTCTGCCCCTTTCCCTGCCAATTCACTCACTACCTCTCCTGCCCTTTATTGACCATTTTGTATGTTCTTAAAGACCCCAGGGCAGTTCACTTCCTATGTGTGTTTCCCTCATTTTGTTCTTCTTTGACTGACCCTCCCTCTCACTTCTGCCAGGCTAGGAGCACCATGACTTCCCAAGCCTTGGTGACCCTGATGCCTGACAAATATTTGTAGGATACAACTGGATCCATCTAAATGTAAGGCCACATCGTAAGATGTTACTTTCCTTTTTTCTTTTTTTAAGATTTTATTTATTTATTTGATAGACAGAGATCACAAGTAGGCAGGAAGGTAGACAGAGAGAGAGAGAGAGAGGAGGAAGCAAGCTCCCCACTGAGCAGAGCTCAGAAGGCAGAGGCATTAACCCACTGAGACACCCAGGCGCCCCTACTTCCTTTGTTTTTGCATGTGTCATTAAAATTCTCTCCAGGGAAATTAGTGGTTCTAAAGGAACCCTGGCCAAGGCATTAGTGAGAACAAACAGCAATTCACTACTTGCTAGCAAACTGTGTGTCTAACAGCTAGAGGAAGAAACCAGACTCAAACATTCAAACCTCCAACCCCCTTAAGAAATCAAGACTGGTCCTTGGTGTTGTCTTTGTATTGCAAGGCAAGGAGAGGAGGAGCTAGGTAGAGGGGACGTAAAGTGGTGAAGTGTGTGTGTGTACACTAGTGTGTACACATGTGTGTGCCAGTAAGCCCCTGTGTCTGTGATGTGGCTCTGTTTCCTTCTGAATGAACATAACCTTTTTTTTAGAACACACAGAAGGGATTTCCTACTCCCAAGTCTTTTCCCCAAATTCTCTCAACATGTTCTTCGTTTCCCAGAAAATAACAATCAGTGCAAAAGGGATTGAAGAACATTTTAATTTTAGATGATATCCACTTGTGTATGTTTTATGAAACCCACTATAGCAAGGAAATAACTTACATGAGCCCTTATCTTGTTAGTTTGTCTAATTAGTCTAAAAAGTCTTGAAAAGAATTTCCAGTTGGCATTATTACTCCACTCAACTACCCCTTTGAGAGTGCTCTCTTATAATGCATAGAAATGATTGTCTACCCTCACGCAATTAGTTACAAAACAACTGGCATGTGTAATCAGGGGCCAGTATCATGAATGCAAAACATTTGTACCGTTCAGAGGTGGTTCTGAGCTGCAAATCACCTCTTCGGCAGCAGTTAATTTTTGCAAGTATGATCAGGGGGATGCGCTCTCTCTCTGAACATTCTGTCTTCAGTCGAAACTCTATGTGAAATTATTCTGTGGATGCAAAAATTATGTTTGACCCAACACACTCTGATGAAACCTTCCGAATGCAGGTGTAGGGAGGGAGCATATGGAAAACAAGGAGTTTCCACAAAAGAAAGGCTGTGAGCTTTTGGACTGATGAGGAGGGATGACCCGTGGGAGAATTGTGACACATAAGAGCTTCCTGTGGTGTGACCCACATAAATTTAATTTCTGAATACAGATTCGACCTCATTAGAATTTCCGCACATGACGCTAAAGTGAAACTTTGCTGATCAATACATATGACCCAAGGGCAATATTTATTCCTTTCAATATCCTTGGATCTATTTGGTCTTTCTTGCCCTAAACTTTGATTGGTCCAAGAGCCTGGGGGATGGGATTGAGAAGTGCTGAACTGGTCTCACTAGACTGAGTCATCGTTCCCCTCTTATATCAACTTACTTCAGCTATTCTTTTGACTTTGGGCATTGCAAAGATTATTCTGAGTCTTTTTAAGTCCTGAGAGGGCAGAGCACTGCAAATACCACTTTGCTTGACTAACTGATATATGACTAGAAATATTAAACAGGTAAGTAACTTTCTGGAAACATGCTGAGTATTCTTCAACTACACGAGTGTAACTGTAAGGCAAAGTGGTTCATAGTACAAGGACAGTGGCTCTCAAACTCTCACCTGGAGAGCCTGCAAACACACAGACCCTCATGCCCACTCCCAGAGTTCCTTCTGCGGAATGTCTAGGGTAGGACCTCAGAACATGCATTTCCAACAACTTCCCAGGTGAGGCTGATGCTGTCGGCTCAGGGGTCACATTTTCAGAACCCCTGGTGTAGGAAACTCCTGGTCACAGCTGCAGCTCTGGGGAGAGACAATGCTTCCCCTTTTGGAAGGAGGGGAGAGGTATATGGTGGCAGTGATGATGTCATAAGGGGGATTTGAAGCTGTGTTCTTCATAGTGTAATCCATCGCCTTCTGGGACAGTGCAGGGGAGGGGAGGAAAGATCAAGAGTTTTCTGGAAAAGGTTTTCTTAATTGTTAGTGAGGAGAAAAAGACTGAAGATCTATATACTAGTTTCCCCTGGTAAGGTAATAAAACATGATAAAATGTAGTTGTGCTTATTTTCTGAAAACCTGGGTCAGCTATTTCAAAACAACTCCTAAGATAACTAGATAGATATGTGCAAGTTTTAGGGTTTTGGACAGATGACTCAGAAAGTCATCTCATTAAAGTAATAACTCTAATCACCAACAAAACCCCAGATGAGAGCTCAGCAGTGAGGCGAATGGCCAGTCCTTCCTGGGTGTTACTGTGCACTGAGACTGATGGTAGGATTCCTCACAGAGCGTGAGAGGAATGGTTGAGGAGAACGAGGGCCCTGCACACACTTCAAATTTCCCCTCACCTCCCAGGAGCTCAGAAACGCACACCATCTTCACCTTCATCTCTTCATTATCATCAAATAATATTTCTTGAGTTTACTCACGCGTGTGGCTCTTTTCCCATTCTGCTCACATTTTCTTCCTCACTTCCCTTTCTCTTCTTGGCTTGTTCTCAATCTACTGATTTTTTTTTTTTTTTCCCCTCTGACCGCCAACTGTGAACATCATCCCCACCCACTCTATCAAGGATTTGCTTTTTCAGAAACAGCATCCAATTGGAGATGCAGCGTGCCTTGACATGGCTTTTCTCGTTCACAGGCTGGGGCTCACCCTTACTGGACAGAAGGAATTTATCATACAGTGAAGCATGCCCCAACTGTGCCCCAAGAATATTAAGTAATAGCCAAAAGAAATTTCCAGATGCCTGTACAATAAAATAGGGAGAGGAGGGAATAGGGAGAGGAAGGGGTAGAGAGACTGACCTTCCTTCTCAATGTCCACATACATGTTTGCAACCTTCCTTTGGAGGACAAAATGCTAACGTTCTGCGGAGGCTGCTAACAGATTAGATCTGACCAAGGCATTCCTAAAAGGTCCAGCATTTTGTGAAGAACCGTTCCAGTCTGCTTACCTCGTCAAGACATCGCTCATACTGTTCCCTTTGATTTTCATTTTCCAAAGCCAATGCTGAATTCTCTGCCTGCAGTGAGATACAAAAATAATACAAATAAATCAATGAAACGTTGTGTTAGGTGACAACTTACTCAATACAGTTACTAAATATATCTCCTCAGGATCCAAAACAATCTTTTAGAAGAATCTTTGACAACTTTGCTCTAAGTGCTATTATAAATATCTCAGGGATGACTTCTGTCTTATCAGCTTGTTCACAAAAGTGTATTACCATTTAGAGAAATGCAAGACTTGATATTCTGAACAGGTAGCAAATCAAATCATGGCCCGATGTGAGAGTGTTCTGTAAAAAGATTACCATGTTTATTTCATTCTATGAAAATGTAAATGTAAGAAATGCCTCAATCCACTTCATTAAGACCTGCTACAGTTTCACAACCCAATATTTATTCAGGCCATAGAAAAGAATCTCAGGTAAATTCATGAGAGCAAAGTTCCAGATGCAAACCAAGCATGTTGTTTTCCTTGTTAATCAATGGTTATTAAGCATAAGAATATAACGAGAAATTTAAGAATCGAGCTACACTTGAGTATCCGCTCCCCCTTTATAAAAACTACAGCTTTCCTGCTCCTCAGAGCCAGGTAGCTATCTGAATGGCAAATAGGTTATTAGAGGAGACTAGGTTGAATATGGTTACCTGGTTACTAGTGGAACAACAAGGAGGAAAAGACACTGGTATAAGCATATTAGGTTTTAGAAGGAGCATGAAATGGTGACATGGGAACTGCCCTCCCCATGGGTGACCTGCATCCCCTACAGCTAGTACTGGCCTCCTCTGAGTCCTGAGCTGGGCAAGTTAACCCTTCCCAAAGCTGCAGCAGTGAGCACACCCCTCTTTTCTCCTTACAGTTTCTTCCTATTTAAGAAAAAAACAAACAAACAAACACCAAAAACTTCCTCTTTGGAAATAATTTCAAACTTGCAGATGATTTGAAAGAGTAGTATAAAGAACTCCCACATTCCCTTTTCTCAGATTTACCAGGTGTTAACATTTTGCCACACTTGAGAGATCACTAGATCATTCTCTTTTTCTTTCATCGTTTCCCCCTGCAACTTGAAAAGGAGCTGCAGACGTGATGCCCTTTATCCCTAAATACTTCTGTGTATATTTCCTAATAACAAAAGCATTGTTTTACACAACCACAGTATCGTTGTCAAGTTCAGGAAATTGATACACCAGTCTGATCTTCAGTACCTATTCCAATTCATCCATTGTCCCAATAGTGTCATCACAGCGATTTTTTTTCAGTCCTGAAACCCATCCAGGGTCAGGCACCTCCTGCATCTATTTGTCATTCGTATAGGATGCTGGAAAGTTCCAGAACAGTCCTTCATCTTTCATGCTATTAATTTCTTTTTCTGTTTTCATTTCTTTGTTTCCTTCCTTCCTTTCTCTTACTCTCCTTCCCCTTCTTCTTTTTCTTTCTTGGAAGAGTAAAGGCCAATTATTTTGTGGAATGTCCCTTATTTAGGGTTTGTTTCAAGTTTCCTTCTGCACACTTGGCAGGAGTAGCACATGACGGATGTTGGGTCCTTCTCAGTGCATCCTATAAGAATTATATCATGTCCATGTATCCATTACTGGACATGTTAGCTTTGACCACTTGGTTAAGGTGGGGTCTGACAAATCTCTCCACTCCAAAGCTACTTTCCTTTTGTACTTAATAAATTGTGCAGAGATGTTTTTAGACTATGAAAATATCATATTCTCATCAAACTTTCATTTTAGCAACCACTGATGAATCTTACCTGAATCAATGATTCCTACGGTTGCACATGGTGACTTCTCACTCCATTATTCCACATACATTTATGAATTTACATTCTATCATAAGAAAATGCTTTTCCTATTTATTACTTATCAGTATGAATCCATGGATTCTTATATTATTGAAAGGGTTCTAAGTCATTACCATATGTATTATGATGCTCAAGTTATCCCAGCTTTAGAAAGGTGAATGTCTATAACCTGTGTCCTTTTGACTGTTTTCATCACCTTGAAAAGAACTTTTTTTAGGCTCAGGGAAATGTTCCAAGCCCACTTTGCTTTTTCTTTATGCCATTCCTGAAATCAGCCTTTTTTCCAAGAAATCCTGCTTGCTTTTAGTTGGGGAATGATAATTGGAAAAAAAGATCTGGTTATTAGTGGATGCCAGTGAGAGGTCATTTCTTCCAGTCCCTTTCAGTGAAAGGGTCTCTGTCTTTCTCTTCTCACTATACCTACACACACACATACACACACACACACTCTCTCTCTCCAGCCCCTACAGAACTCTTCTTTGCCTCCCTCATTTCATATTTGTGTCTTCCTCTTCCACTGTAAGAACACAGACAGCCATACATTCACTCATTTACTCAATCCCACAGTGCATGCAAGATTGCTACTGTATGGGAAACAGTAGTAAGAAGAGTTTGTAACGTGTTTTTCCTTTAGAATGTGGGTACACAGTAATGATGCTATGTTCAAAAATTAGTAGGTTGGTAACTGTCACCCATCTCTGTCATTCTGCTATTTACTCCTTTGTGCAGTTCAGCTCGTTTACTTCTGACAGTACTCAGATTTAATTTCTCCTCTTCTTGTATATGTCATCTAAATTTCTGAATATAGAAAATATTAATATGATTCCCAAAGTCAACACTATACTAAAGAGACACTCAGTGAAGTGTCACTTCCTCTCCTACTTCTCCTCCAGTCCCCTCCACCTTTTGCAGGTTCTTTAATAGTGTTTATTATTCCCTTTGGGGTCTTACTTTATTGTTACTATCTAGTTAAAATCACGTTCCTCGACTCCCTCCAATTACATGTGCCACAATCACTTTTCCCCTCAGTTCTTCTTCCTACCAGTCCTCTTGTCACATTCTTTTCTACTTTATCAGTGTGTTTCACTGTTCATACACCCTGTTCCTACTCTTGTTTTAGCGTCTTTACCACATGATGATTGGAGGACGTTGGTCTTATATTTCTCTAGCATCCTAAAATTTTCCTTCTTCCTTTTCTCCGCAGAACCAGATATTCCAATGGCACCTCTTCTTCTCTCCTTGCTTCCTTCTCCCCAGAAACCTTGCTTCTCTGAGATTGCGCCCCCCCACTTTCAAGCCCTGCCCTGCATACACAGACAGCACTGGGCACATCGAGTCTCCATTTGTGGTCAATATGAGGAGCGCTTTGTCCCCACACTCTGCAACCACCCTCTCCTAGGACACACAGGCTTATAACCACAGCTCTGTGGGTATTTGGTGTCCTCTACTGAATAGTGATTTGAAGTTCTAATGTTCCATTTTCTGGTAACGCAGAAAGTATGGTTTGTATATGGTTTTATTTGTGCCTCTGATGTCTGCAGTATTTTCTCTGACAGGTGTCTAAAAAGCTCCAGATTGAGGCCAGTTTGTTATTTTCATCTACAATGAAACTCAGATGAAGTGATCAAATGAAAATGGGGGGAAAGTTGAGGGAAATTGCTAGCAGAAGCCTTTTGGGGAGTGCTCCTGCCACTGTTGGATCCTCTTGACCTATTCCTGGTTCACATCCCAGGATTCAACCCCTGTTTCTTCTTCAGGTACCAGTTCCAATACTTGGCTTTGACTTCTTTCCTCTGACCTGGTCCCTGTTTCAGCATCCACCCAAATACTTCCGTCCCTCGGGCCGGATCCAGCGATGTTCTTTCCATTCTGGTCATGGGCAGACATCTCCCACGCAACCCAGCGATGCTATCCTCAGGCAGATCGGTTGTTTGGACTTACTCAATATTGGTTATCCCTGGACTGTTTCTTCTCTTCCTTCCCACCTCCAACCCCCCTCTCCAACACTCAACTGAAAGCTGTTTCCTTACTGCTTGTCGCTGTTTCCTTCAGGGATGGCTGTCGTCTGTCACACTGAACCTCTTTCATACCTGCGGCTGGTGTAACCTCTCCAGTCCTCCCTCAGCCCAGGCGGGAGGACGGGCTCCATTTTCTAGCCCCATGGTTGCAGGCTACCTGGCAATACCTTTAGCAAGTCATTTAAGCTTGCCAGGTTCACAGTTCCTTAGGCAATAAATGAAGGGAACAGCCTAGCCAATCTACAAAGTGACTTCCAGTTCAAATATTTGGATATCGTGAATCACAGGGGAACTGCTGGAATTCCATTTCTATAAAGTCGCTGCTTTCTTCAGAGAAATTGAGCTCGCGTGGGGTCTGCTGGTTTCAGGAAGGCAACAGCACAAAGGATAATGGGAAGAGATAAAGGAGAGAATGGCAATGCCAGTTTACATTGTTTTCACTTTAAATGTCTTGGAAAAAATGTGTAAGGAAATAAAGCTGAAAATGGGAATTTATATGGGATGTCTCTATCTCGCTCCTACTCATGATATCATGTTGCAATAACACTACAATCGATCCATTCAGATAATTACCATCATTATACCACTTACATTACTTGCCTCACGTTTACTGCTCTGACAATCTATTACAGGCAAGCAAATTAAACACCTAAAGGGTGCTGGGGAAGACACTAGTCGTCACAGTTATGGTTAATGTGTTCAGTTGCAGAGACCAATTTAATTGATGTAATCCTACATATCCCAGGGGACAACAGAGATATTAACAATTATGCCAGTGAAGTTAAAATAATCTTGAACTCGTGATCTTCTTTAATCCATTTGCATTTATTAGAAATTCAGGATTTACCTGCTACCAACACAAGGCAACAGGGGAAAAAACAAATGGAGGATGAAAACAAACCTTAATTAAATGTGATTTAAAGAAACAGTAAATCATTTTATGGCAAGAATGAAAAAGGACAAGGGTAAGAGGAAAAGAGAAGAAGTAGGTGTCACTATTGAGAATTATGGGAATGACAACACAGGTCTTTTCTACTTCAAGAAATTAGGTTATTAAATCAGTATACCCAGAGGATGTAATTAGAGAGTGCAGGCTAAATGTAACAGTGGGTCTCTGTGTTCAGCTTTGTCTTCTACAACAACCAAAAACTTTTGCTAGACCAAGTCCCTGATTTAGAGCTTAGTGTGGTTTCTTCATGACTTCCAGTTGCTGGGATTTAAATATGTTCCTGATTTCATCTCTAATGTTCTCACACATCTTTATAAAACTGAGCACCTTCATAGAGTAAATCCATATTGTTTTGGTTCGCCATGGAGAGCGGGTCAAAGTGAACCTTTATTTAAAAGGAACTATGGGGGGGAGGTGCCTGGGTGGCTCAGTGGGTTAAAGCCTCTGTCTTTGGCTCAGGTCATGATCCCAGGGTCCTGGGATCGAGCCCCACATTGGGCTCTCTGCTTCTCAGGGACCTGCTTCTTCCTCTCTCTCTGCCTGCCTTTCTGTCTACTTGTAATCTCTCTCTGTCAAATAAATAAAATCTTAAAAAAAAAATAAAAGGAACTATGGGGGTACCTGGGTGGCTCATGGGTTAAACCTCTGCCTCTGGCTCAGGTCATGATCTCAGGGTTCTGGGATCAAGCCCCACATCAGGCTCTCTACTCAGTGGGAAGCCTGCTTCCCCTCTCTCTGCCTGCCTCTCTGCCTATTTGTGTTCTCTCTTGCTGTCAAATAAAGAAATTAAAAAAAAAAAAAAAGTAACTATGTTTCTCAGAGGTCTTGCTCTGTGAATAAATTCTAGCCAGAGCTTACAAATTACTGAAAGGACTCACGCTTCTAAATCACTGTTGCACATGAATTCTCTAAATGCTAATTAGATCTAAGATCTCTCTATACCATGAATTTGCTTAATACATCCCCCATGGTTGAATGTCTGTGTTGCCCTGGAATTCATATGATGAAATCTTATTGCCTGATATGATGGTGTTAGGAGGCGGGCGGTGCTTTGGGAGTGATTAGGACATGAAGGCTGGATCCTCAAAAGTGGGATTAGATTTATATAAAAGAGGCTCCGCAAAGCTTCCTAGCTCCCTTCCACCCTGTGAGGACACAGTGAAAAGGTGCTGGCTATGAGCCAGAAAGAGGGCCCACACCAGATCTTGATCAGGCTTGATCTTGGACTTCCAGGTCTCCAGAACTGTGAAGAAATAAATTTTCATTGTTCATAAGCTACCCATTCCACGGTATTTTGTTGTAGTGGTCTGAATGGATTAATAAAACATCCTTTTCCACAGACCAAAGTTAGAACAGTCCTACACAAGAGTTCCCTCTGCAGTAACGACTTCATTCAAGGCTTTCACCGCCTGTACTCTGTTCCCACTTATCCATCCAACATCCATCTTCCTGTGTTTGCTACTTGAGAGAATTCAGCGTCTCTCAAGTCGGGCCATGCCCCTGACTTGAAGAGGTCTCTCGGAAAGCCCCAGCTCTGGTTCCCAAGGCTGCACCTCTTGTTCTGCTGAGGGAGCCTGGGATATGCTCTGCTTCCCTATTGACCCTTCTAAATTCCACTCATTTTTTGTGGTCTGGCTCAAATCTGAACCCAAAAAACTAAAATGGGGGGATATATTAAATTTTAAGTAATTTCAGATGTACAAAAATATTTGGAAACCTTTACAAAGAATCCCCCTCACCTTTCCTCCAATTCCTCAGAGTTTACCTTTTTACCACACTTATTTGATCATTTGTTTTATATCTATTTATAATCAGAGATGATTAAATTTTTTTTAAAGTAAAGTTCAGACACGATAGCCTTTTGCCCCTTAATACACAAATTAATGTTACATAACCACAGTGTACTTTTCAAATTCAAGAATGAACCTAATCCACTCTACAGACCTTGTTCAAATTTCACCAATTATCCTTCTAATGTCCATATCACGTCCAGGATCAACTGCAGGTTCCCAGAGCTGCATTTAAAATGATCATTTCTCTTTAGTCTCCCATGACATGGAAGAGTTCTTTTGTCTTTCATGACTTTGACATTTCTTAAGAATACAGGCCAGGTATTTTGTAGAGTGTCCTTCAATTTGAGTTTGTTTGATGTTGCCTCATGGTTACATTAAAGTATTTCCCTTTATAATCAGTTTTTTTTCTGAAATTATGTAACTATCCAAAGTCTTTGAGATTATGCAAATATCTAAATACCCATACTTTGTCCATTCATTTTAGAATCCATTTTATAGTTTTTTTGCCTAAAACATGTATTACAGTGATAGTTACCAAATAGTGATTTTTAAATTCCTCTTTTCCTCCTATGTTCATTGGTTTGAACTCTACCAAAAGGAGAGATCATATATTTTCACAGTTATAGTACCCTCAATTGAGATTATTGGTTTTATGAATATTATTAGTCTTCTCCAGTTAAACTATAAACCTTCTGAGGTAGGGATCAAGCATGATATGCCTTTTTTTCAAAAGAGAAATTTTTAACCTTGTGCATTTTTACTAGAGTTTTGGGTAGAAACTAAACTTTTTCATATTTATATATACTTAATATTAATGAGTTTGCACAAGTTGTATGTTAGGCACTTTTACCTATGTCCTCCAGTGCTGGTCATACACATACTTATGAATATATCCTGATTCACCTTTTTGATAATATTTTGTAGCCAAAATAGTTTTCAAAGAAAAAACCCAGTATGCATCATCTGACGCATGTTGACAACTGGCAGAATATTTTAAGTTACTTCTCTATAATGAGCAGTATGAGAAGTTCAGTTTTTGCTCCTTACCTAAGAGTGTTAATTTCATTCATCACTAGTATTATCATAATGGTAGATTAAAGATGGCTGCAAATGCTTTATGATTTATCTCCTTGACTCTGGGCTGGCCTTATTGACTTGCATGACCAAAATAATGTGGCTGAAGTGCCATTTTGAGGACTTCCAAGGCTAGACCATGAGATTTTTCACTTCTACCTTGGCCTCTCAGAACACTAGCTCTTGGTGTCTTGAGCTGCCATGTGAGAAGGCTGGTATCTTGAGGTGGTATCAGATCCAAGCCCCATGGAGAGGCCCTGTAGGATGAGACACCATGTGGAGAGATACAGCCCAGACATGAGAATAAAGAAGTCATCTTGGAAATGGATCTCCTAACTCTAGCTGACACCACCTGGACTGGAGATGAATCCAGTTGTGTCCTTTTTACATTTATGACCCACAAAATTGTTAGGAGAATAAAACAGTCATTTTAGGCCTCAAAGCTTACAGAGCAATAGATAAGTGGAATGGACATATTTAGGCGATAAGCTAGAACATCAGTTCTTCCAGGCATGCATTCAGTTGTTGAGCTCTCGCTGTCTTCCAAATAGCATGCCAGGGAGGTTACAAAGATATATAAAACACAAGGGCTACATCAAAGAAGGAAAAAACCTAGTACAGGAAACAAATTAATGCCTCACATTGAAAGCCATCATGCAATAGGATTAGAGAAAAAAAACAACTAATTTTATGTGAGATAGGAAAGATATTTCCTGAAGAGGTAACTTGATGTTTGACTAAGCCTACTCAAGAAGTCCTCATTGGAATGAATAAAAATAATATGATTTTGAACAAAATGCCAAGGAAATGACATCTGACTTGTATTAGCAATCAGAAATAAATTATGTCACCCTGCTCAAACCCTGGGTGTAGACATTGTCAAATCATTATGAAAATGAATAATGTCAGGCACTGGTAAATATCCACTGCAGAGAAAACCTGGGGTTCAAGAACGATGAACAAGAACAATCTCATGGCATGCAAATCAAAGTGGTAGAAATTGAGCAGGGGTAGAATGGTCTGGAAGAAAGAAGGTGGAAAAAGGAGGGGAAAAAAGAAAAAAGGAATCTACAGTAATTACAAAGGATGCATCCCTATGGCTACCACTATTGCAAAACCTGGTCTTTTTCAAAATGACATCTTCCTAGCTTGCTGAAAACCTTTCATTTCAGTAAAGGTAGATAAGCCAGAATAAGGGTAAGAAATCATGGTTTGGCCTCACAGATGGGAAAGTGTCCTCCTTTATGGCTGCCACCCTGAAGCAGGGTGGCACTCTAGCTAAATAATTTCCTTACTGACTACAGTCAGGCTAGCAACTTCAGTCTGTGGGCCAAGGAACTTCACATATAGCCTTCTAAGCAAAACACACGTATGTCCCAAATACCCCTAATTATACTGTCATCTGTTCTATTTTGAAAGCTGTCTAAAAACACTAGGAGGATAAAACACCAAAGGAAGGGCTAAGTATGTCATCCAAGTAGGCACATTTTAATTTAGCAGAGTGGTAGGAACTGGAGTACAAAGGACACCAAGAACTAGACCTGGATATGGAGTCTCCTTCTCATCACCACCCTCTGATGAAACTGATGCAGTCTTAATCATTCACCTGAACACGTCTGGTCACCGTAGTGGCTGTGTAAGGAATAGGTGGCTAAGGGACGTTTCCCTCTGACTGTATTTAAGAACTCTATACCCAGGCAGGGTCTAGGGCTCCTGTACAGCTCGGAGGCAAATTCTGTCATCCTAAAAAAAATACAGGAAATAGTTGCAAGCTGTGTCCAGCCCCACAGGAATAAACATGGACACCTGTGTGTCCATACATGCAGATAGAGCAACAGAATGCCCTTGCTCTTGCACTCAACAAACCCTAGGGATGCCCACTAAGTACTGGCCTAGAACTTCAAGCTGAAATAAAAAGATATCCCTGGTTCAAGGAGTTCAGGATCCCCTACAACGACAATAGGTTATGCAGACCTGGCCACAGCTTCCTTTTTGAAGAAGTAGAAATAGAAAATGTTTTATGGTGAGACATCTGTGTACTTTCTGAATTTAAATACTTAGATGGGGCTTTAGGCCAGGTGTTTGCAAACTTGGGTGTGCATCATGATTACTCGGTATGCTTGTTAGATCGGAATGGTAGACCCCATTGGTTTGGACACAGCACATCTAGGGAAGGACCTGTGAATTTGCGTCTCTGACAAGTTCCCAGGTGATGCTGATGCTACAGGTCTGGGAACCCCGTTCTGAGAACCAGTGTCCCAGATATGGATTGATTTCAGAATGAAGGCAGTTCTTACCCTCTGCCACCCCCACCCTCTGAACTGCTCAGGAGTTTCTTAGTGCTTCTCTGGAACTGGAGGTGGCCACCATGTTGTTCTCTCTACCAGGAAGCCTTCACCAATCTCTTGAGGTCGAATGGTGCATGCTCTCTGCTTCCATGACGTACCACCTGCATACTTTGCATAGAGCACTTACCATAAAGATTCTCACTTCATAGAGAATAAAACATACAATTTTGAATTTCACTATCCTTACTCAGTTTATGAGTCCATCTCTCTCCTCAGACCTCAGTGATTCTCACTGGGTTGGAGGGGCGGGGGAGAAGAGTCCCTGAGCAGATATGTCAGTGTGTGTCTCTGTGTCTGTGTGTGTATGTGGGTGTGTGTATCCATGTAGAATAGGAAAATACATGTGTGATTTGGAAAGTATTACTTGATATTGTATTATATCTGAAAAATAATAAAAGGTAATGCTTTCACAATAGAAACAGAAAAAAAAATCTCGATAATTTTCTTGCCTACTGGGATATACAGGAAGGAAATCCATGTGTGGAGTCGGTAGATAGGAGGAGAGATAAGAAGGGTGTATCATCCTAGAGGAAAATACGAGATTCTAATAATGTGCTTTTTAAATTTCCTTTTTATTTTTGTTTTTTAATAGCAGGAGGACTGGCCTTTGAAGTCAGGTAAGTGTTTATTTGGATCTTGGTGCTGCCTCTCCCCTGCCATGACCGCAGGCAAGTCACTCGGGCTCTAAGTCTGTCTTCTCCTTGGTGAACGAGAGGATAATAAATACCCATCGCTCTTTTGATGTTGAATGGCGTGATGAATGTAAAATAAAACACATCTAACACGGAGCCTGGCCCATTATAGGATTCGATCAATGTCCGTTTCCTTCTGTCCTTTGTATAACAACTCCCATCTGAACCTGGGCAGCTCACGGGCTTAGCCGGGGGAGAGGTGTCAGCCAGGGTGTGTCCTGTGGGCAGCAGAGATTCCAGCCAAGAGAAGAGTAACCTGGGCCCTCACACCTGGGTATTTTTTTATTTTTTTAAGATTTATTCAGTTTTGAGAGAGAGAGAGAGAGAAAGAGAAAGTGTGGGGAGGAGCAGAGGGAGAGAATCTCAAGCAGATCTGCCCCCCAGCATGGAGCCTGACATGGGGCTCGACCCCAGGATCCTGAGATCTTGTCCTGAGCCAAAATGGAGAGTCAGATGCTCAACCGACTGAGCCATCCAGGTGACCCACACCTGGGTATTTTCAACAGCCTCATATATTGTTCAGCTTCTGGCCTGGCTCCTTTCACCTACAGCCTCCCCTTCTCCCTTCCCCCACCCCTCTCTCCCCTCTCCTCACTTCCACTTGCTGGTACCCATTTATCTACTACCCTCCACTACAGAAAATCCTGCTCTGAGACACCCCAACTTCATTCACATTAAGATTCAAAGCTGATAAGTAGAGCACTAAGAGGATTTGCATTTTAAGAGAGGATTAAGGAGTAAATCTTTAATTGTAGCATTGTAGGAATTAGAAAGTGGGCAGGTTTGCAGGGGTGTAGGACGGTCTGGAACAGGGCATCTCATTCCACCTTGAAATCATATCACAAGTGATCGCCTATGGAAGGTCACCTCCGTAGAATTTCCATAGAAATTCCATAGAATTTCCTGGAAGGCCATGATCATGATCGTCTCCACCATATCTTAGGCTCATTGAAAAGAACAATGTGCCGCTCACAGTTCCCAACCCGTACACACAAAATAGTCATCTGTCTGCCTTGTGGATGCCACTGAGCCAGGTGCCTGTTCTCATGCTCCACAGGACCCTGCCGGCCCTGGGTTAGAGCACCCACCACACGTGGTGCAGGGTGGTTGGCGTACCCCCACCCCGCCTCTGCTCAGGGAAGACAGGCGATGTTCTTCCCATACCCTGCACTGCCCGGGACACCAAAGGGTACCCAGACCACTTGTAATTCTGACCCTTTCCATATATAATTCTTACTTCTCAGGGCTCTACACCTGAGGTAGGATTATAAAAAGAAATACTAATTGGTTAGGGGGATAAACACTCCTGTTTTATGCATCCAAGATTCTGCTTCCTGATTCTACTCAAACTTACCTTCAAACCTTTGCCACTGGAAAGGCCACAGGCATGACATGTCAGCACACCACCACAGCTGCTGACCATACCCCCAGCCCTATACCCGATCCTATCAGCAGTAACAGAGAAGTCCAGCTAAACCCTTCATCCTGACAGGGAGTAACCGAGCCAGGCGGAGGCAGAAACAGGGGAGCCAGTGGCTCGGGGTACTGAGACAAGAGCTACGTACAACCTCCTGGCCGGGGGACCACGTTCTCACCTCAGCAAAACAACCAGCTCCTCTTTGGGAGTGTGCTGGCAAATGTTTAACGATCTGTTCTCTGGAATGGGAAGAGCCCCGCTTTGGAGTCTTCTGTAATTTCTGATTCAAAAAGATCGATATATCCCCATGTTTATTACAGCACTAATTACAACAGTCAAATTATGGAAGCAGCCTAAATGTCCATTGATACATGGATGGGTACAGAAGGTACGGTCTAGATGCACAATGAACTATTCCTCAGCCATTTGAGATAATGTGCATAGATCTAGACGGTATAATGCTAAATGCACTAAGTCAGAGAAAGACAGATCTCTGATTTCGCTCATATGTAGAATCTAACATAACAAAATGAAGAAACAAAAACAAAAGCAAAACCAAACCCATACATATAGAGAACATACTGGCGACTGACAGGGGGTGGGTTAGCAGGTACAGGCTTCCAGCGATGGAGTGAATAAGTCCCAGAGATGAAGGGTACAGCACAGGGCGTACAGTCAATGGCACTGTAATACTGTTCTATGGCGACAGATGGTTGATATGCCTGTGGTGAGCCTCATATGCAGAGCTGTCCAATCCCTATGTTGTACATCTGAAACTAATGGAAAACAAACAGTAAAGTGTTGTAAAATAATCAGGAAGTGATGAGTGTTGAGTGTGTCCTATTTTCTCCTGTAAATGTTACCTATAGAATTCAACTAATAATTACTGTGTTTAAGGACAGGCACACAAAATTTTTGAAAAAATAACAATTAGGTATCCAAAGCTGGTATGAGCTTGCTACTGCTCACCATGATTCCACTCTACCAAAGGGCTTGGGAACAGCTCTCCAGTGGTGTAAGTATGTCCATTTGTATCTGCTGATTCAAAAGGTTAACTGATAGTGCTCTGCTTGTCATTTCATTCAGGAACCTACTTGACTCAGTGGTGACCATCAGGCCTCAGCTGAATGCCATTTCCACTTCTGCCCTCTTCCAAAGTTCTGTTTATACAATTTAGTTTCAGAAACTCAAGGATAAAGTGTCATGAAGCTATTAGCACATGCTCGTCCTCCCTCATTTAATGGGGCTCTTTCCTTCATCTCCGTACTTGCTAAAGGTAAGTTTGCCTGACCACCCCTCCCCCGCGAATCTTTCACCACCCCCACTTCTCTGGCCGCATTCCAACCCCACACCAGCTGGAAGAGGAAAACGGATGCATTCAGCCTGCAAAAGACGATGTTTGAGAGTCAGAGTTGTGTGGATTCAGGGAAGTGAAAATGTGTATATCAGACAAGTGTGTGCTTTTAAAGAGGGATACAAACATTTCATTATTCCAAACATTTAATAGCACTGTCAAATTATTCCTATTAAAACTGAAAACCTCAGCAATTCAATAAATTACATATTTGAGCTCAAGATGTAACACGTGTTTTCCAACCATGACAGAGTCAACAATTCAGATACTCTAAAATTCTGAGCAAAAGCAACCTTTGCACATACTTTACCCTCCCACCCCCCACTCCAAGACGTTCTTCTGAGATAGCAAGTCATGCCTTTCAAGAAATTCCTTCAAACTGAATTGCCCCCTTCTTAGTAGAGGAGGATGAACACCTGGTCTCTTAGACATTTCTCAGACTATATTTATTTATATTTTGTTCTTCAAAATACTTGAGGAATAAGTATTTGTCCCCCTCTACCAAGAAGCAGGTGATTCAGGCTGAGGAACTGACTGGGAATTTCTTCAGGAATAGGACTCTTGACCTCTGAGCTACACAGGAACTGAAAGACAACTGGGAAGGAAACAAGCACATATATCTGTGTTCTATGAATCATTTTACCCCGAAGAGGAAGTTACTTAAAATTGCAAAGTAAAACTACAAAGATATACCATTACACACACACACACACACACACACACACACACACACACACACACACTGGCTCCCGTGGAAAAATTCTATATGGCAAGTGTTGGAGCAACAGACACTTTCAGATAACACTGGTGGAAGTATAAATCAGTATACCCATTTTAGAACAGTGTGGCATAACCTACTGAAGAAGATACTCACACCTCTGACCCAGCAATGCCATTTCTAGGTACATTAACCATAGAAGCCTGTGAATTGGTCATAAACATGTATTCACAGAAGCTTTACTCTTATCAGCTCCCCTAGTGAAATAATTCACATGAAGATTAACATTACAATGAATAATTTGTGAATTTGTATGACACAATGCTACATAGAAATAAAAAAGAGTTACATGTATAACATGGATGAATCTTGCAACAACAGCCCTGAGGAAAAGAAGTAGG
The DNA here is from genome assembly GCF_002288905.1 of Enhydra lutris kenyoni. Lineage (NCBI taxonomy): Eukaryota > Metazoa > Chordata > Mammalia > Carnivora > Mustelidae > Enhydra > Enhydra lutris. Next base: position 98,231,385 of record NW_019154085.1, on the reverse strand, counting down.
ATGTATACTTAAACATGTGTGTGTGTGTGTGTGTGTGTGTGTGTGTGTGTGTGTGTACACAGCTGACCCTTGAACAACATGGGTTTGAACTGCACAAGTCTGCTTGTATGCAGATTTTTATTGATAAATGCAGTACATTTTTTCCTATGATTTCCTTAACATTTTCTTTTCTCTAGGTTACCTTATTGTAAGAATATAGTAAATAATACATTGAATATATGAAATCTGTGTTAATTGACTGCTTATGTTATTGGTAAGGCTTCTGGTGAACAGTAGGCTACTAGTAGCTAAGCTTTTGGGGATCCAAAAGTTATATGCAGAATTTCAACTGTGCAAGGGGTTGGTACCCCAACCACTGTGTTGCTTAAGGTCAACCATATATATACATAGCTACACGCACGCATACACACATAATCCTCCAACATGATTTCATATGCAGAGTTTAAAAACTGGAAAAGTTAAATTATATTGTTTAGAAATACATATATAAAAAGAAAACTCTATTTTTTTTTCAAAAAGCAAAGAAATGACGATTACAGAAATCAGATTAATTATTACCTCCAGTAGGGAAAAAGGAAGGTATGATAAGAGAGGAGCCCATGAGGGGCCCTGGGTTATTGGCAATATTTCATTTGTTGACCTAGTGGCAGTTATTCAATTTCTTTGCTTTATCATTCTTAACTGTCAATACACATTCCTGCTCATTTCTGTAACTATGATTCACACACACACACAAACCCACAAATAAGTAATAGAGCAGTAGGCAGGACTCAAGGATAAGGGAGTTCTTGAAGGGCCTCAGTGGGCTTGAGGAACCCCCAATTAGGAACCCCCTAATTAGGAATGAGGACATAGAGGTGGAAGGAGCCAGAGTCAGGTTGAAGGGATGTAAACAAATGCGTATTTTTAAGAACTAACCCCAGCTCCTGTGATTGAGGGGCCTTAAGGGGAAGTTAGAGAAAGGAGAAAACATGTGACTACAGCATCCCTGTCAAGGGTGACCCACCTGACATCAACTAGGGGGAGAAAGACATGCATTCGAGAGACAATTCAAACACATTCGCCAGCTCCTAAGCACAAGCTGGATGAGAAAGAGAGCTGAGATGTGAAGATGTCATGAAGTTTTTTTAATCTCAAGTCTTTGAGAGGGTGCTAAAGTCTTTAGTAGAGTTGAGAACAATGTGAGATATAGAGTATTATGGGAGATTTTTAGGAAAAAGTCTATTGCCTTCCTACATAATGCTTTCCCCCCCTTGCTTTGGAGAAGAAGAAACCACAACAAACACATAAGCCTTGTTCCTAAACATGGTTTGCCAGCAGTCACCTTGATCCCGCTCGCCTTTCTTCCATTGTTTGCATGTTTTCACGGAATTCTTTTGTTCAGCCATGCCAGTGTCTCACACTAACTGTTTCTACTGTCTTTAGGGAAGAATGGTGTCCCTTTGCCTAAGACACCACAAGGAAAAGATAGCAAGCTTTAGGAAGGCTGTGGTTCAGTTTAATGATTAAGCATAATCTCTGGATTTTCCACGCAGGACAAATGTCCTTCCACATTGGTGGAGCAGATGGACAGCAGAGAAACAATGGAAAGCGACTTCAGCCCTGCTCCCCACTTTCATCTGTTTCCAACATGAGTGGGCAACAGCTGTTCTCAAACACTCAAAGCTTTTCTGCAAGGATGGAACACAACAGGCACTATGGTGTCTAAATACAATTTAGTCTGGGTGTGGTTTTTAGGTGGCATTTACGAGGACCTGTGAAACCCCTTGACTTCTTTCTGTCATTTAGTGTTTAGAAATTTCCACCAGGGCTACTAAAAAACTAAGTAAGATCCGGACATGAGAGAGGAGTTACCCTTGAATTTGTGGCAGTTTTCGAAATAATCCATTTTGAAGACATAATGAGTTCAGTTCTGTATATTTGAGATCTGAATGTACAGCTGGAAAAAGTCTATCCAGGAGTTGGATGCATGGGTCTGTTTTAAGCCAGGGCTGGAGTCATTGCTGTAGCTGGGATGGAGAAGAGCAAGGGAGCTGTACAAAATAATGACAGTGACAATGGAAGTTATCACACATTGGTGATCACCATGAGCCAGGCTCAGTGCCCAGCATTTAATATACTTCATCTTCCTATGGAGAGTCTGTTGTTATCTCCATTTCACAGACAAGCAGCCTGAGGCTCCAAGAGATTTAGTGACTGTCTTCAGGTTGCACAGACCTGACCAAATCACAAGTATTCTAAACCACTACAGTAAACATCTTCCCATCCTGAACTCCCAAATGTCATGCTAACGTGAATACCCTTGTAGAAACCTCATTGCCTGTTTCCAAGTCCAAGAGCTAAAAGGGGGTGGTGGCATGATTTTCTGCTTCTCTTTAGAGAACTGGCAAGCAGCACGCTTTGCTTTGAAAATGGTGGGGAAAGAAGAGAGCTAACACATTTATATACTACCCTAATTCCTTTCATTCTAGCTTTTAAAATTTCCTGGGTTGCTTTGTGTGGGTGAGTGGGTGGGAGTTGGCAGATATTTTTAAGCAGTTGGGATCCTGGGGTGATACAGAATGAGGGGAACTGAAATGTAATTCCTTTTTGAGGGCTAGGATAAAAGAAGAGTAAACACCTCAGCTTACAGCTCAGCTCAGGTACAATAATAGACATGTAGGCTAGAAAGATGGCAGCCACCAATTTTATTAAAAGACTTTTTTCCTGTTTGAATTACACATCACTTTACCAAGATAATATTGAATCTCCGTGCACACTGTGTACTTACCCAGTGATGCTGCTAAGGAGGTATTTTATACCCAGATGACATCTCATAGAGATATTTAAAGTATATGCATAGTGTGATATCAAGCATTCTGGATTTTTTAGTTATAGTTTGATGGTTCATAAAAACATTTTCCAGCAGCATGACGTGGCAGAGACAATGGCCAGGGACACATGCTTTCAAATTCTGACATTTACTTGCTATGGCATTGATCAAGTTGCTTAACCTCTCTTGACTTTATATTTTTCCCCCTCATTAACATGCTAGACTAGATCATCCCCAGAGCCTTTTCCAGCTATAAAATCAGCTCTAAATGAATTTATAGAGTGATTACCCAAATATAAATCATCATAAAATCACAGATTCTTAAAAGATGATGAAGAGGACCATACTTCTACTTCTGTCATGGTGCAAACAATCCCTTTGACAAAATTCTGAAATATATGGCCCCCATTTGTCCCCTTCTTGGAGTCCCTGAGGAGATCAGCCAACTTCTGCCAGAACTCACAGAGCCTCGCTGGCCTCGTTTATCTAAGCCAGACTTTGATGCAATCTGTTGATCAGAGAGAAGGGTAACCAAACCAGACTGAAGTCTCATTAAGACAAACATAGATGAAATGTAGGGCTGTGCACAGCAAAGCTTATTTCCATGTCTCAACAGATGGTGAGGAAAACAATGTCTTGTTGATCTGGTTAGAGCAAATTCTATATGAAGAACTCGTCTATACAGTGAGACAGTATGTGTGCAGTGTGCGTGTGTGTGCATGCAGTGTGAGTCTGTGCATGTGTGTGTGTGTGTGTGTGTGTGCATATAGCATATGCTGGCCCTGTAGGAATAGGAACCATTCAAATGCCCCAAAACTAAGGTCTAAGGAGACTTCTGTGAAGTCCTATTTTGTGTGGAAGGCACTCAGCAGTGATATATAAAGGGCCTGTACCAGGGTCCCAGAATTGTCTAGAAAGGAATAGTTACAAGCTCTGTTCCAAGTGTTAACACCTGTTACATGCACACTACTTCCTCTTGCTATCATGTCAGTGGATTCCAGGAATACTTTCCTTTGCAACTTGTATAACATTTTCTGTTTTCCAGTTCTAAAAGATTGGGCTTGTGAACCAATCAAAATAATGTTTGTGATCCCAATGATCATTGATTTTGGTCTTGGAGAAAACCACTTAAAACAAAAACATGAAAACTGAATAATCTAAAAAACAAACAAACAAACAAAAAACCCAAAGTCCCACAAAACACACAACCCCCTAAAACATATATACAAAATAGAGTCTCTCAACTTTGTACAACTAACATTTTGGGGCAGATGATTTTTGTCATGGAGGGGCTCTCCTCTGTATTGTAGGGTGTTGAGCAGCATCCTTGGCCTCTACTCAATATATACCAGCTGCCCTCTGCCTGCTTTTCACAACGAAGTTCACACTTTGCCAAATGTCCTCTGGGTGGCAGGCGGGTGTGCATATATGTTCATGCATACGAATGAATGACATCAAGCCTCTACTGGCACGGAGCCTTCAGCGCCATGAATGCACCTTGTAGAGTTGAAGGGGCTGGGGTGTGAAGTCTAACTGTGCAATTTTCTTGATAAAGCGAACTGTAGCCCAGAGGTGTAAAATAATGACTGTCTACCCAACCGTCATAATTCATCTCGGTATCAGACACCAGAATAACAGAGCTGAAAGAGAACCCAACTTCATCAAACCCAGTCTCCAATTTACAGACAAGAAAATGAGATCTCTCCTTTCTCTTTTTCTGCCTTTCTGCTCATTACACTGATCATCTGGATGACTTGTCCTGTTAGTTGAGAGTATTAAGTAAATCTTAATTTTATCCTTTAAGGTAGTGGGATTTGTGCCCAATTTACTTGAAGAGACACCTTCTCAGAGCAGGTTCCCTTTGATCAAGTAAGTGCCGACAGGTTGAGACAGCTCCAGGCTCAGGTCTCACACCTGCTGAGTTCCACTCAGGTCCCATGGCAGCCAGAGCCGCAATTATCTAGTCAATTGCTCTGGAGGGAACATCATCTCAAAAACATGACCAAGTTCACACCATCGTAATTAATCAGACAACTGTTCTAGTGTGATGGCAGTTAACACTTCACAGGCTTGGAGCTGTCTTTTTTAGCTCCAGAAAACACTGTTCACATTAAGGCTGAGTTGTATTTACATAACCAGAGTCCTGCATTTGGATGCTAATTAGCAAAATAATATCCACAATGCAATCCCACTTAAATGTTTCACCTCTGGGTGGAAATGCATTAAGTAAACAACATGTAAAATGAAATAGGATTGTGTTAGTATAATACATTTGCAACAGAAAAAATACTTAAAAGTCTCTTATAAAAAAAAACAAAACAGCCTCTTTGTATTTCTTTGAGCTGTCCGAGAATTACCATCTGTGAAAAATGTAGCTTTGGGATACTATCAAGACAGGACTATATAAAGAACTACCTTACAACAGCAAAGAGCAGAGCTGCTCTGTGCATTACTTGCATATAAGTATATGTCAGGGGTTTGAAAGGGGCTGGTTGCATTTGCAAATGCTAGCACGGGGTTTCAGCCATAATGATGTTAGATCATCTTATGTTTGAGAGCAGAAATGAGACTTATTCATACTTCCAGGTGACATGTATTTTGCTTTTTTAAAACCAAAGGTCCTCATTTTCTATTAGCAGTTGAGCTCTTAGTTTCAGGGCATTTGAGAATTCCTGAATTTCTCTGCATATTGATTTTTCACTTACCAACACCCACATACAAAAGCGATTGTTACTGTGCATCATAATGATAATAAAACTGATTTTAAAGCATCAAGGTAAAAAAGAAAAACCACCTGTATTCGTCTGAAATGAAGTATTCTTAAATCTGAAGAAGTCAGTTATTATTCAAAGAGCAATCAAGACGTGGTTAAGAAATGAGCAATTCAAGAGAAGGGAAGGTATGAAAGAGGCATTTATCAGGCATGGAGGGAAAAGCCAACGAGGGCTGATAGGTGAGATGTCCACTTAGAACTCAACCAGCAACGCAAATCTCTGCTAGGTATCGCTGATAAAGGTCAAGGGGAACAGAGTTATGACACTGAACTTTAAAAATACTGACAGGAAACAAGGGTACTCGTTTCCACGTGCATTGCCTGCTCTTCACATAAAACCATTAGTCCCTTCACAGTAAGGTTTATTGATTTACACAGACACTCATTTGTCACATCCTGTAAAGTACATTAAAAGCTGCCCAAGTATTTCAAATGTACTCAGCAAATATGCCTTCTGGCCTGTGTGCAGTCTGGGACTCTGGCTGTGTGATATTTTCCATTTGAAGAGTTTGATTCAGGAGGAACCAGCAAGTTAACAAAAGTGTGTAGCCTTGAGACCCCTCCCTGATGTCCCACCAAGAAGCTGCCCTCATGGTCTGGAAATTCTGATGGTGGAATTTTAACTGCAGGGATGGCAGTACATTCAATGCAGAGGGGATTTACCAAGGAAGGACAAGGCAGAGTCTTCATCTTGCTTATCCCCCCATAAACTTCCCCGACTTCCCTGTAATTGGTCACCTCCACTTGCGTGTACCTGTCAAGTGGCAGGCCCTGCATTAGGTGTGGGAGGCAATATGGAGTCATGCGTGCCACGGGCTCCGGCGTTGCCCATGTGGGTGTGAATGATGGCTCTACAACTTATGAGCTCTCACCCTATCCACGTCACCCACCTTCCTTACCATGTAGCTTCCAAACCCATGAAGTGGGGTATGGAGAATGCCTGGGTTTCTGGTTGTTGTGAAGTTCAAATGAGAAAATGCACAGAAAGCAATGAAGAAGATGCCCGACTCACAGTCTCCACATTGAAGAGCTGCAGTCACTTGCCACTTGCGACTGTTTATTTTTAAATTAAATGAATTTAAAAATTTAGTTTCTCATTCACCAGCTACATTTCAAATGCTGTTTGGCTAAATGGCTCCCATATCAGAGAGTACAGCTATAGAGAATACTCTCAACGCCAGAGAAAGTTCTGGATAGCACGTTCTAGAGGTTGATATATATATATATTTTAAACTAATACTTTTTAGGCATTATTATTTAATCCGAGGCACAGGCCCAAGCCTGACAGTCATTGTGTTGACTTGAGGACAGACATGTTGACAAACTTGAACTAATTATATCTTTACCATATTTTATTTGCAAAACATGTCTTCATCTTCATCTCAATTTATCTTCATACTAGCCTTATGAAATGAATATGTTACACGACTATCATTTTCATCTCATGGAGAAGGAAACAGGTATGGGTAGAGTATATATCGTCTATGAGCAATGTCTATCCTTTGGAGAGTTTTGAGAATAAGAAACAAATGAGGTAATAAATGCTGATCTAGAGTAACGAAGTTCTCATTTTCCCTGATTCAAAATTACTAAGACATTTTCAGAAAAAAGTGAAATATACACAAAGGTCTGAAGAAAACAAAAACTGCTTACAATTATACAACCCAGGGGTGCCTGGGTGGCTCAGTAGGTTAAGCCTCTGCCTTTGGCTCAGGTCATGATCTCAGGGTCCTGGGATAGAGCCCTGCATCAGGCTCTCTACTCAGAAGGGAGCCTGCTTCCCCTTCTCTCTCTGCCTCCCTCTCTGCCTACTTGTGATCTCTCTCTGTCAAGTAAATAAATAAAATCTTAAAAAAATATATACAATCCATAGATAACCACCATTAATTTGGTATCACTTCCTAGTATTATAAAATATATATTGTACATACGTTCCTTTGTTGATGATAATTTTTTCTCACTTCAAACAGTGGATATTTTCCCATACCAAGAAAAATTATTTGGTAACATAGTTACTGAATGCACAAGAGTTTATTATGGCATATACCTGAATATTCAGAACAGGTGTTCCTGATTTGAACAGGAAAAGGTATTTCACTTATTTCTCTAAATTTACTTTTGTAATTTTCTGTAATCTGGGTCCTTAGAATTAACAGGTGTTTGAATTGAAAATTTTTATAAAATCTAGCAATACACAAAAATGCCCTAGAAATAGATTCTAATCACCCTCATTACATAATGACAAAGATTATTTAAACATGTCTCACTTTTGCTATTAAAAATAATGCTACAAAGACTATGCTTAAACATAAATCTCATTTTAAATCATGGATTATTTCTTTGGGATGGAGCTGTGAAATAGAATGAATGGGTGAAAGCCCCAGAATGTTTTCAGAGATGCCTGAGACACATCACCATTTGGCCTTCTGGAAAGGTTTTATTGATTTTCACTTCTCCAGGAGTGCATGGGAGTACCACTGCTCCTTTTCCAACACCGATTGGTACCATCTAAACATGTTGCCAATATTGTAGGCAAAACATCCTGTTTGATTTCACATTTCATTTCTTTGACTTCATGGGAGGCTAATTTTTTTCCCTATGTTTCTTAGCTAATGGTATTTTCTGCTCTGTGAATTGTCTCCTCATATCCTTTGCCCAGATTCCTGTCACAATGTCTCCATTATGAAGTTATATTAAATCTTCACATGTTGAGGATAGCAAAAATTGTTTTAGTTCTGATATTTTCTCTTTTCCCATCTTTTAATTTTGTTTGTAATATATTCATGTTCATAACTTTTAAATGTTTAGAAAGTCAAATAAATCTTTTTCCTTTGTGGTTTTCTTCATTGATTTCATAATTACAAAGTCCATTCCCACCCAAGAGCAATTAAATAGTCACTTCTGTTTTCCTCAAGTTTAATAATGCTGCCATTCCCTTTTTTGGTGCACTTACCTCTTTAATTCATACGACATTTACATTATGCTGTCAGTTAAGCATCTTATTTTCTTCTCAAATAATGATAAAATTGTTCCAGAACATTTACAGATCCAGCCTTTGTTTCCTTGTTGATATGATATCTCTTTTATAAGTACTAAACTCTTAAATATGGTAAGGGTTATTGTCAGATGACTTATACTATTTATTGTTTTACCTAATCTAGAATCATAACCACAATCTTTTAATTACTACACGTTCATACCATTTGAATATCTAATACAGCAAGCCATCACTTGTTATTCCTCTTGCTTTCAAACATTTCTTGGTTTTTTGTTTTTATATGATCTATAGACTCATGTTACTAAGTCTTCCTCATTCCCCTCCTATGATTCGACTGGTTTTTATTTCTTTTAAAATTTAACTCAACCTTTAAATTATTTTGGAAAGAATTATCAGCTTTGCAATATTTGGTCTTCCCATTCAGGAACATGGTATATCTCTGTATTAAATTCTTGACTTCTCTCAGTAAGTTGTATATATTTTTTAAATGAGTTCTATACTTTTCTTTAAATATGTTATGACTTTCACTACAAGGATACACTGAATTCTCCCCAATTATTTTTTAAAGATTTATTTATTTATTTGATAGGGAGTGAGTGCATGCATGCATGTGAGGATTGGGGGAGGGGCAGAATGAGAGGGAGAGAGAGTCCCAAGCAGACTCTGCCCTGAGCGCAGAGCCTGATGCAGGCCTTGATCTCAGGACACCAGGATCAATACCTGAGCTGAAACCAAGAGGCAGATACTCAACAAACTGTGCCACCCAGGCATCCCTCCCCAATTATGTTTTGAACCATTATTCCTCGTTGACAGAAAACTGATTTTTCTAATACTTATATCTGACCTATTTATTACACTCTTTTATTTTTTCCAAAGATTGATTGATTGATTGATTGATTGATTTTTTAGAGAGAAAGAGAATGCAGGAGCAGAGGAGAGAGAGACTTGCTGCTGAGCAGGGTGCCCACCAGCAGGCTCTGTCTCTGGACCCTGACATGACCTGAGCTGAAACTAAGAGTCAGATGCTTAAACAACTGAGCTACCCAGATGCCCCTGCACTATTTTATAAATCCTTAGGTTTTTTCTACTTGATTTTCTCTTGTTTATAGTGTAGATAATGACACTTAAAAATAACAATAATGCTATTTTCCCTGCTTTATAACAGCAATGATTTTATCTCTGAATCACGTATTAAAGAATGTGGTAGAACTTCCAAAATGACATTTACCAAGTATGCTAATCACTACCACTATAGCCTTGACTATTCCTTAATATATACAGTATATTTTCCTACTGAGAGTGATATTGGCTACCAGATAAAACTATTCTTTATCTTTAGTTCTAATTTTCTGAATTTTAAATAGGAATTGCTTTGGAATTGACTGAAACATTTTTGGTCTGTAATTTTCTCTATGGTGGAGTTTGGTCTTGTCAGGTTTGGGTATCTTTCTATTCTACTTTGATTTCTGGAATAGTGAGCAGAACAAGAGAATTACCCAATATTTGAAATTTTACAAGAATCTGTCCATAGACTATTTGACTAGAGGGACTGAATTCCAATTTAAGTAGATGAGGGACAAATTAGCTGCTAATAAAAGTGCCAACAAAATGGTAGAAGCAGATGGGCATTTTCCAGATTAGTGATTATGTTGCAAGCAGGAAGTGCTCCTGGACTTGTCATCACCCTGCAGAAGCACTATGGACTCAGAACCCCCACCCCAAAATTTGGTTTGGAAGTTGAGACTGATGATAACACATACGCACCAAAAAGGTATGAAAAGATTTATTACTCACATAATGAGGCTTTCTGGGGAGATGAGGGAAGGCTTCCAAGTAGCTCTGAACATGGCATGGAAAGCTAGCACCTGCAAGGTCTGAACTTTCTGACTAAGACAAAGTAGGGATCACTTGGTCTTTCTTATCAGGCTGCCAAGATGTGGGGCTGAAGGGAAAAAAAGAGTAGTGGGATTTGAAAGCTGTCAGCAAACATTCAAAGTGGAGTCCAACTCTTTATTACAGCAGAGGCTGAGGGAGGAGCACAGGAACGCTGATTTGATGGTAGAGAGGAAAGGCGTGAAAACTAGCGGCAGATGACCTTAGGAGTTTGGGAGGCAGCAAAACATAGATCCTCCTCCATATACTCAAAATTTCATGATGGATAAGGGATTCAGGGAACAAAAGGATTTTTTTTATCTTGACCCATATAAATTGAATTGTTTACTATTTTGAAGAAAATGTACTGAATTTAGACTCTGTACTAGAATTGTGGCTTTTGTACCATAATCAAAGTATTTTTTTATTGAGTTCCAAAAAATATTTTATTTTTGTAAAGATTACTTTTTTATTTATTTGAGAGAGAGAGAGAGGGAGAAAGCTCACTAGCAGGGAAAGGAGCAGGAGGGGAGGGAGAGGGAAATGGAGAGGATCTCAAGAAGGCTCTGTGATGAGTGGGGAGCCTGATGCAGGGCTCAGTGTCACCAACCTGAGATCATGACCTGAGCTGAAACCAAGAGTCAGACACTTAACCAACTGTGCCACCCAGGAGTAGCCTCAAAGTATTTTAAGCATGCAAGAATATAAACACAAAATTTAGCCTCTTGTTAGCATGATGTCTCCCACTTTGGTAAACAGAATTACCTACAAAAGGCAAATAGACAAGATTTTCACAGTCATAGGAAACTAAATCAACACTGCATAATACACACTCATTAATAATATCAACAGATAAGCCTACTGATAATTTACTATGTGCCAGACAGAATGCTTAACACTGCATGCATCATCTCATTGAACTGTTGGGACGATCTTATGTATTGGTACTATTACAACACCTCCACCCACTCACTTTACAGAGGAGGAGAGTGTTGCTCAAGGAGACTAAGTCATTTACTTCCCATCAGAAAATCAGTAAGTGAGGGGCTACGTTTTCTGCCTAGATCCCTTTCATTCCAAAGCACCCCTTGCTTCTGACCACGGAGCTGCATCGAATACTTCATTGATTAAGCTATACACTGATTGTATATCTGTATATCAGTATACACTGATTGATTAAGCCATTACACTGTTGTGGTTCATAGGATGGCTGTCTGAGGTCGTTTGAATCTCAGCTTGCGCTTACTAGTAATGTGAACAGGTTTAAAAAATTTTGCAGGTTACAAATATTTTGCAGTTTCCTCATCCATAAAAACTGGGACTTCAGGGTTCCTGAGAGGATTGAATGATGTAATGTTTTCCAAGGATTCAGTATATTTCTAGTACACATAAATTATGTGCTTAATCAAGGTTACCTCTTTTTATTAAGGTCATAGATAGGGACACTAATTTTTTTTTACTTTAAAATGATGACAGAATATTTAGAATAATACGCAAAGAAGTACAAATACCTAGGAACTGAAAAAACTTTGTGTTCACCCTTAACTCTAACCAATTATTATAACCAAAGTTAGGCATGCTGAGATTGGATATACACATTTCCAACTTAACTTGACTCTTTGCTTAAAAGCTAAACTATCGGGGCGCCTGCGTGGCTCAGTGGGTTAAAGCCTCTACCTTCAGCTCAGGTCATGATCCCAGGGTCCTGGGATCGAGCCCCATATCGGGCTCTCTGCTCAGCAGGGAGCCTGCTTCCTCCTCTCTCTCTGCCTGCTTCTCTGCCTACTTGTGATCTCTCTCTGTCAAATAAATAAATAAAATGTTTTTTTTTAAAAAAAGTAAACTATCTTGGGGAGCCTGGGTGGCTCAGTCAGGTAAGTGTCTGCCTTTGGCTCGGGTCATGATCCCAGGGTCCTGGGATCGGGTCCCATATTGGACTCCCTGCTCAGCAGGTAGTCTGCTTCTCCCTTTCCCTCTGCTCATCCCCCTGGCTCCTTCTCTCTATCTCAAATAGATAAAATCTTAAAAGGAAAAAAAAAAAAAGGTAAACTATCTTGAGTACAAACCTGGTTCTGGTATTTCAAAGATTCAGATCACCAGGGTAATAAAGCCTTCAGGTTTACTACTTGCCAAGAATTTGGAGAAGCCTCTTCAGTTTAGCCAAGAGGTATATAAACTCCTACATAAAGATGTCTAATTTACTTATAGAGACTCTTGTTCACAGTCTATTCTTTGTCGCAGGGAAAAAAGTGCCATTTCACATGCCTGATGCTATCGTTGGCATTAAGTAAGAGGCAGACGATCCCCACAATAAGCCTCTCATCACTGGAAAACACACTTCAGAACCATCTAGATAAGTATCCCATTTCATGTAATCATTCTTTACAAAACCTCACATTCAAAAGATGTTTATTTGGTCAATGCTTTTGTATAGAAAAATCTTGTTAGCCCCAATAAGCAGCTCATCCTATGGCTGCACATAGGATTGGTGTCTGATCGTCTAATTGTTAAATTAGACTAATCTAACAATTGTCTAATTGTTAAAAATTCTCCCTCTAGTTTAGATTTTCATCCCTAAAACCTCTTTGACTTACTAACTCCTCTGAGCTTGAAGAAACACATGCCATCTGTCTCTATATGATTCCATAAGAAAGTTTTTCAAATATTCACATTTAAAGTTATTTAAATATTCATATCTTCTTGATTTTTTTAAAAGATTTTATTTATTTATTTGACAGACAGAGATCAGAAGTAGGCAGAGAGGCAGGCAGAGAGAGGGGAAAGCAGGCTCCCCGCTGAGTAGAGAGCCCGATGCCAGTTGCTATGCAGGTCTCGATCCCAGGACCCGGAGATCATGACCTGAGCCAAAGGCAGGGGCTTAACCCACTAAGCCACCCAGGCATCCTTTGATTTTTCTTTTCCCAAAGTCACTGTGGCCTGAGTTCTCTCCATCTTTTCCTACAATATGGCTTTTAGATTCCTCTCTAAGCAAACTATCCTGTTTGTTTTTGTTTTTGTTTTTTTTGTTTTTTTTTTTAAATACACACTCTGGTTTGTCAGTTTCTCTTTCTCTCTTGGAATGAGACTCTCCAGAACCAAACCCTTTAAGCTGTGGTGTGAATGAGGCCGAGTGTGGCAGCACTGATCACAGTTGTCTGAAAAGGCCCTATCCTTTCACTGAGCACCCTTCATCTGACTTGGCTTCTAGCACACTCCTGATTCAGATCCACGCTGAATTTATTTTCAACTATTCTCCTCTGTTTTCTTTTTAGGGCTAATTGCTGTTAAGCCTCGGGATTTAACAAATTAGTTTTTAACCTAAAAATGTAGGAATTAACATTTATAACTGTTAAATTTTACTTCATCATAGCCTACGGTTCTAAGATATCATAGGATATTCAGAATTCTGATTTTGACAAGAGCACAGCTATTCCTCCTTCCCTGCTAGTATTATCTATATGTTAAAGCCTCACTTCTAATATTCATGTCATTGATAAAATATGATGAGTAGTATAGTTCCAAAGATGGACCTCTTTGGCATAAATCAGGAAAGATTTTTCCAAGTTTAGTCATTATTTGGCTAGATCTATGTATAATGGGGCAGCTGACTATATGCATCTATCCAAATGAACCATTAGCCAACACATTTTTCCATCTTTTCTGAACATGAGTAAAAAAATAGATGCCTTGTTGAAATCCGTGATGCAACCGAGTTATGGCAGTCTCACGATGAACAGTTATTTTTCAAAATCTATTAAAAAAAGAAAATACCTTATTTTTAGTGAGCCCACATTGTGTCTTAGTGATTATATCTTTCTTTGTCATTTGTTCCTTTCTAGAAAACTCCCAGGCACCAATCTCAAGCCCCTGTACGTAGTTTTCCGAAATTTTTTTTTCTTTTATAGAAGTAAGGCCTGTATTTTGCCATTTCTGGTCCTTTTGCTTATCTCCAATACGTCATTTCTTCAGATATTATCAACAGTGGTTCTGGAATTGTATCTAGTACTTGGAATGTAATTTACCCAGGCTGGAGGATAAGAAGTCATCAAAAGTAGCTAACTGCCTCACCAATCCTGGGAATCTATTCTCCCTTTGCGATAAGGACCCCATCCTTCCCAATGTGAGGAACACTTCATAGGGACAACAGACAGAAAATAGGAGGGACTGTCTTTGCCATTTACTGTTCCCACTGCTGCAAATGTTGCTGTTTCCGTGATGTTACCAAAATGTCCAAGTGGTTGAGGAAACATACAAGTGTTTTTCTTCTCAGAAAGATGATAAGAGTAGCAGGCTTTTAAAAAGCCCTCATCCAGTATGTTAGGTCTTGTTTAATGCTTTCCATAAAATATTACAGTTAATTTTTACAATAAACTTATGATAGAAGTACTATTATTATCCCCATTTTACAGATGGAAAATCTTACACTTGGAGTAGCTAAGGAACTCATCCTAGGTACAGCAGTATGATGCAGAGTTGATATTCAACTCAGGTGTTCCTGATATCAGTGGTCATAATTATTAACCACTTTGCCACCCTGCAATTCATTTTAAAGATGTAAATTTGGGGGGCACCTGGGTGGCTCAGTGGGTTAAGCCTCTGCCTTCAGCTCAGGTCATGATCCCGGGGTCCTGGGATCGAGCCCCACATCGGGTTCTCTGTCCAGCGGGGAGCCTGCTTCCCCCTCTCTCTCTGCCTGCCTCTCTGCCTACTTGTGATCTCTCTCTGTCAAATGGATGAATAAAATCTTAAAAAAAAAAAAAAAGATGTAAATTTGGTTGACACTCTTAGCTTTTGAGGAAATTTTGGTCCACTGACATTTATATTCAATGATGCTATTCCTTTAAATTTGTGTCTCTTGTGTTTTTTAACAGTCCTTCCTTCCAGTGGATGTGCATATCCTTTAAAAATCTGATTTTATCATTGAACTCCCTGTGTGATAATATCATTGTGTTTACAAATCTCACTATGACCTTCCCTCTTTCCCTGCTATAGTTCCAGAGGTTTATAATGAGTATGTCTGCACAGGGACAGATGCTGCCACTGTCTTCAAAGCACCTCCCATAGGCAGGGCCATGCTGCCCTTTGCTGGGGTAAGTGGACTGAGATGAGAAGGCCCTGGTTCCCATCTTAGAGTGATAATGGAGAAGTGTCTCTGCTTGCATAAAAAATAGAAAGGTTTCTTGTTTCCTGGGAACCCATTACACATGTCTGTTTTACTTTGTGATGGCTCCTGTAAACTCCAGGGCTGGTGATGAGTGGCCCTTCCAGATCCTCCAGCCAGCCGCTGGAGAGCAGACAGTCACTGCTGCTGGCTGGAGGCATGAGATGGTTGAGCTGGTGAGTCGGGGCTCTTTGCACAAATGACCACAGTATATCAAAATTGGTAACCAGTGAAAATGGCTAGTTGAGGAAAGAGTTCATGTAGTTACCCATAAGCAGAGTCCTCATGCTCAAATCCTTCTGTCCAAAGTCAGATGCTGGTCTGAAGAGACTATGTGTTAATGACAGAAACTGGCAGGCCTGGGGACCTCTTACAGGGCCACATGGGGACCTCTGTGGTATGACATCATTTAGGAAAGGTCACCAAATATGAGGTCAAGATGTAATAAGGGTTTTCCAAACATGACAGAGCCAAAAATTCAGATACTCTAAATTCTTGGTAAAAAACTACCTTAAAAAAACACCCAGATGTGCTTTCAGAGATACCAAATCTGTGACTTCCAACATACAGGGAATTTGGGGCTGATCCCAGGCCTGGAGCAATACTGTATTTTAGTCAAGTACAAGGAGGAGAGTAAGACAATGCACTCGAACAGAGAACCCTCAGGCTTTAGAAGAACACTCAGAAGTTTTCAGAGTATCTAGGGCCTACATTCCATTTTTAGAACCTTCAATCCTTTGTGGGCTGTGCTCTCTTTCACAGTGTCCATGGCTTCTTTGTTACATTTTCAGTGAAACACCTGATAACCTTATTTCTCAAAAACTAGGTGGGTATACATAAGTAGGTATTGCTCTGTTTCCTACTGTTCCTTGGACGCTGATTTGCTTATTTAAGTTTTCCTTCACTTGCCAACCAGGAATCAGATCCCTCTAGAGGCTCAGAACTAAGTGCACAGTAGCTGACCCCTTCTTCTGCCTCTGCTATCAGAGAGGAAAGCTACTTCCAGGACAAGTCAAGAATTTATCAGATGCACTGCTTTCAACAGCCTGAAACTTTCAGCAGGCACTCAGCTAGCCGAAATCCCACATCACTACTTCTATTGATGGTCTCTTTCAAACCAGATGAGATTAATCGCCCTCCACCTACCTACTCCGGCTTATCGCTCATCCTTCCTGATATGTGCTGTGCAGCTGTATGCTACTCATTTCTGAGCATAACTTCATAAATTTCTAGTTTGCTTTCAAACTTGACTTTTATCTCTAAAGGATGTTAGAAAAGACTGTTTTAACAACCTACTAATTGAATTTGCTGCCCTTAAATAAACTGCCGTGGTTTCTTCCCTAGACCTAACACTTGGAGCTGGGCTATGACCTGGATATGACAGCAGAATCATAAATGGAAACAGTGCACATTGACTGATGACCCACTGAGCGCTAGTTGCCCACATAACATAAGCCAAATAGAACTGTGATTTGGTAATCATGCAGACCTAGCTTGCTAATTAAAAAAGCAAAAAGAGGTTTTACTAATGAAGTCATATAAATACAGATATGACTATATTCAGACCACACAGTAGCTCAGATATAGGCTCTAGAGCCAGATGGCCTGGAATCTGACACTATTCACTAGCTGTGTGATTTAGGTAAGACATTGCACCTCTCTGTGTCTCAGTGTCCTTACATGGCAATAAGAGCTGCTACTAATAAGGTTTTGGGAAAAGCTATTAGGAGTGAAAAATGCACAGAACATCCTGGTTACACAGTTAGCTCTCAATAAGTGTTAACTGTCATTTTAATTTTCATTATTTATAAACAAGTGATTTTCCCACGGAGCTGATTCTCAACAGTACAGTTGTGAATGGCTAGTTTTGGGACTATTACTGAGGCTCTCAACTGAGTCCTGGGTTTAGCATTCCACCAAAGCACCTCGGACAACACCTTGTACCTGGTGAACTTATAATAAACATTTGTTGAATGAACATTTGAATAAATAAGCCTTCAATTTTTAATATATCCATGTTTGGAAATATTCACAAAGAACAGGACTAGCACTGAGTGCATGGAGAAAATTCTCATCATAGTTTTCCATCCTCTCTATCCTCTATTAGCATACTTATCCTCTTCCTCAATCTACAAGCAAATTTGAAAAAATAATGGAATTCAGATTTCTTTATGAAAACGAATCCGCTTCTTTGTTTAGGCCAATGGGCCTAGCTGGTAATATTTCCCAAGGGGTCTTTTTAAGACTCTTAAAGTAAACATATAGTTAAAACTCAAACCAGTTTAATACACCTTGAAAAATAAGCATAAGAGCCTTAATTGCCTTTTTCTTGGCATACATCAATTCCTACACATAAAAATGCAAGCACTGAATAACAGCAGTAAGCCACGTTCCTTTCAAATAGCACATCTGTGTGAATACTAGCTGTCTATTATGTTTCTTAAAATCTAGGAGGCTGAATCATATTGGTGAAAAGAAACTTTTTAATAAAATTTAAAAAGCCTAATTCTTGTGTAGGGAAGAAAAGGTCTAGAAATGTCTCTCTCTTTTTTAATTAATACAAAACCTTCCCACATGCTTCAAAACAGTACCAACTTTATGTTAATATAACTCATTATAATTGTTCTGTATTATAGAACATTCTAGAAAAAAATAATGGAGTGTAAAATATAAGAAAGAAGGAAGAGGACATTTGGGGAATTATAATCAATCTCCGTTTTCAATAAGTTTACAAATCCTGACATCGTTCTGTTTTCCCTTTGGCCTGCTCTACCAATATTCCCACGAGAAAATACTTCCTTTCAAATAGAACCTCAATGCGCCATCCATCACATTTTTCTTAAAGTTGATTTCAGAAGTCTAGCTCTCTAATTATCGTTTTCTTTCTACAAAACTAAAATGAAGTTTTAACAGTGCTATTATGTGTATCAGCAACTATTTTCATATAGGTTACTAACATTTTATGTCAGAAACACTGAAAATTCAAGTGTGCTCCCCAGCCCTGCTGGTTTTTAGATGAGCAACAAAATGCCTTGCGCTGGGGGTCAGAACAGAGTCCTAGAGCTGATTTCCCTTCTCAGCAGATGTAAACACCTGTCTGTGTCGCTTCTTTATTCCTGAGTATCCATAAACTGAAGGGAATAGAATCAGAATCAACTAGAAGTTAACAAACATTCTGCCCCACCAATAAACATACACATACCAACTTCTTACTTTTTGGAACCTAAATGCTTGGCAGTTATGGGCAGGAAGGCTGTATTTTTTCCACGGAAAATACAAGGTAATCCTGTTGCACAGCCTGGTGCAGGGACCCCTTGGTCCTGCGACCACTGAAGTTATTCAGAGATTTAAGATCTGTGCATTTCACCATCCATACATTTTATTTCAATTAAAAAAATGATAGCCTTATGATTCTGATGGTTACTGAGAAGTGAATGTTGCTGGAGGCAACTGAGTAAAAACATCTATCCCAGGAAAAAGTGTATATCCCTGCATACATGTGTGCTGCAACTTTACCTTCAGAGCAACACTGTTGTGCTAGGACATCCCAGAAAAAATGATCAGTTCCTACCCTGGGTGTCCTCAGTGGCAACTGAAGATGCCGCCAGAAGTTAACCGGACATAAGGTAAAGCCAGGGTAAACCTGTCTATGGCTTACCTTTTCTTTCAGCAATTATGCTTCTAAGAATTTATCTAAAGACAGAATTTAAATGACAATTACTGATGTGCACAAAAGATTCAGGTAGGAGGGCGCTCACTGTGGCAATATCCATGCGATGAGCCTAGGCTGGGATGGGTCATCTGAGGCATCTGCTAGACGTAAGACCGGGGCAGCCCTGGTGTGCCTTTGCCTGATTTCACACCCTTGGGAAAGGAAGTCTGAAAGGTGAGATGTGGAATATCCCACAGTGTTGTATCATAAGGGAAAAGGAAAGGAGGGCACGGGCTGTGCTGCCCAGCCTGAGCAGCTGTGATTCCTACTGAGAGAGGGGCAAGTGGTTGAAATAGATGGGACTGTCTTTCAACAGGATTTGGGAACTACTGCTCTATCACTGGAATGCTATTATGGGGCCCACCTGGGAAAGGGGGTGTTCCTGCCATTGGTTTTTTTTTTTTTTTTTCCTTTAGGAGACTGGTGAGTGCAAAGTAATAGGAGCAAAATATATGAAATGAGGCACAGTGGAACCATCAAGGTGCATACTTGTAAAAGACTGGGAGACAGAATGTAGCGTACTGCAGGAGGCATCAGAGGACCTGGAGGGAGGTTCCTGGAGCAGAGGTCACAAAGAGGAGCTTCCCTAAACTGCCTTCCATCCAGGGGGCTGTGTGTGTTGGAGGGTCAAGTGGGGGATGTGAGAATGTGTTTTCACATATGTATATATGAGCTTTCTGGGGATTTCTGAAATAGCTAGGGAGCAGTTTCTTGTGGACAAGAGTGAATTGAGCTTCTGTATCAGCTGGAGGTGGGACGAGATGGAAAAGAGCCAGCAGCATTTGAGGTCTGAATGTGACATAATCTGAACTCACGTGCAGATGAGTTAGGGAGACTGGGGAGTTAGATTTATAATACAAGAAATTTGAAAACAAAGAGAATATCCAAGAACAGTGGGTTCAAGTCAAGTGAATTATCACACACCCATAATGTGTAAGGCAGGGTTAGGACTCTAAGAATATATGCATATGTTTTCTCTATATTTCCTCTGTATTTCAGAGCTGCACTAGGTGCATTCTCACTGTTACCCCAAGAGCATCCTGAGACCCCACAGAGCAGAGACAATGCTCAGAAAATTTGATAGCCAAATTGAAGACAGAAATACCCACGTCAGCAGAGCCTGCCTTCTTTTCTTTTTTGGCAACCAAAGATGAGACATTCTGCCGCTGAAGGAGAAGTGGGGCCATCAGGAGGACCTGATATGTTTCACCTGCACAGAGTGACCATAAACTTTATGATCAAGCATGGTAACAACTGAGAATGAAAGAAAAGGCACTAACTGGATGGGTAATTGGGGCTTAGAGTACCCTCTTTTTGCATGGGACTTGTGGACTCCCTGCCACTCTTAACAAATGGAAAATGGATCACTATACAGCCATTAAAGCCAAAGCCATAAAACACATATCATGATGTGGAAAGTCTCCGAAGTGACATCGCAAGTCGTATTACAAAACTGTACAGGTATACACTCCCACTAAAATAGAAATATGCATTGAAAAGAGTAACTGGAAGTCTACATGCAGATAAGAGAAAGCGTTTCTGGGTAATTGTATAAAAGGATATTTAAATTCTATAGTTTTCAATGTATGAATTAATGAACATTCATTACTTGTATAACTAAATTTCATGTAAAAATATGAAAGAAAATTGACTTAGGAAAAAACGTACAGTTTATAGTGGCACTAGCTGCTTAATTCTGAAATACAAATTTCAGAAAACATTTGGGATCATCAATATTTGTTTTTCAGGGGACCCAAGTTATAATTTTCTCAAGGATACAATCTGTATCTTATTTCATGTTTTACTTCCTTAGAGGGATTTGGATAACACCAATTTATAGTGTGGATATAGGTGAGTATGTAACCTCCGTTCTGGGGTAACCAGATTGAAATATTACATTTTAGGTCTTGATTCTCTAATGCAAGATCTACATAATGGCGAGACTCAAATCCTCAATAGTGAGGCCTTTTGAAGTTTATAGAATGACTTTCGTGTACTTTTCTATCAGGCAGTATTCTAAGCCATTGGCATGCTTTATTTAATCCTCACAATGACCCTATGAAATTAAGAGCTCTTATCATGCCTGTTATAAAGATTCAAAAGCTGAGGTAGAAAGATGGGCAGTGACTTGTCCAAGGTCACTAAAACCCATAATCTCTTCCCCATCTACAGTGGCCTGTCTGAGACAACTCAGCTACCCTTAAGTCCCGCAGCAAAAAAAGACTTTCAGTGGCCTTCAAGGCTTTGTTAAGATGTTAAGCAAACAGCTGTTTTTTTCCTCCCTTAATTTTAAGATATACCTTCTCGTCACTCACTTATAAATACACTTGGTTGCTCATTATAAATAATTTACATTACACGTACACATTGCAGTGAAAGTTCACATACTCAGGCCATGGGGCCCTTTAACCTCTAGGACAGGTGACTTTTGGCTTGACTTTTAATCTATTGGGTTGGGTGGTTATTCATTTGTTGTAAAAACTTGATGATGCTGTAGTAAAGACCTCTTTTCTGGTATGAAAATCGTAATTCTATGAGTATTTTTATTTGCTGACCAACCAGAGGAACAACTAGAAACTAGTATTAAGGAACATTCTTTGACTTGATTGACTACAGATGAGGGAGAAACAGACCCGTGGAGCACTCCTGTCTCCTGGTAGAGGTAGGACTTCACTCTCCAGCCCCCATGGGCTCTTTACTGAGACCGTCTGAAACACTGGTCTGTAACTCTTGATTCCTTGTAACATGTCCATGGTGCTAAAAACTGTAATACTTCCTTCCAATCACTCCATCACTTTACTCTGAATCCCACTTGTATCGTTTCATAAATTTACTTTCTCTGGGGATCTTTCTACTCTGGAGAAGAACCAATTTATATCATCCTTAAATCATCGCGTGAAACACTAGCTACCATTGGCTGCAAGGGGAGCCAAGAAGTGTGTTATACCAAGTCTTAAAATGCTGTCCATGCCTTTTTAATTTTAACATAACATCAGAGCTATTTTATCATGAAGGATTTAATAAGTTTACCTTTTAAACTAATGGACTATAATGGGTTCCTTAAATTTTGCATGTTAAAACCCCTGAGATGGGAAACTTTCAATTTCCCCTTAATAACTCATCACTATCAATCAGATTCTTTTAATATACTACACATCAATGTCGCAAGGAGTTCAGAAGGAACTTGTACCATATTCCTTCGGATGTTTCAGCCACAAGGAAAGGCTAGTTTATTTCTGAAAGGTAGTACTCAAACCAATTTCATTTTATTTCCCTCCACAGAAGATACCTGATATTTAAGCACTCCCATAAAAGATCTACCCTTAGATATTTCAGAATGACCTGTTTCTTAGAGATTTCATTGGTTTCTCTCTTGCCAGAGAATAATTTTTTTTTCTAAGTAAGTTTTAAGTCTGTCATGGTGCATTCAGTGTATGTTTTATAATATAATATTGGTTTTTTTCATAGCCAGCAGTTAAATATTAATAGTAGAACACATTTATTGGATCATTTCCCTTCCAATTAAAATGTAGCACTAATAATGATAATAGTGATGATATTATAACATCAATAATGATAATGGCAATGCTATTATAAGATAACAACATTGATTTATTTTTGGTCCTTCTGCAAAGGTTTGCATTTATCTAGGTTTCTAAAATAATAAAGAAAAGGATGATAAAATACAAGTTGATTCAAAGGTCACCATAATGTAAATAACAATGCTTTCTGAAGATTCCAAGTTTAGAGAAAGCCATGAAAAGAAATTGTTCCCTGAATATTCCACAGTTAATCACAATCTTGTGCCTAAAGTCCTCCCACAGTGAAAGGTCTACACAGTGCCAAATACCAGGATGTAAACTCAAAGATCTTTTTAAAAATTCGTTTTTTCAAAGATCTGCTTTCAAACAAAAGAAAGATCTCCTCATTCATTCACAGAGTTGGCACCATGCTAAGTCATGAATGGTGTGGATTAGCTCCTTCTTTAATGATTTAAAGAATCTGTTGGTTCCTTTCATGGGCCTACAACCTCAAGTCAAACAGGGGAATAGAAATTGTCAAGTTTCCTTTATTTCATCTTAGCCACAGTGACCATTCATATGGTAAAGTGGATTTGCAGTGACAAGAGAGGAAACGGATTTACATGCATGGTTGGACCGCTGATACAGCCCTTCTGCTCTGGGCGGCTGGAGAAGGGAGCGAAAACCACACTTAGAGGCAGAACACACCAGGATAGTGTTTACTTCAGCTACAAATTCATCAATTACCATGCCCCTGAGAAGCCCAAGATTATAACATGCCATGCAATCAGGGGATGTGGAGCACAGAGCCTCCGGGAACGAACACTTCTGTCTATTCTGTTTTGACTGTGGGCTCTGCATAGTGGTGCACAGATCCCGCCAGAACCCGGGCATCTGGAGAGAGGGTGGGCGTTGAACCATGGCTGGTGGGGAATTGTTCACTGAACACACTTCACAGAAATTGGCTAAATGCTATCAAACCACGGAATTAATGTAAACACCAATCATAGGATTACGTATACAACAGTTGGTGCAAAATCAATAGGAAGGTGATGGTGTAGCTTCTAAAAACAGGCGTACTCGATTTTAAAGAAATCCGATCAGAGAGAACAACAGAAAGGAAGAGAATTGAGAGCAGAAGAAAGGAGAGAAAAGAAATAAGAGAAAGAAAAGGAATAAAGGGAAGGAAGAAAAAAAAATATAGAATCTCTAGCAGATATGTTGTATACCTCCTGCAGTACCATGCATCAGCTCTAGGGAAATTGAGGGTTTATGCGAAATACAGAAATTTGTCTCAAAGCCACTGAAAGATGCTGAGTCTTAATCGTCTCCCATGCAGCTCCCTCATGGGCAGGAAGCACTTGCAAAGCTAGGAGGAGAGCCCAACTAGGCTTGTGTCTCTCTACCTTAGGTATCCATGGGAGGAAAGGTGCTCTTGTGGTCTGGGTGCCCCTGCTGGTGGCAGCACCAATTGCTAGAATCCATTTAGAATCCCAATAGCCAGTGTGTTATTCTTTGGCTATTGCCCACATAACTAGCTGTGCCCAAGTGAGTGAACTTCCCACCATGACCACCTTCTCCTCCTTATTAGAAAAGGCTTCCTACTGACTTTTCTTTTGTAATTAAACTGCTAATGCTAAGTTCTGAGGAAGTCTCATGGAGTATATTGACATCAGTTCTGCTGTCAGACAGTTCTTAACCCAGTTTCACCACTGACTTAGCTCTGTTACCTGGGGCAGGTTACCTGCCTTCTCAGTGTTTTCCTAGGTAGGAATAACAACATTCACTTCTCAGGAGATACCTACATTTTTTTGCTCTCACATACTATAAAACTTCTCAATTATTCTCCTCGACTATGTATTGAGTACTATCAATGCACCAATTGATTGATATTGGACAAAGTAGACTTTAAAGCAAAGACTATAACAAGAGACAAAGAAGGGTGGTATGTAATAATAAAGGAAACAATCTAACAAGAAGCTATAACAAGGGGCGCCTGGGTGGCTCAGTGGGTTATAGCCTCTGCCTTCTGCTCAGGTCATGATCTCAGGGTCCTAGGATCCAGTCCCCACATCAGGCTCTCTGCTTAGTGGGGAGCCTGCTTCCCCCTCTCTCTGCCTGCCTCTCTGCCTCCCTCTCTGCCTACTTGTGATCTCTGTCAATTAAATAAATAAAATCCTTTTTTAAAAAAAAAGAAGCTATAACAATTGTAAATATTTATGCACCCAACATAGGAGCATCCAAATATATAAAACAATTAATGATAATGTACAAAAAGTTAGGCACATAAAAAAGGGGCCTTCTTTTGTTTGCAGATCATCTCAGAAACTGGGCAAGGGGAAAGGTCAAAGCCAGGCATTAAGAAAGTCCATAAAAAATTAAGGTGAAAATATTTGCTAATCATATAACTAGTAAGGAATTAATACTCAGAATAAATAATGCCTATGACTTAATGAAAACCAAATAGCCAGATTAAAAGCTGGACAAAGAATTCGAATGGACATTTCTCCAAGGATGATATACAAATGACTAATGAGCACATGAGAAGCTGCTTAACATCACTATTCATTAGGGAAATGCAAATCAAAACACAATGAGATATCACTTCATGCCCATTAAAATGCCTGCCATTAAAAAAAGCCAAAAAACAAAAAAAACAGAAAAGAACACGTTTGTAAGAATGTGGAAAGATGGCTGGAGAAAGAGCTCTAATTCTGACACCGTCTGGGTTTGTTAATATGACTCGGCAGGGAGTTCCTGCTGATCAAATACATCCTTCGAATGGCTCAAGCCAGCTTGCTTTGGATTTTCTGCCGTTTGCAACTGAGAGTGCTCTCACTATTACCACACTTAAGGAGGACAGCATGTACTAGGAAGAGGGAACCATACATGCAACAGCCCAGAGGCCAAGAAACCAACGCCCGTTCTGTGTGCACAGTTCTGTGAGAGCAGTGAGTAGGTGTGGGAGTGATCAGGAGAAGAAGCTAGAAAGTGTCTAAGAGCCCACATTTTTAAGCCAGTTTTGCTCTGCCAGAGCCACTGTAATAAAATGCAAATGTGATCTCAGAATTCCTCTCCCTTGCTTAAAATACCTTAATGACATCCCAAAGGTTTTAGGATGACGTTCAAACCCATTAACTTGGCACCCAAGGCTCCTGATGACCTGCCTCCTTCTCTCTTAAGTTCCATTTCCCACATCTCTCCCATGGGTACCCTATGCTCCAGAGAAGTAGAACTACTTATTGTTTTCCAAACATGCGTGCTGTTTCACGCCTCTGTGCCTTCGTTTTACATGCATTACATCACTGACTCCTCACCAGAGCCCCATGAAGTGGACATTATTGTCCTCATTTTCCAGGTTGGGGGAAAAAAAAGAGTGTAAAAAATCTGAGGACTATCAGAAGCCACAGTCATTAGAAAAGAGAGCTGGGGTTTGAAGACATGTCTGTTGACACGGAAGTTCTCATTCCTTCTTTGCTCTCATCACTCGACCCAGTTCTTCTGACTTCTGCCCCCATGGATCTGCATATTTCCCAGCCATTCCTTTTAATGAAATAAATAAAATTCCAGGATTTCTGGAGTGGAAGCTGGAAAGATGCTTATGAGTCAATTCAAGCTACTTTGCTACTAAAATCAACACTTGCGTTTTCTTCATTTAGCTCACAGATACTTCCAAGCATCTGCTTTGTGCAAGGCAACAAGCAAAGGGAAGACACTACTGGGGTGAACAAAGCTAGCCACAGCCCTTGTCTTCACAGCGCTTATGGTAATCTACTCCTTCAACCCGACTCTCACTGTGAAGGCTTCCTGGCTACATGTGAGAATGAATAACACCTTTCTGCTTTCATATGCACATGGAACTCCATCATTTCTGCTGCTGAGGGAATATCATCAGCTGCATTATTTTCAACTAGTGCTCATGAGTTATATCAGAGATTAATTGATCAGCTAAATGGGATAAGGTGCAGAATAGACTGGGAATAAATCAATGAAGGAAATAGTGTGCTGTGTCTTATATAGCTGGGATCAATCGTGTTACAGCTCACTCAGTGAAGCTCCAGATTGCAAAGCAGCCTGCTTGAAAGGGGTCATGAACAGGGCAAATCGCTGATTTAATGACATATGAAATTTTCATTGCTTTATTTATACTCGATTTCTCACTAAAGTGAACAATGTTTCTTAAGAGTACTAATTCTACAGGATCACAAACTAGGAATGTTTTCTTTTCTTTTCGTTCAGACAAAACTGATCACCGCTCAATAGGCTCTTTGTGGAGAATGAAATACGTAAGAATTAAGGGGGAAAAAAAAAAGAGAAAGAACACAAACCACAAATTGGGCACCCACAGTCCACTGGGGGGGGGCAATTTTGTTTTAAGCTCAAATCTTTAAAAGTACTGTTAGAAAATCAAATAATTATACCGTAAATATTATTTGATAGAAAAAGTTCATTGCGTTATGGTAGAAAAAGCTAATGGAATTACGCTAACAAACACTGTAATAAAAAAATTAGAAAAGACCGTTGAGAAATGGAAAAATTCAAAGGGAAATTCCTAGTATCAAAAAGCACCGTTTGTGAACATCAACACGGATCGGTCCTTCCTTCCCCAACAAGAGCCTGAAGGGGTCTGGAGATGAAAAGCTGGCGGCGGGCCCAGCTGGGCTGAGTGAGAAGTGATTAAGGCATCACGTGAGGGAAACTGAGCAGCTGGTCCCATAGCTGGTGGGTGAACGGTGCTCGCTGTCCCACGGCGCCTGCAGAGACGGATGCTTGCTGGTGCCCACAGAAACCTCTTTGGGCAGGCAACCCTCACACACCTTGGCTGCCCCTCATGAGCAGGGGCTTTTTCTGCCTTGAAAATGTCATACTTGGCAAGAGACAGTCTATGAGCAGAAAAAAGCCACTGTTCCACTTCAGAAAAAAAGACAATTTTTTAAAACTGCAATGGCCATCAAAAATAGGCTCATTTTTCTTGTGTTGTACCCTGGGCCCATAAAATAGTTTCAGAATTTCAAAAAGACTCTATTGTCGATGGGAGTTTTGTTGCAATCAGCAACCGGAAGTGAGGATAACTTAAAAGGATTTAATTTTGAAAAGGCCCTAAATCCCCAAATTAAGAAAATATGAAACGTTACTGAGAGCTCAATCTCTCCTTTTATGTGTGTGTGCGATGATCGTGTTTATTCAGTGAGTCACACTTAAATGCAGCATGTCCAATCCTAAAATAGTATTAATTCGTTTAAAATTACATGAAATTTCCTCTTATCAACACAGACCAATAAAATACAAACAGGCGTAATTGGTGGAAGGCAACACTTAATAGCTAGTGCAGGTTAAACCTTCGGTGTGGATCGGATTACAAAAGGTATAAATGACAGCTAATCTCGAAGCCTTACATTTACATTAGGGATTTTATTTGACTAATCTTAGTTATTACTTGAGTGTTAACCGGAGTAACTTAAGAGGCGGGAAAAGCCATATCAAATCACGTTAAATTACACGGAAGCTGGAGAGGTCTAATCAGAATTGAAGAATTAACACACACACACAAAAACAAAACTCTGAAATATTTTCATTACAGGTGGAAGAATGTGAGATAGATCAGGATGGTTTTTTGTTTGTTTGTTTTTTTAAAGCCCTGAGAGGAAACGAAGAATTAGTAAGAACAAGGCAGGGATAAGACGGCACCTTGAGATTCAGAATTACATGATTCACTTCTCATATCCCCACAAATTAATTAGCTGTGTCTTAGACATAACTAGTTGTTTGCTACTTTCAGGGGCTGGTTAATTCTAGTCCAAAGGTCATCTGTTACAGTCAAGAAATGACTTTGTCCATACTGACATAACCAAGTAGAGGAGAAAAGTTATAAATATGAAATTTCCTGACTATCAGGTATTAGGCTCTTTGCATGATAGTAACTACTAGGCTTTAAATCAAGAACTGGGTTCTATCACTAAGAAGTAAGCCACGGGGGGTGCCTGGGTGGCTCAGTGGGTTAAAGCCTCTGCCTTCAGCTCAGGTCATGACCCCGGGGTCCTGGGATCGAGCCCCGCATCGGGCTCTCTGCTCTGTGGGGAGCCTGCTTCCTCCTCTCTCTCTCTGCCTACTTGTGATCTGTCTGTCAAATAAATAAATAAAATCTTAAAAAAAAAATAAAACCACTGCAGCAGAAAGAAAAATCAACAAAGTAAATGTCTTTCTTAATAGGCTGAAGTTACACTAACCTCTTAACCTCTTTAAAAAAGAAAGAAAAAGAAAAAAAAAAAAGAAGAAGAAGTAAGCCACGGGGTGGGGGGGGGGGGGTGGGGGCGGAGATTCACCAAGACAAGTTCATCTACAATATCCCCTTTGTTGTTTCTCATGGAGAGGAGGCAAAGTCCTACATGTGATTTACAATTGTTTCACAGTTTCACATGTATGAAATATACTTGTCTCTCTAAGTAGAAGATTTCTATCCTTCTCTTAGATTTCTCCATATGTATCCATAGTGCTTAGAATGTGTTTTGTTTTGTTTAAAGTAGGCCTCACTCACAGTATGGAGCCCTGACTGTGGGTTTTAAATGCAGTGGGAAGAAACACTGGTTCAGAAGTCAGACTGCCTGAGGATCTAATTTCAGTTTCATCACTTAGGCACCAACTGATCTTGAGTAAGTTAGTTAAATAAGTTGAGTAAGTTACTCTGTGCCTCAATATGTCCATTTGCAAAACAGTTGGAGATGATACTATCTATTATCAAATAATCTATTATCAAATAATGCTATTTTAATAATACTATTTAATAACACTATTTTAATAATCTCTTATCAAATAATAGTATCGACTCAGAGGGTTGTTGTGAGGATTATGTGAGTTATTAATGAAGCTGAGAACAACACCTGATACATGGTAAGCATTCTGTAAGTGTTGCATTAAAAATAGATTCTTTGCCAAATGACCAAATATTTCTTTGCACCTATACCAATTAACATTATTTAGAATTGATGAGGTTTCCCTAGCCTAGACGTGGTTTGAGAATTTGTTAAACTTAGAACAACTTTTTTATTCTTTGAGATAAGCCAGAGAATAAATAATAGCTATGACACATTTACCAATCTTGCATGATGTTTTGTAATTATTTATTACTTGCTGAAAAACTCGAGTGGGCAAAGGGAGGAACAAAGCAGTCATGTTAACATCTAAACCTCATTAAAGTTTCATCTTCTTTTAAAGTCCAGGAAGACAAATGAGTTACCAGAAGAATTTCTTTTCCTCTGAAAGGCTTATACAGATATTTGAACATAAATGCTGAAGTAAGTTAAAAGGGATTTCCTAAATGGCCAAATGCCACAGTGGTGGTGGTAGGGGGCGGTGGTTAGACAGGAGAACCGAAACAGCCAAATTATCAGTCTCGGGCATAGGTTTCAGTGTCTGAGATGAATTTGATATTAGACTCTTACTGGGACACTTTATTTGAAAAAGTATGTAATATGCTAATTTTTGACATGAACATTGAAAAATAGAAGTGATTATTAACTTATTAAAAAGGCAAATGAGTAGATGACAAATCAGATTGAGGGAAATTATCCTTTTAAAAAATAGTCATGTTAAAAAATATACCAACAATTAAAAAATATACCAATGATTACCTAGCATGGAAGATACAGTAAATGATAACAAATGGCCACAAATTTTTTCATTTTTTCTTATCTCTGTATGTTTGTTTATCCTTTATAATGGGACTTTGCCATCCTTCCCATCAAGATACATGATCTATTTCCAACCCGTTAAATGTAGACTGGTCCTGTGACCTTCTTTGACTAACAAAATGTAGGAGTTGGGTCATGGGACTTCGATGTCTTAGACTTGACTGGCCTTGTAACTTCTGTTCTCACTCCCTCATATCGCCATAGGAAGAAGCCTAGTCTCGCCCAGTAAAAGATAAAAAGGTCACTTGGAGAAGACGTGATCCATAGCTGCTGAAGGCTTCTAGTTCAGATAGCTGACCCTACCACCAGCCATCAGCCACGTGACTGAGACCATCTTGGATAGCTGCCAGAAGGCTGTTGTCACACGAGTGGTCCTTACCAAGAAGAGCATGGAAACCACCAAGACCAAATTGCTGGCCCACAGAATCATGAGCAAATAAAGTCATTGTTGTCATTTAAAGTCATTTAAAGTTTGGGGTTAGTTTGTTATACTGTAATAGATAACTGATAACAGATGATGTTCAAAGATCTTAAAATGAAGTTGAAATTAAGGAACTATATATAGGCATTCGAAATGAGTCAAAGAAGGAAAAACACACAAAACATTTCTGTTGTTTCTCCTATGACTGTTTGATATAAAGTATTTTCAAAAATGACAATTCAAATGGAGAATTCCTGGCTCTCCATGCAGAGGTAACTGGTTTTGCTTGATTTGTGTTACCTGAGCCAATAAAAAAGGTAAAATATAAAATAATACATGCTTCATATTTCAAAATCTAAAAAGGATTTTGGGAACACATTTTAAGAAAATAAAATACATTGGATCTTTTAGGCTTATGAGAATTGTTCTAACTATTTTGTTGAGGGAAAGTATTTATTAAGGAGCAAATGTACATGTCCCTCCTTTATTTAGCTGAGCACACTTCTTCAGTCACTGGGAGCAAGAATATGAAGGATCTGTGGAATTTTTCTCCAAGGTCCTCAACAAATAATTCCTTCAGTATAGGGGTAAATTAGGCTCAATGTGTATCTCATTTCCTCTTGATGGCCCTCATCTTTGTTTTCTACTTCTTTTTCCTATTATTGGTCCCTATGATGGCTTTGTGATGTGTCAACCTGGGTAGGCTCAATCTCATTTCCCAGAATCCCCTTTCTTGTCCATTTCAGAGTTACAGGGAAGGTTCCTGGGAAATCTGAAAGGTGGAAATGAAGCTGTAGCCATTTTGTAGCTCACACACGTTGTTACTGATACGCTAATTCACCTGGTTGGCATGGAGTAGCAGCTGGTCTGCAACTGCCCGTTCTCTGGATCCTTCCTCACTTTTTCTGACTCCTGAGCCAGGTATGTGTATTTAGCTCTGGGCCAGAGGGCCCTTTCAGGAGACCCTTGAACCCACGGTCAGAAGCAAGGATACATGTTTTAGTTCACAGCTATGGAGTTCCAGCTCCCAGCTGTGGGCACCAGCCTACCTCCGATTTTCCCTTTCTGATAGTCTGCCCTGTAGACTTCCAGCTCCAGCATCAGATGCAGAGACAGCAGCCTTATGGAGACTACCTAACCAGCTCCTACAACTGCATAAGCCAAGTCCCTAAAACAAATACACTGGTTTTGCTTCTCTGGTTGAGCCCTCACTGACACAGTCATTGTTTTGACCATGATGACACTGATTAGGTTATCTCCAGTCACCTGGTTGGTAGATTCTCCGTATCTATGGAGAAAAACCAAAGAACTGCCAAGAGACTATACAAATGGCTTAGGAATTTCAAAGAGAGAGATAATGACGATGATGATCAAGACTCTAGATAGATAGATAGATAGATAGATAGATAGATAGATAGATATCACACACTATGTGTAGGTTCCCAATGCTAAAGACTTATTTTGTTTTACCAACAACCCTAAGAGTCATAGTATTATTTCCTCTCCCTCGGTGCTGTGCTTAGAGGCTCAGAGGGATTAGGTAACCTGCTAGTAAGTGGGAAGGTCAAGAATTAAGCTCAGACATTCTGACTCCTTGATCTATGTACCATGTACTATTAAGTACTATTCCGTGGCATCAAATCAACCCACATCTAATGGTTTTCATTCTCTGGTTACTCAGCCTTCTAGAAACCTTTCATATGGGAAGCTAGCTTATGATAGTTTATCAGGAAGCCTCAGTGCTGTTCCTCATTTCTGATTTTGTCCCTAACTGGCTCTGTAGTCTTGGACAGGTCATGACAACTTCGTTATTCATAAAATGATTTCGATGTTCTCTTCCAGCTACAAAAAAAGTTCACAATCCTATAATGTTCTGGAAATGACATTATAAGGCCTTTGAAGGAAAGCTGCTATATACCCTAAAATCGGGTCATAAAACCTGCACCTATGAATCTGACTTCCTTGCATTTGCTTCCCACCACTTCCCATGTCAAAAATTCCTCTGTAGCTCCCTATGTCATTATAATAATGGTTTTTTTTTTTTTCATGCATGAGGACCCCGTTAAACTCTGTCTCGTCTCACCTCTTTCTCTCTCTCACACATACACATACACGCACACACAAGTGGACAAAAAGTTGTGAATATCCACATAAGAAATGTACTTTGAGTATAAATTGAGGAAATATATGGTAAAAGGCCATGCTACATTTGGTAATGCTTTTAAGAGAAGTCAATTTTATTAATAATAAGAACATCTGAAAGCATTTGAAAAACATGTTCACTCTAAAGGAAAAACTGCATGGGGTTATCGATCTATGGACGTCTTGCAGTTACATTTTCATTTCTCCCAGGGCTCGTGGAGCACACATGAGGCAAGTTTTGGTGAGCTCCTCACTGTTATTCATCTATTTTAATTTTATTCAACTTACACTCTTAATGTAATTATTCTCATGAAATACACGTTAAAAATCAAAAGAAGGACCGTTATAAATGCCACAGCTTTATCCCCTGTAGAGTCACTGCCTATTTTTGTTGTTGTTTGTTTTGTTGTTGTAAATCTGAAGATTTGGGGTATTATAAAAGCTTCTGATCAGGAATGTCAGGTCATGTCTTCACCACCTTTGAGCAAAAGACTTTCCAAGAGTTAAAAAGTCAGGAATCAGGCATCAAGTTAGAGACAGGGAAACAATAGAGGGTGTAAAAGTAATTTAGAAAAAATTGGATAATCAGTCCAAGATGAGTAAGAGATGACCACTTTCACAGGCCAGAGACAAAATCAATGACCTTAAGAATTTGGGCAGACCTGTACTGAGCCAATGGCTATAGAGCAAAATGGTACTTCCGGCACTTACCAGAAGGGTTAAGGTGACGCTGCACTTGGAAATGTAACAATAGCTAAACAAGAGGTGGACACATAGGAAAAACAGCTGTGCTAGTTATTTTCCTTGTGTCTGAGCTTACGCCAGCAAGGGGTTAACTTTTCTAAGAGAGGGAGAGGTATACTATATGCATGCATTATGATACTCCTGGGTACCCGTCCTAGAATGCATAGCTTATAGGACACATGGCAAAAAAGGTCATGCAGCCCATCCCTGGGAAGTTAGCATAATTCACTATCAGTCTCTTTCCAGGGTAACCTCGATGGGGTACTCAAAGGGATGAAGAGAGGGATTAAGGGTTCATGTGCATCACTCAACCCTACCACTTCAGACAAATATTTCCCAATTATCCTCTAATTCTACCCTTCAACTACATGCCGAGTCACCCTCACTTCTATATATTGCCACACTTCTGCTATTATACACAGTACTACACTGCACTGCAAACGTACTGTCTGTCTCTCTCTTCCCCATTAGACTGTGACTAGAAGGGGGGACGATATCTCAGTCATTGACCTGTTCTTAGTATCTTGCATGGAACTTGACATATGGCAAGTGCCCAGTGAATGGGGAATGGAATTAAATGAATTCTGTAAGTTTACTCTAGAGACCCAAATTTAAGATAGGAATACATGTGGAAATTTTTCCAAGCATGTTTACTAGTTTCTCTGGAATTGATGATAACTGCCTTTAATTGTACATAAAAAAGATAGTATTTATTCTTTTGAAACATCACAAAAGGCAATGGCAAAAAGCCTTCAATATGGCCATGATCCAAATTAAAACTCTTCAACCCAAAAGAAATAACTGTGATCTGATCAAAATGTATGAGCTGCTTTTTTTGTCACCATAATTTAAAGACAGATAAATGGTATTTAGGATTTACATATACATGTGGAGTCCAACCTCATTATGATGATTGTACCTAGAAGCCAGGGAGTTCTGAATTTTAAATGTATTTAAAAAAAAAAACAACTGTATTTTCAGAGGAGAAAAAAAAAAGGTTTCAACAATAGCTTTAATTTAACAGGAGACATTTATTGCACAATCCCCAAAGAGCGGGATAAATTGTTGAGAGCATCAGCAGACTGTCTATTCATCTGGCATATTAGCATGAAAGGGGGCTTTTTGCCCAGTGGAGCCTGGACTCTTCTCTGCAGGATCTTGCTTTTGAGATTTTTGAAATTGTTATTTCAAATACAGTACACTGAGATTCACTCTAATCTTAACTATGGAATTAGAAAAGTCATTATAACTTTAAGCATAACTTGTTGGTATATTTGGCCAAGTCACGAATCTTGCCCTTGAGACCAACATCTACATTATAACAGAAAATAGACACATGTATAGCCAATTACTCATTTCCTCTGATGATGGCATGCAGAAACTATGGAAAGTCATGGATATTTGATACGGCAACAATCACTCTATGCAAATGATATTCTTTAAAAAGTTAAACAGTGACCAAAAACTAAAAATTAACTCTGAAAATCAAAGTTAAAAGAATACCTTTTAAATCAATTAAAGACCTACTTGGTGCCAGACAAGGGTAGCTACTCCTAAGACTCACAGACAAGGGATCACATGGGATGTGTAATGTAATATGCCATCTCAACAGCCCTCTGTGACCTAGTGTGGAGAACTCTGGCCATCTACCTGACATGCATTTCATCTCACCCATGAGAATACAATGTATGAAAATCACAGGACTGGTCAGTATGGGTCCCACATTTTTAGGTGTAGTTCCCTTAATTTGCCATTTTAGGGTTACGCCATTCCCCTTGTCACAGTGATTGGTTAATATATGCTAGGCATAAACCAATCAGTTTTTGGCTTTTCTTTTACTCTGGCTTTTCTTCTTTTCAAAGGATTGCCTCAGGAAAGAGTATGTAATCTTTTTAGGTCCAAGAAGGGGAGGTTTCTGTAGATGGTTCTGTATTTTTCAGGGTCTCTTGTGAGAAATAGCTTGGGTAATGTATTAAGTGGGTATGAAGCTTGGATCTGCTACAACCATTTATCTGCCTTGAGGGAAGCCATCTTAGAATGATGTGAACAGATGGAAAGGTCAAAGGCAATAAAAATCACACAGAAAGATGTAGCCAGAACCTTCACCAAATTGTAGCAGAAGCCCAGCCTATCTCTGGACTCCTTTAAAAGGCACGACAGCCTGAGCTGAGTTTTCTATTACTTGCAGCTAAGCGCATCCTAATTATTACAACAGTAATAAAAACTGTGCTATGAGAGCTGATTTCTATAGGAGGAATACGATTTTGACAAGTGAATCACAGCAATGGGAGTCTGGAGAGCCCTTTCCAGGGTCAGAAAATTGCAGAACAAAAGCAAACAGGTATAAAAACACTCAGTGTGATCAGGTTCAAGTACAACATATGAGGGGACAGGTGGTAAGTGAAGCGCAGGGCAGGTGAGTGCAGGGCTTTTAGCGACCCTTCTGGAATGCCAGCTCTGGTGACAGATGGTAGCTGGACCGGAAGAGGAAAAGGTAAATACAAGTGGTTATCACAGTAGTCTGGGTGAGAGACAATGAAAATGTGGGCTTGCATGCCCGCAGTGAAGACAGAAGAGGGAGGGAGAGTTCAAAGGGTGTGTCAATGATAGAATACGCAGGATTTGGTATCAAACTGCTTGAGAAGAGAGTAAAAAACGGGCTGTAATGTTTCAATCTGAGGCATTTGGTAAAGGCTAATCCCTTCCCATTAATCAGGAATAAGAATTCCGGCAGAAGCATGAGTTAAAGCACTTTAAATCATTTTAGGATTGTGTGCTATACAGTTTTTTTTTTTTAAAAAGACATTTATGGAAACAATCTAAATCCAAAATAACAGGAAGTTAGATGAATTATGGCACTTTTATTGAATGAGTAAAATACTATGTGGTGAGTTATTAACATTTTCCTGTGGGTGGCTCACTTGATTGCTAATATTTCCATGCCAAACTCATCCCCATAATAAAGGTTCTTCACTCCATGTGGCTGCAGCAAGGTGGTGGGTTACATGTTCATTTCAACACCATCTCTTTCTCTACCACTAATAGATCCCTGGGCACCCTATGGTTGATAACCTTTAAAAAAGAGAATGTCAAGAAAAATGCTTCAGACTTGGGAGAAAAAATAACTAAAAGAAGCTCTGTTCTGATGTGAGTTCAGTTTTTAAAATTAAGAAATACATACACACATAGGAAAAATAAAATGTATACCACTATGTTTATAATTATAACTTGGGGCAGTAGGACATAAAGTATTTTTTCTTCAACTTCTTTATAATTTCTATTTTTTCCCCTAAAGTGCACATATATCATTTGTATAATTTTAAGGGGACATTGTCTGTGTTGTGTTCCCCACAGGCAGATAAAGAGATAAGGATCTGTATGGAAGTGATTTATTAGGAAGTGTTCTCCAGAGAAACCAGTAGGTGGACAGGGGAGTGAAGAGAATCAAGGAAGGAGGCCAATCAAGGGTGTAATCCAACTGGGGATGACTTGAGATCAACCCCTCAAGGTCAAGGAGATGGAGACATTATTACCCCTCCGCCTGTTCTTCATTGGTTAAGAACTGCCCCTGTGGAGATGTAAATGATTCTCCTTGTAGGAAGGGAAACTTGAGGGCAGTCCACCCACCAAGAGGGACAGGTGTTGGCTGTTAGGAACACATAGGAAAATGGCAAAGGGTTCTGAGGGAGTGTGCATGGCACACTGCATCTGCTAGACATATTCTGAATATGAAGTCTTAACTTTTATTTAATAAATATGAAAACCTTGATTTCATGACTGTGTTCATGCATATTAAAATCGTTTACTTTTGGTAAAAAAAAAATATGTATTATTAACTCCAAACTTTTAGAAAGAGAGATTTGAAAAGTCTTACATTCTAAAGTGAGTATATTGGAAATTAGGACCACTGTTCATAAAACTTGATGACATCTGAGAACACCAAATGTTGACTGCTGCTTGTTGTTACCAAGCCAAGACAGCTGAAGTTTGGGGAAAGCAATCTCCCTTCTTGACAGCAACATGCCAGACTGTTAAGAACCTTTGCAAAAGTCAATGGTCATCTGAATTATTCAACTGGTATAGAACAGGATAGAGTAGAATGTAAACTCTTTGTTTTCCACTGAAGATCAGGGACTGCCATCAATTATGAAACCCTTAAGTAAATATTCCTTAGGGAGAAAGTGAAAATGCCAGATTTGAGAGCATTAGCCAATCAAGCAGACCCCAGCACAAACTCCAAGGCTTTCTCACATTTGCTAATAAGAAAGGGAGGCTCATTGGCACATTGAATGTTGGTAAGACCCTGGGCTCTTGTTATGTTTCAACCTGGACTGGACCAGGCTATTCCTTCTTTATAGTTTGAAGTTCTCTTTTTTCAATAAATGTTCATTGATTGAGCATTTCAAAAGGCATGTCCTTCTCCAATCCCAGAAAGCCCAATCATAAGTCGAATTGGGTGGTTGCCCTGGTGGCATAATTTCAGGTGTTCTGAGAATGTCCTGCTTATTTCCTTCACTGATCTCTCAGCCATGGGAAATCAACCAAATATGGGCCATTTTAGGAATCAAGAGCAACCATGGAGAGCAAAAATGCACAGAGGTACTCAGGGATTCTTATCCACAGCAGATGAGATTTTATGGATGGACTTCAGGAGTTCTGGGATCCCATGAAGTTATCTGAGAAATACCGCATGTATATATATAAATGTATTTTTTGGAAACAGAATCTAGGGCTTTTTTTATGTTTTCAAGGGAAGGAGTTCAAAAATGAAGAGACCTATGTGTTTAGGCCCGAATGGCTACTAACTGTCCAGGTGATCCCATACTGAGACTTTCATCCCTCAGTTTAAGATTGATAAATTCTGAGGACCCCAGTTCCCTAGCTGGTTAGTTTCAGGGCTTCAGCATGGTGGTGGTGGTGGTGGTGGTGTGTGTGTGTGTATGCGTGTGCAGAGGCAAATGGCCCTCTTCCGAAGACTGCTGAGGAAAATGTCCAGCTACTTCTTTTGTCCCTGCTCCTTATGGGTTACTCCTATAACTAGGGGAATAGTAATAAAATAAAACAATATTACTGGAGAAGGGTAGAGGGAAGGGGGAAAGAGACTTGGGTGAAAGGGAGAGAAAGGAAGGAAAGAAGTCAGAAGGAAAGAAAGGGGGAAGGAAAGAGAAATTGCTTTCACTGATGGTGAAGGTGTTATCTATGGGGCAGAGGTGAACAGAGGTGATGGAAAGTGGTTGTAGGATTGGTCCCTTGCCCTCACTTCCTCTCATTCCTCCAAGTACTGCTGCCACATTCACGTTTTTTTTTTTTTTAAAGATTTTATTTATTTATTTGACAGAGAGAAATCACAAGCAGGCAGAGAGGCAGGAAGAGAGAGAGGAGGAAGCAGGCTCCCTGCTGAGCAGAAAGCCCGATGCGGGGCTTGAACCCAGGACCTGGGATCATGACCTGAGCCAAAGGCAGCGGCTTAACCCACTGAGCCACCCAGGCGCCCCCACATTCACGTTTTTAGAAGCTCATTTTTAAGAGGTTTTTAATTAAACTAGTGTGGGAGGCAGGAGGATTCCATACATGTGTATATTCTCTTTAATTTTTCCATTTTAAGATATCAAATCATCCATGTCCTCTGATGAGTGATAAAATATAATAAAGACTTTTTACAAGCCTCTTCATTTGTTTAATAGTGATGATGTAGAAAAATGACCTTTTAAAAACCCTTAAACATTTAACTTTTGATCCTAAGTCTTCTCCCCACAGCTTAGTTTATTAAAACTAAACATATCCTGACATTATAAATTAGGAAAGACAAGAGGGCAATCCACTATAATTAGAAGTCTAGGCTAGGCATTCTACTGGATAGATCACTACAACTATTATAAAGCAGTTTATTGAAAATTTTATTAAGTCTCATTCATGCACAAGTAATAGAACTGCCACTCATGAATTAGGCTTGAATAAGGAAAGTCAAAATTGCAACATCTTCCGCAATCTCTGTAGCCTGAGATCAGCCTCCTTTCATTCCCAGATGTGCTTCTTTCATTAATGGAGGGGATGGTAATACTATAGGGAGGGTGGGCAGGGTAAACCTTCCCAACTTTTTGTGGACTCTAGATGCCTGACTGTGTACTCGCTTAATACTGATCATCAGCATAAAAGGGATTCTACCTGCGAAAGTGCTTCTAAGGGCCCATTTCACTTGCTAAGCACCCAGTGTGTGAGGCATAAATCCTTAGGTTTACTTATGGGAAGAGACCAAACTGGGATTGAGACTAGAGACAGTCCCAAGGATAGAGCCTATGCTCTGGTCAACAACTAGGACTCAGGAAACATTAGACCATAGGTGCAATCAACAAATATGGCCTTGGAGCACCTGGATGGCTCAGATGGTTAAGCATTTGTCTTTGGCTCTGCTCATGATCCCAGGGTCCTGGGATCAAGCCCCTCATCCATCTCTCTCTCTCAAATAAATAAAATGTTGAAAAAAAAAAAAGAAAGAAAAGAAGCACATCCATTAGAGAATGCATCTAAGGAGGAAAAAAATCCCTTTCTGTTATTGCCTTTGAGTACAGCATTTCTGTTGTTTTTACCTGCCCAGCGACCACTGTACTATCTCTGGCATCTCACCCTGACTTTCCCTTGGTAGACCACTCTTTTCTCATTCATGGTCCATACAGGTTTAGGTAGAGGTGACTCTACCTTTCAGACCCACAGCTACACAATGGCAAAGTCCAATGGGCCAGAAGCTGGCACGGTCAAATTTATGTGGTATGAATAACCCCTGAGACTTTAGTTGGAATGATATTGTCTCCAATGGGGTTTCTAGGCCAATGGCACAGAAACCTGGTGCTACCGATTGTCCATTTTACTACCTTTTGAAAGATCCTGTTAAGAATGGAATGACCCAAAGAGGAGCATACCTAAAATTACAGTGAGATGTTTTCTGGTGATACTGTCTGAACCCTGGATCCAGCAAAGCCTGAGACTTGACTGCTATCACTGGACTTTACTTTAACAGGAGTCAATTAATTCTGTTATCTTCTTAAGCTAATTCGAACTTCATTGTTGTTGTTGTTTGCAGCCAAAAGATCCCTGACTCCTAGTTCTACAATTATCCATCAGAGTGTACACAAACATACTTTCTGGTTAAACAGATGATTATTAATGAAGCTACTGTAGTGGGTGCCTGGGTGGCTCAGTGGGTTGGGCCTCTGCCTTCGACTTGGGTCGTGATCTCGGGGTCCTAGGATCGAGCCCCGCATCGGGCTCTCTACTCAGTGGGGAGTCTGCTTCCCTCTCTCTCTGCCTTTTTAAAAAAAAAAAAAAAAAAAAAGAAGAAGAAGCTACTGTAGTTTTATATCCGGTTGTCAAAACTCTAACCATACACTACTGTTGTGATCCATCTTACTTCCTCCTTTGGGCAAATGTACTTGAGTACCTTAAAAGATATGGAGTGGGAAGATACTCAATTAAACACTTACAACTATTTGATTTTTCTCAAATGTGTGTGTTATATTTCCTTACTAATTTTGTAAGGCAACAAATTACTTCAGTTATGCTCACTGACATTGGACAATTTAAATAAGTATGGTGGTTTAAAATGGGTTTTGATCAACAAGTCTTAATTGATAAAGCAGAAAAAGAAGGTGCTTAATTAGCCATCCTTATTCATTAACATCAAACCTGAAACCATTTTTATTAGTAGTGATTAAATATAATAATTTAGGTCAATGATTCCCAAACTTAGCTTGCAGCAGAATCACCTGGAGGACTCGTGAAAAAAACCAATGCCTTGTCATACTCCCCAGTGTTTTGATTCAGTGAGACTGAGGTAGGGTCTGGGACTTTGCATTTTAACAAGTTCCCAGATAATGTTGGTGCTGCTGGTCCAAGAACCACAGCTTGAGAATCACTTGCTTAGATTTGCTTGTTAAAGTTTTGCATTTTGGTGTAGTAACTGATTATCTATTTGGTATCTTTGATTAAACACATAAGCCCACATTTTCTGAGATGCAGGTTTATTTTAGATCTGAAAATCCTGGACAGCAAGATAATGATGTGCTTTAAAGTCTGGATGGGGAATCACTCACTTTTAAGTAATCTGGACAAAAGCTTGATTAAAATATGGAAGCCAATCAACCTTAATTTCCAGTAGATGACATGATCAGTCAGGCATTCTGCTACATCAAGCAAAAGTCAGGCTTAAATGTTGCCCAGCTGCATTTATTAGCAAAGTTCATCAGGTCAAAGTAATCAAGTATACCACAAATTCCTAGGTGACTTTTTTTTTTTTTTAAAGATTTTTATTTATTTATTTGACAGACAGAGATCATAATAGGCAGAGAGGCAGGCAGAGAGAGAGGAGGAAGCAGGCTCCCTGCTGAGCAGAGAGCCCAATGCGGGGCTCGATCCCAGGACCCTGAGATCATGACCTGAGCCAAAGGCAGAGGCTTTAACCCACTGAGCCACCCAGGCGCCCCCCTAGGTGACTTTTTATCCCTGTCTAATAAAACTAAGTGGTTTCTATCTGCCAATAGGGCCAGTAACTCTTAGGAGGACCAAGTAAACTGTCTGGCAAAACCTGCTCCATCTGCACCAAGTCATTAAAATGAGAATATAAGTCAAAGAGTCTGGGGGTCCCCAGGTATAACGCCTTATTATTTTGTAATAATTACATTATATCCATCAATTTAATTCAAGTGAGACGTTTTTGGACTTTCAAATAGGGAAGGATCTAGGTTGAGTTTTACAGTGCCAATGCCCAAAATCCCACTGGCTTTCGCTAGACTCGCCTAAATGGTATTTGTATACTAATAAACTATCACATTTCCCTCTGCCTTCCCATTCAAGGCTCCACTACCAATGAAGTAAGGATTGTCCATGGCTTAACAATTAAGATCAGACTATAATGGAATCTTTGTTGTAAGTTACATGTAAAATATCTTCTCTGATTGTATCAATAGGAATGTAGTCCATTTTAGCATATGTCACCCAAAGAAAAATATATACTTGAAAGGTAAAAATGCACCAATGTTAGCTTCAAAGCCAGTAAATCACAACCAGCAATAAGGATGTTTATTTCTGTATGGTAAGGAGCTGTGATCACATGGATGCCCAGAGCTGGAGGAAATCTGAAACCATCTGCTCAACCTTTTTCTTATATAAATGAGGGAAACAAACTTATAAAATAGCAGTTTCTTGTCATAGGAGTTCAGTTAGCCATGAAAACGATATCGACAGTCATAAAGTTTCTTAGTTTAGCAATGAAAAGGGTTGCCTTTTCAGTACATCTGCAGATGACACACAGCAGGGTGGAGAACACAGATTTGGGCAAAAGACTCAGCATCAAGAAAGGCTCCGAGAGCCTGAAGCAATGGGTCACACTGGAATACATCCAACCAGGTCAAATTCAAGTCAACACAATGCCCCACACTCCTAATGAAAAGCAGCCGTATAAGAAAAAGGGGAGGAGGGGCGCCTGGGTGGCTCAGTGGGTTAAAGCCTCTGCCTTCGGCTCAGGTCATGATCCCAGGGTCCTGGGATCGAGCCCCGCATCGGGCTCTCTGCTCGGCAGGGAGCCTGCTTCCTCTTCTCTCTCTCTGCCTGCCTCTCTGCCTACTTGTGATCTCTATCTGTCAAACAAAATAAATAAAATCTTTAAAAAAAAAAGAAAGTAAGAAAAAGGGGAGGAAAAGACTTGGTATCAGCACATGGCATAGGAGATTCAGGGCTTACAGACTTTAAGTAGGTAGAATCAGCCTAAGTCAAAATATGAGAACACACCCGGTGTGCTTTATCAGGTTTTTTTTTTTTTTTTTAAGATTTTTATTTATTAATTTGACAGAGAAAGAGAGAACCCAAGTAGGCAGAGCAGCAGGCAGAAGGAGAGGGAGAAGTAGGCTCCCCGTTGAGCAGAGAGCTGGGTGAGGGGCTGGATCTCAGGACCTCGGGATCATGACCAGAGCCAAAGGCAGATGCTTAACGACTGAGCCACCCAGGCGCACCTGTGTTTTAATCAGTGGTATAACACGTGCAGAGGGGACAGAGGGACAAGATTTTGCTCTGCCCTTTACGACTCAGGTGGGGCCTGGAGTTATATTCGGCTGGATCTCACATTTACGAGGCATATAGAAAAATGAGATCAATCAGGGAGAAGCATCAAGATGGGGAAGGGCCTGGAACCGTGTCACACAGAGCAACAGCAGAAGCTGTGGCTACTTAGCCTACAGGAAAAAAGTCTTGGAGGATCTGTGATGAGAGTTGTCCCTCGATAAGACAACTTGTCAAGGAAGAGGAATGAAACTGTCCTTTGTGGCCTCAGGAGACAGAAACAGCATACTCTGGCAGAACTCCTGAAAGACAGACTTCAGAGAAGTAATTCTAGAAAATGAAAGCCATTCAGAGATGGGTGATAGCTAAATAAAATTTGAGCTAACGTCCTATTGAATCCTTATTTTGTGCCAGCTCCTGGGCTAAGGACTTTTTGCTACCTCATTTCATCTTCCTAACAATGCTGTATTAGGTACATTATCATCCTCGATTTACATACAGACAACTACAGCAAAGAAAGCTTGAATAACTTGTCCAAGAAAGCAAATCTGGCTAGCGTGGTAGCCTGCATTTCAAATTCAGGTTCTCTGCTAAGCCAGGTGTTCAACTCCTAGGGCACACAGCTTTGGGCTGCTTTGGAAAATGTTAAGTCTCCTGCCACTGGGAGCATCCCAATGTAGGCAGACAGGGAGTTAAACATTACCTTAATGTCCTCTTCCTTTTGTCAGAACAGGAGAGCCACATTTTGAGCATGTCTAGCTACACTACTGTAAGGAAACATGGGGCACCTGGGTGGCTCAATGGGTTAAAGCCTCTACCTTCGGCTCGGGTCATGATCCCAGAGTCCTGGGATCGAGCCCTGCATCG
Organism: Enhydra lutris kenyoni; assembly: GCF_002288905.1. Classification (NCBI taxonomy): domain Eukaryota; kingdom Metazoa; phylum Chordata; class Mammalia; order Carnivora; family Mustelidae; genus Enhydra; species Enhydra lutris. Next base: position 98,186,627 of record NW_019154085.1, on the reverse strand, counting down.
GGCTCTCTGCTCAGCAGGGAGCCTGCTTCCCCCCTTCTCTCTCTGCCTGCCTCTCTACCTACTTGTGATCTCTGTCAAATAAATAAATAAAAATCTAAAAAAAAAATATAAGGAAACACATAGAAAGCTTCTTCATAGACAAGAGAAAAGGACTCTATGGACATTGTGAAAATGTCCTGGGGTTCTTCCTAAACACCACTGTGAGCTATGGAGTTACTGCTCTGGGACAAAAAGTTACTGGGACAAAAGTTAACAAGTCAGGAAATGACAGATGCTGGCGAGGATGTGGAGAAAGGGGAACCCTCCTACACTGTTGGTGGGAATGCAAGCTGGTGCAACCACTCTGGAAAACAGCATGGAGGTTCCTCAAAATGTTGAAAATAGAACTACCCTATGACCCAGCAATTGCACTGCTGGGTATTTACCCTAAAGATACAAATGTAGTGATCTGAAGGGGCATGTGCATCTGAATGTTTATAGCAGCAATGTCCACGATAGCCAAACTGTGGAAAGAACCTAGATGTCCATCAACAGATGAATGGATAAAGAAGATGTGGTATATATATACAATAGAATACTATGTAGCCATCAAAAGAAATAAACTCTTGCCATTTGCGATGACATGGATGGAACTAGAGGGTATTAGGCTGAGCGAAATAAATCATTCAGAGAAAGACAATTATCATATGATCTCCCTGATATGAGGAATTTGAGAGGCAAAGTGAGGGGTTTGGGGGGTAGGGGAGGAAAAAATGAAACAGGATGGGATTGGGAGGGAGATAAACCATAAGAGACTCTTAATCTCACAAAACAAACTGAGGGTTGCTGGGGGGAGGGGGGTATGGAGAGGGTGGTTGGGTTATGGAAACTGGGGAAGGTATGTGCTATGGTGAGTGCTGTGAAGTGTGTAAACCTGACAATTCACAGACCTGTAACCCAGGGCAAATAATACATTATATGTTAATAAAAATAAATTTTAAAAATAGAAAAAAAAGTTACTGGGACAAAAAGGACACAGTTGAGAGTGGAGTTGGGGCTTCCAAGAAGAAGAACAGGACCTTTGCCTAAGTATCTAAGTATCCACACCAAAATGAATGAAGGGTGGAGACTGAGGGAAGGCTTTGCCCCTGAGTTCACCCCGGCAAAGCCTTCCCTCAGTCTCTGCCCTTCATGATCTGACTCCACCGGCAAGGCCACAGGATAAGCAATACGAATCCAGTGGACAAGACCTGGGCTTGAGTCCCACAAGAGGAATAAGATCTCGAGGCAGTCTGCAAGCAGGATGGATCCCAAGCTGGTCAGGCATCCTACATACCTCAGGGGAAAGGTAGTGCTGTTAGTTCTCAGAGAACAGAAGGGGATCATGGATGATATGCTCCCTACACTTACAGCCCTAAGGAAATGAGGGCTCTGGAAAAGGGGCTGACACATCTTCCACAGTTCCGACAGCAGGAAACACCGGCATGTGAGTTAACCCTCCTGTGGGGGCTGGGGGTGGTGATCAAAGCACTGTCAGAGGTTTCTCAAACTCCTTCACTTATGAAGAAGACGGGAGGTCTGAAAAGTGACACAGGGGATGTGGCAATCAATGACAGCAAGAAAAATGCCCAAGGACCAGGAAAGAAGATCTATAAGCAGTTGGGGACTGAGGGAAGTACTTTCTCATCATCACGATGCCTGACTAGTCACTAGGAGGGCACAGAACCCAGGGTTAACATACTTAAAATGTCACTTTTTCCACAAGTTGGGTGAAACAAATTGCCTCAGTTTTACCTAAAGGCATAACCCTTAAAATTCTGCTATTCAGTTTAAAAAGGAAAATGTGTCTCTTATAGTGCTATACCTTCGGCTCCCATTTAAAAATACTACTTTTTTGGGGGGCGCCTGGGTGGCTCAGTGGGTTAAAGCCTCTGCCTTCGGCTTAGGTCATGATCCCAGGGTCCTGGGATCGAGCTCTCTGCTCAGCAGGGAGCCTGCTTCCTCCTCTCTCTCTGCCTGCCTCTCTACCTACTTGTGATCTCTGTCTGTCAAATAAATAAATAAAATCTTTAAAAAAAATAGTACTTTTTCATTTAATCCATTTGCACGCGTACTATTACCCCACCTTATAGAAGAGGTAACTGAGGTTCACAGGTGTTGATAAACTTCCCCAAAGTTAATGATAAGAGCAGGACCTGAACCCAGGACTGAAGACGTCAAATGCTAAGCTCCCTTCTACCATGCTGCCTCAACATCAGGGAAATTTCAAAGTCCAGAAAAGTCCAGAACCAAACAGGATAAACTCTATTTATTTCTTTGGCTAACAGGTGAAAGCAAGTCCTCTTGGTTTTGTCAGAAAATTCATACTCACGTGAGAGTAATCCCAAGATATCTGCATTTTAATATTAGACTCTCGGAGTGGGGGAAGAAGTTAAAACTAGAGGAAATGAGTGATATGGAGAGTAACTCATGCTGTCAGAGGGGAAGGCAAGTGACAATGGCCATGCGATCAGCTCTGCAGCAGCTCGATAGTCAATTTTCAAGTCTACTTCTGCAAAAGCCGCTGGAAGTGAGGTACCCAGTTAGATATTCTTTAAGAAACAGGCTGTCCTCTGGCAGAGCCAAGGTAGGTGACCTTCTAGAACATCAAGAGGAAAAGAGGCAACTGATACCACACCCTGAGCTGTCTTCGGAGTGAACACATGGATATAATTCAGTGGTAATGAGTAATGATGATATTTTGCTGGTCTTTGGAATTTATAATGACCCTATGGGAAACAGTTGCTCTCAAATGCCATCTATCTTTCTGTGGGGGCTAAAAACTCACTGCCTCCCATCTCCCCAGACCGTCTCCAATTTCCGTGTCGAAAGCCAAAAGATAAGTAAAAACTTTAAAAAGTGAGCTAGTAGCTTCACTTCATGAATGTTTTATCACCTTCAGAAGTTCATCTATGAGGCCAACTTATCACAGATTTATTTTTGAAAAGCAAACGTTATAAGGCATTTGAGCAAAACGGATGAAGTCAATGAACAGGTGTTTCCTACACATTCAAAAAAAGACTCCATTCTCCCAGGGGGCATATTACGTCTATCCAGAGGGTCAGAGTTGGTTTAAAAGGCTACTTGTTTGTCACATGCTTAATATGGGTTCAAATACAGGGGGCAGTCCTTAAGTTAAAGAAAACTATGCTGAGACACAGAAATCAAATGGAAGAACTACAAGAATTACAAGAATTACACACTTTCAACTTGTTAACATCGGGATTTTTTTTAAAGCTCTCATCTTAGGTGTTAAAAAAGTAAAAAGACAACCTATGGATTAGTTAGCTCTGCCTAAAAGTCATTAAATGGCCTTGCACAGCAGTGCTGATTTAAAAATAAGATATGCTAATTTATGTACTGAGAGTAGAATACATGAAAATGAGAAATGATGCAAAATAGATGAATCTATCCTGGGCTGTGTAATTTCTTGGTTTATCAGTGTTAATAATTATGTGTAATTTCAAAATAAAGGATTTGCTGATCCTTTCAGCAGATAGCATACAATTCCCCGAGGCCCATGAATGGAAAACAGACTAGTTCCGTGACCATTATCTTATCTTTACCATCACTTCAACAGGGCCCCTCTTTGGGTTTTCAGCCTTTATATTCATGTGCGGAGGAGATTTAGGCAAAGGCTACACAATTCAAGCCCATGGGTGCTGTCCAGCGGGGATTCAGGGTGAAATTTAACTCTTGTCTTTGCCCTCCAGGACCCCACGTGCTAGTGAGGGCACACAGGATACTTGTTTTCTTTTGGAACTTAAATCCTAGATGAAGGAAATGTGAATTCATAAAACCACATTTTGGAGGATAAAGAAAGATACTGCTCTCCGGCACTGCCCTAGGTTGCTGTGTGAGAATTGCTTCTTAGTCTCTAGAAAGGATAAACATATGCTTTCTGCTATGAAATTAGCTCCAGTGCTGAGATATACAAACTTGGCACCAAAACTGAAATCACCCTGACCTAAGACACATGGGGACTTCTCTGAAGTCTTCTCTCCTTCCTCGGGCTCCTTACTGGTGCCTCCTGAATGACACTTAAGCTGGAGGGATAGAGGGAAGGGAGGGGAAAGGGGACAAGTGTCTGCAGGTTGATTTAGATAATGGTAGACGGCAATGACGACTTTATTTCTTTCATCCCCAAAACAGATCCTACTTCCTTGACTACTTCCTTTGAACCTTTTCTCTGTACTTTTCCTGATGCAATGATGCAAATGAGCCTTCCAGAGAAGAGTGGTCTTCTTTATGAATGGCTGGTGTGGGGAACTAGTTTGGCTATATGCAGGTTTGCAACTCATTGCAACGTGATTCATCTCAGCTGGTTATGTGCAGAGAGCAGCTGGCAGCAGGTACCCAAATAGCTGAGGAGAGAAGTTAAAAGGGACTGCTGCCTGCTGAGAGTGCAGAAGAATTGCTTTAAAGACTCCCTGAAGCACAGCCTCCAGCAGTGGAGGGGCACTGGCAGAGGCGGCAGAGAAAACAGCAGCAGCTGACAGCCTCACTGACAAGCAGTTGGAGAAAACATAAATTGGCCAATCAGAGTGAAGGTTTGGGGACCAAATGGGAATCTAGGAGGTGGAATGACAAACGGTGACAAGCTATTTAGACAACCTCAAATGAGACGCTGAGTGAGAGACCCATGCTCTAGGCCCTCCGTGCAAAGTCAACGATGAAAGGCACCAGCAAAGAGGCAAATCTTGGCCAGCTGGAACCCGGAAGCTGTGGTTCTGGAAATGAACACAGACTGGATACAACTTTTCGCCTCCCCACCCCGCCCTCCTCCATCACCTCTCCACTTTGGCAAGTGGAAAGTGGTCCTGAGCACAGGACCTTTAGCTTAGGGCCTAAAATACCATAAGATTAATATAAGGTGACGAGCTGATTCATTCTAACCAGCTCAGTATGTGGAAGGAGAGGCAAACACAAATGGAAGGAAAAGAACGATGCCACACTGAGTGTTTGGTGTCCCACCTCAGAAGCAACGAGGATCCAGATAAACCAGCAAAAAGAAACATGGTGGGGAAAAGGGATAAGAGACCTTCAGCTCCTCTCCATCTCCCTAGTGATGAGAAGAAACAAAAAAGCTGGTGAGCAAGTATAATACGAGGATCAGTAATGGGGAAAATTTTTTAAAAAGTCTAGAACTTTGGAAGCAGAATGGCCAGTGGTCCCCACATCACAGGACACAATGGAAGAATGTCCACTCTCAGCTACCCCTGCGGCCTGAGGGGACACTGGAGTTGGGTGCGATGTATATATATCCGAGGTGTGTGTCTGTCTGTCTGTCTGTACGTCTAAGAATAAGTGAAGGAGGATATCAGAGTGACAGGAGAGAAGGAAGAAGAACAAAGAATTCTTTTCCAGCTCTTTGGAAGTTGGCGTTTTATAACAGGTGACTATAATATAGAGAAATTAATTCTTGGGGGCGCCTGGGTGGCTCAGTGGGTTAAAGCCTCTGCCTTCTGCTCAGGTCATGATCTCAGGGTCCTGGGATCGAGCCCCACATCGGGCTCTCTGCTCAGCAGGGAGCCTGCTTCCTCCTCTCTCTCTCTGCCTGCCTTTCTGCATGCTTGTGATCTCTCTCTATCAAATAAATAAATAAAATCTTTAAAAAAACAAAAAGAAATTAATTCTTGAAACAGACCAAACTTTAATCTGTTCTCTCTATATTTACTCCTAGCACGTACCTTCCTAAAAATATTTTTAAAAAAATGCTTTTTGGAATTGTAGGCTGATCTAAGTTGAAGATTCACATAAGATGATCAGATCAGTATTTTTTTAAAATAATTCCCCCCCAAAATGTATTACCAGTAAATATATCAAATTTACGATCTGATTGGCAACAAGAGGTTGCAATGTTACATAACTACTATAATATCATTATTATAAATGATATTATAATATCATTATAAGCATATAAGCAGTATATGCCTATTTAAAGTATTATAATTACTTAATAACAAGCATCATTTAGATTCTTTTTGATGATCCACATGCTTTTACAACTTTGTGACAAAGCCCTCAGGATCAGTTTGGGGGCACTGAGAATTGGGCAAGGCCATAAATGAGGTCTGCACTCAAGAATTTATATTCATCTCAGAAAATACCCAGCCATTGTTTTTGGGGGAGAAAATCTGTTTGTTTTCTTATTTGCCTCTCGCTCATAAAACAAGACTGCAGGGGGACCTTTGGTTATTCGGATTTCTGAGGAACCCATTTTATCATCATGGGCTTAGGAACATCTGTACTTCATATGCTGTTTGCCTGTAGTTGCTTTTCGTTTTAAGCTGGAATTACCTACAGAGCTACTTCCTTCCAGTTACTACACTGTATAGGAGACAGTCTCCTCTAAACGAATTCATGACCATCTTGGTATTTTATGAGATTACGAAAACCAATTTGACTTTGACCCTAGGCACATAAAAAGTGAAAAACAATGATGCCGCAAGAAAAGGTGTTTTTCCTGTTTCTAAGAAAGCTCCCGTGGCTGTGACTACAAATGAGACACAAGCAAAGGAAAAGCCTCTGTCCTGAGAGAAAGAAGATCCAGAATTTTCAGACTGATCATGTTCCTAGTTATTGTCAAGATTTTATTTATTTAAGAGAGAGAGAGAGAGAGAGAAGCAGTGGAAGGGCAGAGGGAGAGGGAAAGAGAATCTTTAGCAGACTCCAAACCGAGGAAGGAGCCTGATGTGGGGTTCAATCTCAGGACCCTGAGATCATGACCTGAGTCGAAATCAAGAGTCAGATGCTTAACCACCTTGTAATTTTAAAAGTATTTCTTCTTTTTCCTTTGCTGTGCTGAGATACTATGCTCACCAAACAAACAATACGCACATTCTACAAATCCACCCCTTCTTTAAAAGTATAGTGGAAACCTGCCTTCTGGAAGAGCCCTCCTCTGCTGTATTAGTTGAATACTTGTGAACAGTGAACTCTGAAAGAGAGGTTGCACTTATTCTCGGAGTACTAGAACTAATGAGCTCCAATTAGGAAACCAGGAATGCTACTGAGCATGTGGAGGACGTTTACATTTTTCAAAGTTACATTCACAAATAAAAGCAAAGACAGACTTTAGATATCTAGTTCGGAAACAGGAGTGATTATCCAAACTGATACTGGAGATCCTTGTGCCCATGGTAGCTTGCATTTATAATCCCTCCTCCCACCTTCAAATCTGAAAATCCCTGATTCATTGTAGCACTCGGTCACACTCTTTGGTAATATTTCTCACTTCCCAAGTAGTAAGGCTCTAGGGTTGGGGCTGCTTTGAATGCTAATGAATTAGGTCATCCTCCGAAGGCTGAGAGATCAGACCAAGTGGATTCCTTACAACACCTCAGAGTGCTAGAGTAACCATATTCCTGCCTCAGCTGCTAAAGGTAATACCAATCCTTGGAACCAGGGAAGTTTTCTGGACCCCATTCTGGAGCTACTCCCCCACTTCCCAAGGCTATGGAACATTTTCTCCTGGCAAACTAGCAGAGTTTAAAGAATGCTGTGGTTGTAAAACTGGGACTGCTCATCAATCATACTGCTTTCTGAGTCACAGCTTCTAATTTTTATTCATGACACTCAGGTATGTTACCTAGAAGCGTCACATCTAGGACAGCTTAGACACCCACTGTGCAAAAAGAACCAAGATTTGGGGTTTTGTTTTCCAATTATACTCATGACATACTAAGCTTAATCATATTTTGTAGAGTAAGGACTAAACTGCTAATTGGCTGTAACTAAGCAAACTGAGGCCTTTTGATTAATCAAGCCAGCCAGCTTTCAGTTTTTGACATCAAAATTTATACTCTCCGTGAAGGGGAAAAAAAAAAACAAAAAAACAAAAAAAACAAGTCCACGGCTACATAACATTAAACCAACACACAATTAACAACACTTTGTTCTAATTATCTGTGGGCACAATTAATGTTGGCTCTACAGTTCATTTTTCTTCTTTGATGGCTCTTAGAATATTTATGGAGATTAGTCCTTGATGCATTGGCCTTCTCTAAGATCTGGGGTTTCCTTACAAGCTCCCGCACAAGTCTGAGTAGGGCCAAGTAACACATTCATGCAGATTAATTCCTGATATATTGGCTTTCTGTTTTCCCCTAACATCTGAGGTGCTTCCAACAAGGGTCCACCCAAATCTGGCCCCACGATGCACTGCAGGGACAGGTGCCCTCACACTCGAGCCCACTACCTCCCACTGAGGATGTTTTCTTTCCCTCCACAGTGGGTCATAACTGATAAAAGGTTATGTCTTGATTGAACAAGCTTCCAGGAGCTGGAAGGCCAAAAGGGCTTCTGTAAAACAGTACTGTCAACGCTAACAAAACCCAAGGTAAGAGAAATCCTCAGCCTCCTGTGATGGGGGAGAGTAAACTGCAGACAAGTTCTGTTCCCTCACATCAATAGTAAAGAGACAGGCGGAAGACAGGGAGTGCCGATCAAAGGCTTTCGGTGATTGGTACAACTTTAATTTATGGCAGGCGCATATTTTCCTGCACTATGAAGTCAGTGGGGGCCTCAGTTTTCAGGCCATAAATATTCTCCCCATGGCTCAGAACTGTTTGTGCTGCCCCTTGGTGTGTTTGTTTGGCCGTGTTATTTTATGCTGTGAAGACAGGCTGAAACACCATGGGGACCTGAGGCTCCGGGGTACTGTAGAGGCTTGAGGGGCTGTTAGTTATGAACATCTGTAGACAGGCTAGAGGTTTGATTTGACCATGCCGTAAATCCAAAGAAAGAAGAAGGAGAAGAAATAATGTTCGCTTTTAATATCTATGTGTTGGGTAGATGTGTAGCTCCACACACTTGCACATAGGACAGACTAAGGCTTTGAGTCTAATTTTTGGTCAAAAGTACCTCAGGCTTCAGGCAGGCCCACTTGCTGGTGGCTCCTTGAGATTGGTTCCGGCTTTTAGCCAGGCAACTCCCTCTGCCTCTCTTCTTATTGTTTGCCTGGAAAGTTTGCAAGAAGCCTCCAAGACTTGGTTCAAATGGCACCTTCTTATCTCCATGCCTTCTCTAAAAAGAATTCCCTCAGGCACTTCTACCTTGGTGTGTCATAGACTCTTGTACATAATTTTTAACATTTTTGTGAAATTTTAATACATAGTATCTTCATTATTTTAATTAGAGTAGTTTTGTCTGCCTCCCAACAATGTGAGTGTCTCAAGGACAGAGAAAATGTTCCGTGGATCTTTCGCAAGTCCAGCATCCAGTAGCAGCCCAGGCCTAGAGTTGCCAAAGAAGGGAGAGAGGAAGGAGTGAGAGAGTGAGGAGGAGAAAAAAGGAAGAAGGAAGGGGAAGTAGGAGGGGAGCAGCAGGAGGAGATGGAGGAGAGGGTGAAGTCAGAAGAAGAAAGAAGATACCACAGAAGAAAAGGACGAGACTAGGCCCCAACCTATCTTCCTGAGTGATATGAAAGCATTTCTGACATTTGAATAACCAAAATAGTAGAACTTTGCTAAATCATGGAACTGATGGGATTGTCAGTTGAGATGTTCCACCCTCCAATGGCCAGGATGCTAACACATGCCAACAATATTCCTCTCTGGAGTCTAGGAGTTCTTATGGACCTACTAGAAAGAGCAACAGTCCTCTCACTGGGGTCACTGATTCAGGGGTGCACTAACCTGGAGGCTTCTGGCTGCCATTTTCCCCAACACATTAAGAGTGCCTGCGTTAGAGAGCCTGAAACCCACTTAGAGGAGAGCAAAGCTGAGAGGTGGAAACAACTCCCTGACCTCCTCTGAACCTCTGCATTCCTTTGGCCTCCATCCACTGTTACACCTCCATTTCTAGTTCCACGAACATGCTTTCGCTTACGTCAGCCAAGTAAATCCTCTGTAACTTGCAACTGAATGAACAATCACAAACAGAGTTCCCTGAAAGAGCCATAGGATCACCTGCCTTGTAAAGTCCTCCCAAGGATTCAGGTCTCTGAAACTGTTCCAGCAGCCCATGGACTTTCCCCTCATTTCATCCTGTACCAAGCAACAAGGGTGGTGCCTTAAATGGGGGTTTGGGTGCTTTTCCCTAAAGGTGCTGTTCCTTTCAGAGTCTCCTCTGGAGTTCTTCATTTTAGAGAGCCACTTACTCTTAACTAGGTATGAAGAAATCTAACAGCCTACTTGCATAACTTTTTAAAAAAGAATGGGCATGTTTTAATATTCTATTAAAATATATGTGTAAAATGTTTATGTACCAAGATTCTCATCACAACATTATAATAATGAAAATGTGTCAACAACCTAAGTATCCAAAGAGATTAAATAAATGGTACTCTGTATTCATTTGATGAATTTCTGCATAGCTGTCAAATCATATCTTAAGAAACACTGAGCAGTATGGAAAAACAGTATGGAAAAAAAATATATTACATAAAGGAGCAAGCTATAAACTGTATGAAGTGCTATTTTATTATTTCCTAATTTGATTAAATATAACAGGAAAAAAAGTGGAGATAGGCATGCTAAAATGTCAGCAGCAGATATTTCTGAGTGGTATGATTACAATTTCTCTATTGCCTTGTATTTTCCTAACTTCCTATGATGTGACTGTTACTTTTATAATCAGAAAATTGCTAGTATAAAGTTATATACTGACATAGGATTTTTTTTTTTTTTAATCTTCAAGCCCTTTTGCCAAAGAGGACTTTTTGTCTCTAATCTTAGCTTAGTGATTGTTGCTAGGTGACCCAGAGTTGGATACAAATTAATCAGGAGAAAGATATACACCAGATGTTTTAAGATAGGGATGTCTGGAGTTACCTGTCAGCAGCCTGTCACAGAATTTAAAGATGAGAAGGAAACAGTTAAGGACTTCTATTCAGACAGTACTCTGAAGAAACCAGCATGTTTCTTTATAACTTTTAAAATGTCTTTTTATGTCATATTAGGATAGAAGAGGATAAAAGTGAGAGGAAGGAGAAGGTAAGAACTTAAAGCCAACTGGGAATGCTAAGAAATTAGACTTCCTCTCATCAGCAAAGAGCCGAAGCTAAGCCTGGGGATATCATACCCATTCCATGGCAAGGGAGCCATCAATGAGGAGAGGAAGATGGTCGTAATTACAGCTTTCCTCAGGCTCCTAAGTCCCCTGGCACTGGGCATGTGAGGGTGGGCGGGGCTTCTGCATCTGAGCTTGAAGATTCGGGGAAAGTTCTACTGAACTGGACCTAAGGTGTTTGAAGAGTTTTTTATATCACTCAAAGACTTTTCTGTGGTTCTCAATCCTGGCTGTGCATCTAAATCCTCTGCAGGCTTTATGACAACACAGATGTTGATTCCACTTTCAACTTCAAGAGTTGGAGTTTCCCCGGTTGTCAGCTAGGCATCTGAAGTTTCAGAAGCTCTGTTTCTGCACGAGTTTCACCCCCTGAAGGTTTCACTCCAGCATTTCTATTTCTCTCTCCTGCATCGTGGCTTATGTCTTTCCCACTGGGTCATTCTCAGTGGTACACTGGCGCGCCACCAACAGTCCCCTGCTTTTCGTTGTTGTTTTTGTATTTACGAGCTTCTCTTTGCTGTCTCTCTCTCTGGGCATAAATGTCTCCATGTCAGCTCCACTGCACAGGAAAACTTCTCGAAAGAGCTGTCTGTTTGTGTTGTCTCCATCTCCTTTCTGTTCTACCTGCTCCAACCAGAAGCTGTTGTCATCAAGCTTTTAGCTATCCCCAGCCCTTGCCAGAGCCAGTGATGGATTCTGTTTTTTGTTTTTATTTTTTTTCTTATTCTGTTAGTGGTACTGATAAGGCTGCCCTTGAAACACTTTCTTCTCTAGATTTCTATGACACCTCACCTCTCTGATTTCCCTCCTACCTGATAAGACTCTTTCCCAGGCTCACTGGCTAGCTCTCCTTCCTCTGCCAGACCTCTAATGGAGGGGCACTGCAGGAGTGTGTCCTTTGCCCTATTATGGTCCACATTTACACTTACTTCTGATGTTGCTTTATTAAGTCCCACAATGTCGAATGCCATCTATATGCTGATGACTCTGAAATCTATATCTCTTGCCCTGACCTTGGCCTTGGATATCCAACTGCCTACCAACATCATCACTTGAATGTTTAGAGGGAATCTAAACTTCACATAGACAAAACAAACTGATGATTGTATATTCCTTCCCCCAAGTCACCTCTGCTCTGAATCCGACCTGTCCCAGAAATCTGCTGTAACTCGGTTGCTAAGGTTGAAAACCTAAAAGTCATTCTTGATTTCTCACTTTCTCATACATTCTACATCCAATCCTTCAGTAATTCCAATAGGTTTTACTTCTACAACACATACTTACTTGACCATTTCTTATTAGCACAGGGAAATGGAACCACAGTGGAGTTCAAATTCTAAGTCTCACACTTACTGGCAACTTACCCAACCTTTGGGGGCTCAGTTTCCTCATCTGTAAAATGGACATAAGCATATCTCCCCTCCCCCCACATGTTTATTATAAAGATTAAAATAGTGTGTATATGTGTTTATGTATAGACAGATAAACTGGAAGAGTGCTTGAATAAGCTTTATATCAGGGCTTGCCACCACTCTCATCATCATTATTTCCCTCTAGTCCAATAGTCTAATGATATTATTATATATTATTATTTCCTGTTAGTCCTAGGTACCTGTTCTAGACCAGTCTATTAACAACTTCCATCTGGAATCTAATTCCGGACAGGAAGCCTGGACTTCCTGTCCTGCAATTAGCTTACCAAGAAGCAAGGGTTATTGTCCTAAAGCACAAGTCGGACCATGTTACTTCCCTAGTTAACAACCTCTGACAGTGTCCCTTTAAATTTACAATTATATTCAAAGTCTTTACTGTGACAATGGACTATAAAGCTTTAAAGGGTCTAGCCCTTGTCTATCCCTCTGAATTCATCTTCTTCCTATTTTTTAACCTTACACTTGCGTTCCAGGACAAATTTCCTTCTTCTGTTCCTCTAACTTGAAACATTTCCACCATATATCTAGGCTACCCAGTTGCAGTTTCTCCTTGTTCATCATCCAGATCTTTATACAGCTATCTCCCTTGTGTTATTTATTTATTTATTTTTTAAAGATTTTATTCATTCATTTTAGTGAGCGACAGTACCCAGGAAGAAGAAGAAGGTTGGCGGGGGGAGAGGCAGAGGGAGAAGCAGATTCCCTATTAATCAGGAAGCCCGATGCGGGGCTTGATCCTAGGACCTCAGGACTGTGATTGGAGCCGAAGGAAGATGCTTAACCAACTGAGCCATCCAGGGTCCCCTCCCTTGTGTTATTTATACTGCAGCCAAATGGCCTGGGAATCAGACACCATTGTAGGCAAATGCCTCTCTCATTTCCACCCCCCACTCTCTTATGACTATATCACCTGGTTTTTCTTATTCAGAGGCACTCATTTGTCTATTTGTTTGTTTGCTTGGTTATTTACTTTTTAAGTGTGTAGTTTCTGTCTCTGTTCTCTGGGGTTTTGGACCATGAAAACTGGTCTACTCCTAGTATTTGGCCCATAGAATGAATTCAATAAATATCTATTGACTACGAACTCTACATATAATTGTGATGTGCAGACAGCTTTGAGAATTACTATTTTAAATTACCTCATTTTAAATAGGAATACTGATATACAAAAATGCTTATGCTTAGCACTTTAATTGGCACACTTTCATGGAAAGGTATAACTAAGTAGAAAATGCTGTTATTCACTTTATAACATTTAATTGCCATGTTTTTCTGCACAAAATAAATCTTTTATATAAGAAGCCAAGTTCCTCTGACCTTGAGGCTATAGCTAAGGCATTAGCACTTACCTGGAGGGTCAGAACTCCCAGGTTGTCTTAGGCTTGCTCTTCCCCTGGCTAGAGTCTGGGAATCGGAAATGCTGTGGGAGTTGAGACTGAGCAAAGGGCATGTCCAGCTTGATTTCTAGTCAGGGGTGAAGCTGTTCAATGAGTGATTAGAAAGGGCAGGTGGAAATGTGCAGAGGGAGGCCTGAGACAAGCAAATCATGTATTTTAAGGAACATGCCCATAAGCAAATCCAGGGCCTTGAGGCCAAAACCCAGGGCAGGCACAAGGGAACACGGAAGACACAAGGTCAAGTCAATGGACTGTGGAGGTCAAGTCTGGGAAAATCCCTAGACTCAGTGATCGGGGATGGGGTGGGAGAGAGGGGTCTTTGTTAGACGGGGCCTGTGACATGGCAGTGCTGATGAAAATAGTGAGCTTGATCGTAAGTTGAGTAAGCAGTTTTTTAATTTTTTTAAATTTTTTTTTAATTTTTTTTAAGATTTTTATTTATTTATTTGACAGACAGAGATTACAAGAAGGCAGAGAGGCAGGCAGAGAGAGAGGAAGGGAAGCAGGCTCCCCGCTGAGCAGAGAGCCCGACGTGGGGCTCGATCCCAGGACTCTGAGATCATGACCTGAGCCAAAGGCAGAGGCTTTAACCCACTGAGCCACCCAGGCGCCCCGAGTAAGCAGTTTTTTAAACACAAGTCTTGAAAAACAGAATTTTTAGAAAACAGAAAACACTACACCTGGCACTTAAAAGCTACAGAAAATGAGCAAGTGGCGTCTTTATCACCCATGTGGCTCTTATGGCACAGATATAAAATACAGCAAATAGTTCCTCCATCAGACAGCAGGACCCTAAACAAATCTTACAGTTTAGGCCCAGGGAGAGTAGTTGCCAATTGCTAAGACAAAAGAGAGAGGAGCGTAGGGAGAGATAGAGAGACAGAGGGAGTGAGAATTAATTATTATTTTGACTGCTGGCCCAGGAGCCCTATTTGGAAGGCAAATGTTTAATTTAGCAAAATACCTTCATGAGCAGTGGGAACAGTATGGAATGAGGCCATGCGTGGAGTTCAGGGACCAAGTATAGAGCCCTGCATAACCAGTGACGGAGTCTTCGTTGAGGGAGAAGAAGCACGTGGGAAAGACCTGGCCATGTTCTCTGTCAGGCCGGGAACTGAGTTGCAGAAATGATCAAGGGAGAAATGCCTTGCAGCTGAAGGATTTGGAGGAAATAGCTAAGGATCAGGTTCTAATAGGTAGTAGTGAGAACTGGGGGTAAGAAGAGAATTTACTTAACACTGGGCAAAGAATTTTAGGAAGCAAGCAGTGACCCTGACCAGAAGAAACTAATTTAGAAAATAAAATGTTTTTTAGCGAATTAAAATTGTGGAGATTAATGGCCCTTAGAGATACCATCTATTGCATCCAACTCTCACTGGATGCAACAGTTGTTGCCTGAAGTAGAAAGATCTCTGTGAAAGAAAAAAAAAATACTGTTTCTCTTTTCTCTTTTCCTCAGTGGGGGCTTAAGAAACATTTGCTGCCAAAGATATGTGTAAAATACCTCTTTGCTTCATTAAATGAAATGTCCTTCCCAAAGTTGTCTCAGTGATAATTAAATGAACTATGAGCCGTAGTCACTGTAATTAGGAATAAAACTAACAATTTAAGTAGCTGGTTCTAGGGAAATAAGAAAATGTAGTATCAACTAAATTTCTACTATTAAATCCAGGTAATTCAAACTCTAGACGAAGCTATGACTTTCTCAAAGCTCTCAGACAGCAAACTCAGTCTCCCTTGAGAAGGCTTTCCCACCTTCCTCAGTGACTTTCTTAAAAACAACACAAGTGTGGGAAGCTCTGTGGAGACAAGAAGGATTCCTGGCTGTGTGCCCCAGTGGTGCTGCCAGATGTTTCCTACGTTGACTTCTCTTCTGCCCCATGTTTGGTGTCAAACCTGTCCCTACTCAGTTGCTTATGTGTGGAGTAGCTCAGTTTCTCCACTCGTAGTTCTTGTATTAATTGTTGAATCCAGAAAAATAGAAAAAAAATGATATAACAAAGTCAGGAGCCTTGGAGTGGGTGTATGGAGGAGGCCATATGCCAGGCACCACTGTGCAAATATTAACTCACCTCGTCGGCATCAATGCCCCAGAAGATAGCTTACTATTAGGATCTCCATGTTTGCTGCTGAGTCAACAGAGGCACAGAGCCTGGAAAACTGACCCAAGGTTTCAAAACTAGAAAGGAGTAGAATTGAGATTCATACAAAACTCTGGGAATCTGGCTCCAGAGTCCATAATCTGAACTCTTTTGCTTGACCTTTGCCAAGGAAATTAGTGTAAAAAGGGCATGTTCACTGTAGACAACATGGCAAATTGGAGGCAATAACCAAGCATAGAGAACAAGACCTCTCTGGGTCTTGTTTCTTCACATTAATTACGCTTTCAGGCTTCTGTCAACCCTGTTGTTGAACTCTATATTTGGATGTTAGCTGAAGGCCTCTTGCACCTAGTTAAGATGAGATGGGCTCACCACCGTCAGGCTTAAAAGTAACTATGTCCCTGTTTGAGGTGTTAAGACAACCTGTAGAGAAAGCCATCTTCACTCAATCTTTCCACATGTGAGATATCAATCAAGATCTAATAACTGGAATGTTCTTTGAGGAAAGCCATAAACATTGAGGAATTAGCACACACAGTGATGCCTAAGGCCACTCAGTAAGAGACCAGTGGTTCCAGATCGTTCTGGAAGGCTGTGGTGGCTCCCCATCCTCCTTAAAGTGCCCTCAGCTCAGCCTCACTTCTGTTTATGTTTTACATGCCAAACTTCTGCACAAATTTTTTAAGAAATGTTTCACTACTTAAAAATTTGACTTTTTTTCTTGCAGTCATCTTTATTAGTACTGGATAGTGTATATATTAATTTGCTCAATTATTTATTATATTAGGTATTGGGAAAACAAAGTGAAATATCACATAGCACCTTTCCTCACGAAGCATGCCATTTTTGGAGTCCTGATCCAGTTTGAGGGCTGAACTGAATTTTAAAATGAATTACTGTCCTCTGTACACTTTCTAAGGCATTGTAATCAGAATCACAAAGTAAATACCCTCATTACTACAGATTTTAACTTTTTGCTCATCAGTGATAAATGAATCACAATGGGAGATCCTAGGATCTTATTCCTCTAGAAGAACCGAGAAAGGAAGACTTATACTCATTCAAAATCGATGTCAATAAAAGAAGCAGAGCGCTGTCATTTTTCTTTAAACATGTAAAAATTGTTTCATTTCTTACCTCTAGAGCTTTCAATCTTTCCAACAGGAATTTGGTGTTTTCTTTCCCCTCATCTGCACTGCTGCTTTCACTCCTCGAATCCTCATCCACCACCATGTGAAGACCTTCCAAAGTTTCCTTGTGTTTTCGCTCTTCCTCTGACAGTTTTTCCTGACGTGAGAAAGAATTACTATTTTCAATGATCTCCCTTGAAAAACAGGAAAGAGTCTGCAGCTGAAAAGTGTGTAACCTCTCTACTGCTTTTATGTTCTTTTTGGGGCTGAGGCAGAGAAGATTTTGCTAACAAATTCTCAATAGTATTACATTAGTAAAACACCATAAATTAGTGAATCTTGGCAAGAAAAAGCCATTGGGTCAATACCCCTGAATGCAGAAGTCCTCTGCCCTGCTGGAGAAGCTGACCCAGCCAACAAAACCCTAGATGGAATCATGGGGGCTAATCCATTTTTATCTGTACCATGGAATTCAGCTGTACTCCAAACTAAGAAAAAACAAATCAACCTTGATACCTTGATTTATGAAGAGCTTAGCTCCTCAAAAGAGGATTGTTAAAGTCATTGGACATGCAACTATTTAATTATTCTAAGGGAAAATAAAATATTATGAAATATTGAAATGAGAGTGATTTCAGAATTCTAATATGAAACCAATTAGTTCCTTTGGCTTGATGACACAGCTCTTAAGGACCCTTTAGTTCCTTTTCTAACACTCCAGGATTTGTAGTATAGCCTTGAGGCAGACATAAAATGTCCTTATCTTGTCTTTCCTCACTGTTGGAAGCTCC
The DNA here is from genome assembly GCF_002288905.1 of Enhydra lutris kenyoni. NCBI lineage: Eukaryota > Metazoa > Chordata > Mammalia > Carnivora > Mustelidae > Enhydra > Enhydra lutris. The sequence goes on along the minus strand of NW_019154085.1, from coordinate 98,168,743 downwards.
TCACTCAACCTTATCTCTGGCAGCTTTTGGAAGTTGAGAAGTGTTAATTTGAGCCTTATGATTGCCTCTTGTTTTCAAGGGAAAAAGAAATGTCAAGAGAATATCATATGAGGGAAAAAAAATCTCATCCATTCTGCACATATATTAAAAACCTTGCGCTACAGAACCAGGTGACATCATTCCATCACACTACTGAATCCTAACCCAGATACCTCAGAAATCGTTGCCTTACTACCAACTGGTTGTCAACCATGTGGGCTAAAGTGGATTACCAGTGGTGAGAGACTTCTTTATATTTAGCACTAACTCAGATCATTTGCCAATAGAAAGCGAAAAAGCTAGCATTCTTCATCTCTAGGCCCTTAAAAAATCTACTTAGAGTGGAAAGGCCAGTTTTTCAAACTGTGTTCACAAAAGTGCTTCAGAGGTTCTAAAAATGTTTAACTTATTTTTTGAAAATAAATGATAAAGTATGTAAAAATAGGTCTTAATATATATATACAGATGTATTAATATACATCAATAGATAGACACACCTGGAGACCCACAGTAACTTGACCCATGTTAATTTGTTTTATATAGATTTCAAGCTATCATTTCTTCTGTCATCTCTCTAAAGAAATGCACAATTGATTAGGAAGGTGATATCTCTTTATGAAATCAGGCCTTGGCATGTCTAACCACATATTATCGTGCTGACGTGTTCACGTCCATAGCATGTAGGATTTCAGCTCGGATAAATGTCATGCAAGTTTAAGGTGGACATCCTCAGGGCAGGACAAAAATCCAGATCATGATTGAATTCTTTATGGCTTTGATTCTTTAAGGTCTGGTCACTTGTCAGACTTTCATTTCTGTGGTAAGGAACATGAAGCATGTAGAGTTACCAAGTCAACTTGGAAATGAAGAGGTCCTCTTGTTTCTCTTTTAAGATTTGAGACTGTAATTAAACACTAAACTGGGACTGTAAAGCCAGCTACTTTTAAAAATCTACATCTATTTATCTGTATGAATTATGGTTTTTCACTGCTCTTTCAGCCAATTCCACTTGTATTTTCTCTCTTCCTCCCTCCCTCTCTCCTAGGAGTTAGGGCTCTAAAGCTAATTAAAACAAACAAGAGCCACTGTTGTGGTGAATGGCTTCAGAATATGACAACCAGTTTTCAAGTCTACCATTTACTAGCTTAGCAAATATCGTGGGCAAATTACTAAATTTCAGTATCTCTTGGTTTCATTGTCTTCTAAATACCTAAATGAAGTTAATGCCAACAAATATAGCATACACGTATACACAATCAATTCTCATTATTTCTGGTAATTCTGTTCTATCAAGTTGTCATGAACGCTGAATTAGCAAATACTGTTCTTAGGGGAAATACAGGGTTAGGCTCCTGTAGGCAACATTTCCATCACTAAACAATGCACAATCTTGTTTTTTGAGTGCTTCTATTGAAAGACATGTAATTTAATATATACTGTTAATTCATTAACATTGAACTAAAAGCCTCCAGTCCTATAACGCATACCTGAACAAAGTTATCTAACACCTGTTTTTTCCATAAGGCACATCACAGCCTTCTTGCCCTTAGGAACACTAGATGGCATTTCAGCAATATGCTTGGAGGCCATTTTAAATATTGAAATCACGAATGAAAAGCATAAAATATGAAAAGCATGGCACTAAACAGAATGCTAAAGCACACTTGTTTATAGTAGGTGGTCAAAAAACAAGAAATCAAGAGTGGTACCTTGTTTGACCTCAGCTGGGAACGTGCATGTCAGGTGACTCAAGGTTGTCACTACTCTGCAAATATCCATGATTTATCATCAAAGTATCACACAATTTGATTATAAACAAATTTTAGGGAAGAGGAGAATTCAGTAATACAAAATCCAAAAATAATAAGGGTTGACAGTACATACACACACACACACACACACACACACACACACACAAGCACACACGCTTAAAGTGTCCAGACACAGTGCCTAAATAATATTATATGAAACAACTGGAAACAATTCAAGATGATATAGATTATATGTGAGTGTTTAGACTGCCTAACATGCATGGGTGATTTTACATAGTTTGAAGTATGGGCAATCAATAGGGCTGTGGGACATGATTTCATGGAAATGTAACAGGACTTGCATTTTGACACAATGATATAACTTGAATAGTTAAAGGGACAAACAGTGGGATTTGGTGTTGAAGAGAGAACTGAAAAAAAGGTTCCCAGTGAGGAATAAGTCTTGTCCTTATTGGCTGAGAGAAAACCAGTTTGATCATAGTACACACAGAAGAAAGAAAGTACTGAGAGAGTAGTCGAGTACAGGACTGTAGAGTAAAAGAGACAGGATTCTGGGAAATGGGAAATAAAAATTCAGACACAATTCATTCATTGATTTGTTCATCCTACAAATGTTTATTGAGTGTGAACTGCTGGCCATTTGTTGTTCTGGGCGCTGAAGTTATGGCAAATAAGACAAAATTTCTATATTCCATGAATTTATATTCTAATGACAAAAAAAATGCTGAACTCCAAATTAAATCAGAAAGTTATGTCATTGTAGCTAGTGGTAAATACTATGAAGAAAATAAAACAGCATGATGTGATTCAGATCAGTGTTGCATCTAAAGAAAATGTTAGATATGGTGATATGAGAGTAAGGTGCATCAGTGTAAGAGAAAGTGGCCATTTGAGTGGAGACCAAATGATGAGGAGGAAGCAGTTAAGCAATGGCCTGGCATAAAATTTTCCAACCAAGTTAGAGCAAAATCAGTACCCAGAGGCAGAACTAAGCTTCCCTTGCTGGCCAGCTGGGAGGGAGTCCATGTGTGGGAACACAGTCACTATAAGAGCAAGACTAGCAGGAAATGTGACCAGGGAGAGAGCTGGAACATGGAAGGTCCTGCAGGGCATGAAAAATGTAAGGGCTTATTTAGCCAGAGCGGCCCCACCTTGGTTGAACTATCATTTTGTTGTTTATGCAGTAAAACTTAAACTGACCCTCCCCCGAACTTACTTACAAGGAAGTCCGGGAAACCAGTCCCAGGTAACAAAGCCCAAATAGAAGGGTGGGTCAAGTCAGGTGGAGCAAATAGCCCGGATGCAGGGATGAGTCAGGTCAGGTGGAGACATCCAATCAGTAGAGCATACATACTGTCTCCCTAGCTACTGAGGAGTGTGGGCCCCGCCTTTTGGGCACCAATTCTGACCAAGGTGATAGCCTAGTTCAAATAGCTACTATGGGGTGGACTGTAGTTCAATTGGCCACCTGTGTGGGACCTAGCAGGACTGTGCAGCTTTCTCTGTGTGTTACAATCTCATTGGCCACCTGTGTGTGGTCAAGCCCAACCACATGGCCTTTGCTCTATAAAAGTTAGTCTGTGAGGCAGGGGGAGGGTCGCCTCTTTGCAAGAGACGGCCCTGGCCGGTCAGTTTGATTCTCGATGCTTGGCGTGAAATAAAGCTTTGCTTGACCTTCACTTTGTATCAGTCTTGCTCCTTTAATCAGGGACCCATTATTGGGGGACCTTTCAAAAGGGGTTTGGACCACCATTGCACCCTGCTGGGCCAATCCTCCAACTGTTTTCATTCTCAGTCTCCCCCCAGATGTAAAATGAAGGGGTTGGACTAACTGCGCCTTCCATTGCTGAAGTTCTAACAATTCAATTCTCGGGACACAATTTTCAGGGAGGGAACGTTGTCAGTATGCTCCATGGTGACAGAGGTGACAGGAGAACAGAAAAAGAGCCTCTACATCTTGTAATAAGAAGGGTGTTCCTGGGGACTGGAGAGCTAAAGCATGATGAGGACACCCTGCATTGTCAGTGGGTAAGCAGAAAGTGAAAAAAAGGAAATAGAGGCAATTTTCTTAGATGCTTATTTGAAAGTCTGGCAGGGAAGGGAAGGTGACAGAAAGAAGCGTAGCTAAAGGGTGTCACAGAGATAAGTGGAAACCTTTTTCAAGACCTAGAAAACTGAGTTGTTTGAGGAACTGAAGAGAAGAGGGACAGCACAGGTGGGGATGCTGAAGAAGAGGCCTCTGAAGCAGAGGGGGCAGAGGACGACGGGTGCTGCGGGAAAAGTCAAGGGTTTTCAAATGCGGTCCCCTGAAAAATAATACCTCATAGCTTAATTCCTGAGTTAGTGTTTCTAAATCATTTACTAGTGCCTAGCTTAAGTTTTCTTCTTTTTTCTTTTGTAATTACTAATTTGATTTTATTGTAATGCACACACAGAGACATTAAATATGACATACATATAACATGCTGTAATAGCTTCAAAATAATATTAGTACAAATAAAAACCTACTGAGTCCAATATAAGACTTCTACGCAGGTATTTTTTGTCTTTGTATGTGCAGTCAAAATACAGTGCTTTAGAGTCACGATCATTTTTCTCAAAGTGATTATACCAGGAGCTTTATACAGAGTTAGGGTTCTTTCCTTATTTTTTGCTTTAGCTGGGTTTTCTCTTTAAATCTTGTTTTCCTTTTTTCAAATTTTTACTCGAATTCTAGATAGTTTACATACAGTGTAATACTGGTTTTAAGAAAAGAATTTAGTAATTCATCACTTACATATAACACCCATTTCTAACTTAAGTTCTTAAAGGACAAGAATTTGAGTGCAAGCAGTTCATTTCAGAAAAACAGGGAACACCAGGAGGAAAGTGACCAGGGAGGAGATGGGAGCCATTAAAGGCATAATACTAAGCTAATAAAACTCAATCTATGGGAACGCCTGGGTGGGTCAGTCAGTTAATCTTCTGCCTTCTACTCAGGTCATGATCCCCAGGTCCTGGAATCTAGCCCCTTGTCAGGCTCCCTGCTCAGTGGGGAGTCTGCTTCTCTCTCTCCCTCTGCCCTACTTGTGCTCTCTCAGATAAATAAATAAAATCTTTAAAGCTAAATCCATGGACTACTCAGGAAAATGGGGCCAAACATGGGCTCAGAATCACCCCACCCCAGGGCTGAGTGAGTTGGAGTGTTTATGCACCAAGCCCATAGGAATCAGTGGTTGAAGCTACCTCCTGGGGTGTCCATTTCCTGGCATTTCCAGCCTGCCCCAGGCAGTAAGGCTATGCATCACATAGCCTGGGGCATAAAAGTATCTCCGGCATTGGGGCACCTGGGTGGCTCAGTGGGTTAAAGCCTCTGCCTTCGGCTCAGGTCATGATTCCAGGGTCCTGGGATCGAGCCCCACATCGGGCTCTCTGCTCAGTGGGGAGCCTGCTTCCTCCTCTCTCTCTCTCTGCCTGCCTCTCTGCCTACTTGTGATCTGTCTGTCAAATAAATAAATAAAAATCTTAAAAAAAAAAAAAAGTATCTCCAGCATAGACACACTGATAGCTGGAAGTCACAGGAGCATTCTAGATGGTTCTGGGGTATGGGCACTACAGGTGGGGCAGAGCATTATGGGAAGAGAGGAGGCTTGTGAGGGTTCTAATGCAACACTTTGCAAGAAAGCAAGTCACATCTGTATGCTGCTCAGACCAGTCCTAAAAGCACACTTTACTGTGTTCTACATTCTAAAATGTCCTGAAACCAGAAGGGAGAGCAATCTATCCTGTCCTTTTCTTTACCCTCGCTCCCTTAGTCACTTCCCAGTGAGAGTGTTAGAATATAATGTAATAAGGAGAAAGAGGGAAGTAGAAAGGACATACACTAAGTAAGGAGGTGAGCAAGAGAAAACTAAGCAAAGGGAAGGTGGTAGAAGAAAGAAAAATCAGAGATAGCTGGAAATACGGCTATACCCCATTGACAGATGACTACTGTCCATTTCAGAAAAGATAGCTATCGAGTGTATATTATACTCATAAAAGCATGAGAATATTTTGGTAAAAAATCAAGTATATGTATTCTATCCACATGTAAATAACTCATCTCAATCAGAGATTTTGTTCCTTTGCCAAATAATCATCTACTCTGCACATGGCAAAAGAGAGAGACCAGAAACACGTGGTTTGAAAGAAAACATATTCTCCTCTTGAACCTCAATTAGAGAAACAAGAAAAACAAGCCAAGTCTATGCCTGAAGATGCCAAGCTGTGAAAAGAAGAAGTTGATTCCAGAGGTGACCTGTTTTCATGTTTTAGTTCTTTATGGACTTTAATCAGCAGTGAATTCTATAAAAGTGAGGACATCACACAAACAACACTCGCTCCCCACATATTTCATATATGGTGGAGACCATAAGCTTCTTTGGCTCAACAAATACCAGCCAGTACACAGGAAACTAAAGATTTAGGAGCTCAGTTAGTATCCAAGGGTTTAAATCAAACTTTGCCTTGTCAGTACATAAAGCAATCCTTAGAGCTATCAGTTTCTCTAAGTGGTCACTGGGATAATGATTCAGCTTTGCGGGAGCCCTCATCTTTTGTTCTCAGCTAGTCGGCATCATCAGGCCTATGTAAAAATAATATCGATCAACACAGAGCTCCGGGTCGCATCAGTTCATCTCAGACACAGGACAGTCCAGGGAGCAAAGAGCACACAGTACGGCTCTTCACTGACGGCAGGCGACTGTTCACTCAAAAACACTGTGGAAGAAAATGATCATAATGCCCTTCCCCCAAAGTATCTCATTCATCTTTTGGTCACCAGCCTCCCCGCAGCCTAGCACCCAGAGAAAATCTAGGAGGATATTGTGTGGTCACCTTACTGTATAACTGATTAATTAATCCCTCCATCCAATAAATATTTACTGAGCCCCTCCTACGTGCCAGGCCCCATAGAAGGCATCTGAGTAACAAAGGTGAATAAAAACACAGGTGGTACCTGTTCTCACAGAGCTTAGAGTTTTGTGGACGGAGACAGTTAATCAAAATGTCACAAGCCAGCGTAAAATAGGGCTGCTGTATGTGTGGTGCCGAAAAGTTTTCAGCTGCTTCGAGAATCAATTATAGAAGGATGCATGAGAAAGGCCAGGAAAGCCTGGAGTTGACCAGGAAATGACCATGAAGTGGGAGAAAGAGAGAACAATTTAAAAAGTCTGAAGGGAGGGAAATGAAGCTGGATGGGCTGACAGGGCCACAAGTCAAGGAATTTTACCTTTACCTTTACCCTAAGGGCAATGGGAAGCCATTGACTGTTTTCCTGTGCGCACATGCATGTATGTGTGCGTGCGTGTGCCTATGTGTGTATGGAAAAGAGGTGACAGGGTAGATTGGTGTTCTAAAACAGCTCTGTGGAGGATGGATGGGAGGAAGGTTAACACAGATATGGGGAAAATAAGACATTACTGCATCATCTAAGTAGGAGTTGACTGAACAATGATTCAGTCAATATGACTGTTCATATAGTGGGCCAACAGCGGGCCCAAGGTAGCAGAGGCAAGCAAGAAGCGTTGCTTGCATAAAATGCAGATATCTTGGCCCACTTGGGCCCTAGAGAATCACTACACCCAGTGGGGGAGCCAGGAATCTTTAATTTTAGAGGACACCCTGGGTAATCCTAATCCATGCTTAAGGTTATAGGCCTCTGGACAAAGATGCTTCAGCTTCAGGGACACTAGGTCAGCTCAAGACCAGAAGGATGACTGAAGGACCCCAAATCAGAGCAGAGGGAAAAGGCAATGTATGCCATGTATGGACACGTGTTGGCATTTTATTTGACAGGAGAAAAGGTGAGTCGACCTCATCTGTTTCTTGAGGGCCATTAATTCCATCTCACTGTGATCTATTCTGATCCAGGGTGGGGAACACACATCCTTTTTACCAAATTTCATAACAAGTAGAAAAAAGAAATCTATATTCCTGTCCTAGCTCTGCCGCTAACCAGCTGTGCAATTTTAGTCAAGTCACATAATTTCTCTGCCCCTCAATTTCTTCATCTGTGAATAAAATGCACAAAAATAGACTATTCCAAAGGTGTCTTGTAGCTTTAAATTTCTATGATTTTGATCAACTGTAAAAACTCAGCTTGGAAAGGTAAATATTTAAAACACTGCTGAAGTTCAGAGATTTTAAGATTAGATCCAGAAGATACCATGACTCATAAAATCTTTGTGCTTCTTTTCCAGCATGCATGTCTTTTTCCTCTCTCTTTCACTTTTTTTCCTTGAAAAAACTTTTCCTCTTTTGCAGTGTACTTCTGTTGGACCCTAAGATAGAAGTCACCCCATGAAACCTTTACATTTAGCACATTGCATTCTCTACCTATAAGAAACAGAAAAGGCCTGGAGAGCAACAGTAACAGAGTTTAGGGAAAGATACTTCTAACACCTAGAGTAAATCATGCCCAACTAATGCTTATGGGAAGAATAATTCCCAAATCAGAATAATTCCAAGTATCTTCTGATCACGAGGCTTTAGAAAAACTAAAAAAAAATCACTCATCTCTCTACTTTTATTATTTTTAACTCTAATGGTTGACACAAGGCCAACATGCAGACTATACTGCAAGATGTTATTGACAGTGTTACTGTGTTCTAGCACATTCCTTCATTTTCTGATGGGGACTACCCTTATATCTTACTTTATCTTGCTCAAACAAAGCAAAACAAAAACAAAAACAAAAACTACATGAGTGCGCACACGTGCACACACACAGACACACAGACCAAAAAAAAAAAAGAAAGGGAAAAGAAAGAAGGAAGGAGGGGAAGGAAGGAAGGTAACTAGGTAGGTGGGTGGGTGGGTGGAAGGGAGGGAGGAAGGAAGGAAAGGGAAAGAAAAGGAAACCTACCTCAAATACATATAATTGTCTAACCTGAAGATGGCAAAATGAAACCACAGAGAATGTGAAGAGACATCAAACTATCCAACTTTGGAGAAGCTAGACAGTTGTAGAAGTTGGATTATAATTATTTTATTTTGAATATCCAACCACGTGTTAAATCCACTTACTAATTAGTAGTGAAGGTACAAAAAGCTGTAATTTAGGACTGATCACATAAAGGCAGAGACTCCTTTGATGTTAGCCTGAAACATCAAGTTCCTTCTAGAACATAAAGGACATAATAAATAGCAGCTAGTATTGGTATAAAACCTCAGAGTTAAACCAAACAACCTCATAAAACCATTTTACATGCTCCGAAGCAATGGGGAATATTGGGCAAATAGTCTAGACCCCCCTTTATAGACAAGAAAACAGGCCTGGACAGGTTATTCACAGTAGATGGGAGAGCCAGAATTTAAATGCTCTTCTGATTTCAAATGTCATGCTCTTTCCACAGACTCAGGTTATTTTAGACTTTCTCCTGCACCTATAGATTTATCCTTAATGGCAATTTTATCTAAGAATCGGTGATCTTTATCTAACTGTGAACCACGCTGCTGACAGCATCTCTTCCAAGGCTTCCAGTTCATTCTTCAGGGAGTGGGTGATTTTATCAGAGACGTCAGGTCTGGCCTCAGATGTCTATCAGCAGAACAGGTTTAACAAACCACTACCACTTTCATAGTTAATGATGATTCAGTTAGTTCAAAACATAAACCCACACTGGGATACAAGCTAAATGGAAATGTAGAGGTCCTCTGGCTGACAGCTGCCCCAGCGTGCCCTGGTGGCTCTGGCTTCTGTGATTTATTTACTCATTTGTTCTCTGGTGGTGGGGAGGGTGCACAGAATATATTGTCACTTTAGATAGCACTTCAGCAAACACCATAACAACATTCCCAGGGATTGCTAGCAGCTTTTGCTCAGTCCTAGCATACTAAATTTTAAAGGGGGGAAAAATAGCATCATATAAATCACAGGATTTTAAAAGAACATCCCAATTTGTTCACAGTTTAACATTACTACTGTCAGGAAAAACATGTAAGACTCTTCTCTTTCATCCCTGGATTTGACTTACAAAGTGAACTAAGCACACAGTAAAATCCCCAAGATTAAATGTGTATGATGGATAAGAGAACAAAGTGTTTTCTTTATGTCTCTAATATGAACCCACGACCACTGGCATATCAATTCACATCCATTCCACATTATTCCTCACTCAAAACACTCCACAATATTACCAACTATCTTCCATATTGAACAGCTCTGTGAAGTTACATTAATAAATTTTCAGATAATGCTTTTATTGTCTGTTCCATCTATCAGCAACATTTATTTCCTTAAAAAAAACTGTTAAAGTCTAAAGCCACTTTACATAGAGGAAAACTCCACTGTGGAATAAGATGGTGTAAAAAACTGAGCCATAATTTTCATTAAAGATATGCTCCAGATGGCTGGACATCTAAGAAGATTAGCAACAGAAATTATATGCTCGTAGTCCCCGGAAGGCTGTCTGAGTATAATGTAGGCATAAAAAAACCAACAGTCAAGAGTGCCATGTAGATGAGGAATTTCAGTGGTTGATGGTTACATGTAAGGTCATTAATGATCACTCATATGTTAATGTCAAAATGTGCACTCAAAATTTTTCTTCCTCTTCTGCCCCCACTCCCCCCGCTTTTTAAATTTATTTATTTCAGACAGAGAGTGCTACGTGTACTCTCTGGGGGCAGAGGGAGAGGGAAAGAGAATCTCAAGCAGATTCCCCGCTGAGTGAGGAGTCTGAGGCAGGGCTAGATCCTGGAAGCCTGAGATCATGACCTGAATTGAAACAAAAGTCAGATGCTTAACCAACTGCAGCATCCAGGCACCCCAAACCCTGTTTTTTGAAAGAATTCATAGGACGGGGGATCCAGAGAGCCTCCGGAAGGAAGCTGAACTTATGAACTGAACAATAGCTATCCCCAAAGGAACTGATAATTTAGTACTACTGAATGTCTTTATATATGGCTATAACAGCCGCATATCTGAGATTCCTGGGCATTTTAATTTAAAATAAGTCAATCAGAGAAAGACAATTATCATATGATCTCTCTGATATGAGGAATTTGAGAGGCAGGGCAGGGGGTCGCAGAGGGTAGAGAGGGAAAAAATGAAACAAGATGGGATCTTGAGGGTGACAAACCCTAAGAGACTATTAATATCAGGAAACAAACTGAGGGTTGCTGAGGGTGGGAGGGGAAGGGATAGGGTTGCTGATTTATGGACATTGAGGAGGGTACGTGCTATGGTGAGTTCTGTGAATTGTGTAAGACTGATGATTCATAGACGTGTACCCTTGAAGCAAATAATACATTATATGTTAATAAAAAAAGAAAAATAAGAAAAATAAATTTAAAATTTAAAATTTATTCTCACGCTGTCCCTGTAAATACACATTGTCTTTCAGAAAACACGGTCAATGCTATTTATATACAATTTTTTAAAGATTTTATTTGCTTATTTGTCAGAAATAGAGAGAGAGCACAAACAGGGGGAGCGGTAGGCAGAGCAGACAGAGGGAGACGCAGGCTCCCTGCTGAGCAGGATCCCAGGACCTTGGGATCATTACCTGAGCCAAAGGCAGACACTTAACCGGCTGAGCCACCCAGGTGTCCCGACTATATATTTTTTGATAATTGCTGACAGAAACTTATGTATCTTCTGTGTTTGTTAAAGACCTATGAATTTGGGAGGCAACTGCCATTGTTAGGAAAGAATACTTTAAGTTTTCAAATGCAATAATAAGACCAGTAATAATGAAAATAATAACAAGAACAAGAACAATAAATGACTTATATGGAGAAGAGAATGTATCATACTAAGTTCAGTAAACAGACACTGTCTGCCATTTGCCAGCTCCCAATTATAATTCAAGACTGTCAGGTGCAGCAACACCATTTTACATATTATACCCTATCGCCACACCCTGAACAGCACAGAATGCTGTCAATGAATGTCCAATGTTGTCGAATATGATGATATTCGATGTGGATGGTATCCCCTTATGCTACCCCTAATGACACTGTGGTAAGATTAATACCTAACTACTTATATATTCTTAAGTACTTTCAACAGAAAAGTATTTTGAAAAAAAAATTGTGCCATCAGAAACATAAAGCAATGGAGTGATAGAATATTTTCACAGAAGATAAAAGCACCATTAAATTGATTTCTGCCCCTAGAAAATGAAATTTTGCATGCTTATCCTTTAACTGGCATGCCCACCACATGATTCTCACACAAGAATCAATGTTTAAGCTGTAGAGTTATCGCTCCTAAAATGTCCTGGGAATTTCTGGAGACTCACTCCTAATCAAGGGCTCTATCCTTCCCATCCTCTTCCTTCCTGGGGTTTTACCTAAAAGAAAAGCTCTAATGAGGTGCATTAGTTAGACTTGTGAAAGTCAGAGACAGATTATATATAGTTAATTCTCCTGGGGGCTCATGTCAGATCAGAGAGAGAAGCCTCACCTATTTGCACCTAAATGGAACTTAAGGATAAAGCAAGAATATCACATTTTTTCTAGTGCAATTTACATAATACCTGCTCTCTCTGGTCAGGCAAAACTCACATATAGAGTAGGACCCAGCTGAAGATTTCACTGAAGAAATGTTGCCAGAAATATTGTCCTGGTGTGCTTTTTGACATTAAAACTATTATTTTTATCCCTAACCCCTGAAAGCGGCAGGAAGCTCTCACTTGAGGTGCTTTTTTGTCATTGAGTGGGATGTACATTCTGACAAGCCATTCAGAGCCACAGTGGGAGTGGCTATGTGAAGGGCTGTCTGGGGGAGACACCTGTAACCCTGCCAGATGATTCATCCTAGTAAGTGAGGGAAGGAAATTCAGATGCATTAGCAAGAAATAAGCATGGGCCTAAAAGATAATCAGAAAAGTCATTATGTCTATGTATCAAACACTTATGTAGCCATTCTTTGTGCAAAATCATGTGCATTTAAAGACTAATGAAGTGGGCAAGTTGTGGCTCCTGAGACAAACTCCTCTCCTACAGGTCTTCCACCTCACTTTGACAAATTGTCTTCTAGATTCATCTATGGTCAACTAAGTGCTAGGCAACCTTCTGTTGCCACAGGGAGGGAGAAAATAGACACTAGCTAAGGACTGGTCTCTTCCAGATCTGCTGCTCATGGGCCGTATGGCCTTGCTAAAGCCCCTTGGTTATCTGTGACATTGTTTTTCTCATATGCAAAGTGAGGTGGCTGGATACTCGAGATAACTTTTCTCCTTCTGAGCACCTATGACTTGCTAAGTATCCCGTTTATTTCTACACCATGGCTGACATTCATGTGTCATGCAAATTTTCCCTTACAAACTCATGGATTGCTGGGGTGCCTGGGTGGGTCAGTTGGTAAAGGGGCCCACTCTTGGTTTCAGCTCAGGTCATGATCTCAGGGTTGTGGAATGGAGCCCCGCATCAGGCTTTACACTTAGCTGGGAGTCTGCTTGAGACTCCCTCTCTCCCTCTGCCCCTACCCTTGCTCTCTCTCATTCAAATAAATAAATCTTAAAAAAAAAAAAAGCAAAAAAACCATGGAGAGAAGAGACTGACCACATTGTACGCAGCTGCATGAAAATGAACAGTTTGTAAACCCGTTTTATGCTCCTGACTGCCCACACATGGAGATTATCCAACCCCTTTTGCAGCCCTTGTCTCCAAGATACCAGATGACCACTTTATAGATTCTCTCCATCATCACAGACACTAACTCTGACGCATACTGGCCATAACTTTGGCTACACAGTAAGGATGCTGCCCAGTTTTCATCATCTTACAGCCCAAGAAACACAGCTGGCTTTGTGTGCCCAGAACTTCCAGATACGGGTAAGGCTGCTCTGGAAACTCAGCTCCAAAAGAAAGGCTTTGAACTTGTTGGGCTGAGAGGGGTTCCAGGAACAACTTGTGAGGATCTGCCCTGGGGCCTGGCTGCCCACATCCTGTCTGCCAAATTTATACTGTCTTTCCAGGGCCTGCCTTTCATTATGTCAAGGAAAAAGTAACGCTCTAAAACTTGCTAATTGTTTGAATTTTACAAAAGGAACAGCTCAGTTAACAGGCAAAAATAATTAGGATGAATTTAAAATCTTATTTTCTTTGTGTCCATGGTTTCCTCCTATTTATGGTTTTCCATTTCCAGCAGGGCCGTTAGACCCACGGGGCTTTCCTTGACACTTCTGTTTCCTCAGACACCTATACCAGTGCTCGTTCCACCCAGGCCCGGGGTCTGTGGGCTGGACGCACCCTATGCTCCAGTCATTTTCCTGAGTGGCTCGCGGACTCAGCTGTCTCAATGCCATCCTATTCTCCCAAGAGTCTTGGCCTGCTTTCTGCCTCCCCACTGCCTCCTCACTGCCTCCTCAGCAACGAGCTCACTACTGTGAGTGAATGACTAGGAGTAAGGTAAGGGCCCTGAGAGGTTAGGTAAATCCTCAAACATTATAGCTTGCATGGCTCAGTTGGGATTTGGGCCCAGGCCATTTGTCTCTATCAGCTTTAAACGTACCCATAATCCCCTGCTGCCTCTCACCAGGGTATACCCATAATCCTCTGCCAGGTGTCACTGGAATTCCCATAATCCCCTGCTGCCTTTCACTGGAGTTCCCATACGCCTCTGCTGAACCTCACTGGAATATCTATAATCCTCTGCTGTACCTCCCTGGAGTACCCATAATCCTCTGCTGCCTCTCATCACAGTATCCACAGAAGCAAAGAACCTTCCCATTTATCTGAATTTTAGTATCTTCCAAGGACCAACTCAACTCTCACATTCTGCAGGTCAACATGTCTCCCAAACCAAAGGCATCAGGTTGGCTAATCTGGGGGAAATGCTGGTGGCAGGTTACTGAAAACAAGACCCAGGCTGCAGGAAACTTTAGCATGATATGAGCAAGGAAAAAAAAAAAAAATATATATATATATATACACACACACACACATATATATATATGAGAATCTAATGCCTTGTCATGTAGTAGTTCTCAACCCAGGGTGCATATTAGAATTGACCTGTGGAGATTTTAAAATTTTCATACCCAAGCCACACACCAGATCAATTAAATCAGAATCCCTGGAGTGGAAAAAGGACATCACCGATTTTTGAAACTCTCCAGATGACTCCAAGACACAGTCAAAAGGGAGAACCACTGATGTAGAATGTAATTAAAGCTACCCCACAAGACTATGAGACTTGGAATCAAGAGCCTGAATCCACTACAGCCTGACCCTATATGACCCTTAGAAAGTTAAATGCCTCTGTGAAACTCAGTTGCTTTAGAGTAGACATGAACTTATTATCCCTCCTATTTTGAGAGGTTAATGTGAGGAGCAAATGAGATGATGTAAAAGCGTAAACTGTAAAACATGTATTAACTGTTATTGTGGCAATTTTCACAACTCTTCCTCCAGTGGTGATGTCCAAATATTTAGGTAAAAATAGGTAATAAGAATTCATGGAGAAGAAAAAATACAATAATAATAAGGTTAGACAAGTTAAATATAGTGACCCAAGAGACAGATCTTAAGAATACATTTTACAAGTTATTTTGTAAATGGAATAAAAATGCTGTAAGAGTATTTGCAAAGGAATTGTTTTCAGATCATTACATATAATTACAGCAGAAGCTTGCTAATTCAGACTAAAGTATAAGCTTGGCATTAGTGAAGAGAAATGGGTTTATTATGCTAATTTATTAATTTAGTGTAGAAACAAATTTATTTGGGGAGGGTAGCAAACCGACCAGATAAAACATCTTTGGAAAAACATATTTTTATCTGTTTACAAGACAATGGAATGATCATGAATGCCAATCTATCTTTCACTATTCATTTAAACAAGTAAGGGAAGAATACAACCATTGTAGGACCCCAATTCACTGGGCTTGCTCTAAAAGTTCCTTTCAACCTCTTGGTTTGCCACTTGGTGCACTCCACAGAGAACGTGCAGAGAACGTGCAGTATATGGGGCTGGCATAGCAGGGCAGTCCTTCAGTAGTTCATTATGATAGTACCAGCCTGAGGTCCACGTTCTGAGAGTATGAGGGCGGGAGGACCAAGAAGAACAATGCTTTCTCTCTCCTTTGTATGCATATGTCACATGGAAAACCGGAGAAATGATGGCTGTAATGTGTAAGTTGCATTTGTTGGTTTTCTCTTCACTTCCATATCCCTATGCTACTTCTTAATTCTTCTCTTCCCTGGCACCTCTGGTGAAGAAGTCTCATTGAGACTTAACCCAGAGGATTATAAACTCCTTATTTACTTTAGAAAAAGGATTTGCCAGTCTCCTTCTACTCCAAACCCACGTCCTAAATTCCAGTGTTCACTCCAGTGAGATAAGCTGATAGATCAAAGCCCACAGATTTAACCCATTCATACTAATATGTGAATGATCTTTCCTTGAGCATTTTATCTTCTGGATTCTTTATTTCTTACATGGAATGATGCTTTAATGGATGGAATTTCAGAAATTTCAGAATTTCTCCCTTTCTAAGGGAGAAAATGTTGGTAGATAGCGTCTGGGGATGACAGATGGTGCAGGGGGAGGAGATACTGCCACAAAGGTCAGTCCCATCTGGGAACCTGACCTGGGTTCAGTGCTCTTGAAATCCACATTTTTCAGAGTCTTATTAGTTTCTCCAATTCTGAGCCTTTAGGCTTTCAAGAGCTTTCATGGTGCTAGCCAGTAAGGTAGACTAGAGTGGGGCAGGGTAGGAGAGGAATCTGCCTGTGTGAAAAGAAAGATGAGTAGACAGATAGGGCTGAATATGTCATAATGATACTAGCTACTGTCTGTTGAATACCCAACATGTGCTGCACACATTACCATTTGCTTTCTCCAATTGTTAGATGAAATCATGTCTAGTGAAGCACTTTAAAAATAGCAGCCTTTCTAGTTATCCTTGCTATGGCCATGTGGAAAAGAGAAAAGGGAGACTCAAGTTGATTAAGTTGCCCAAGATGACAAAACTGAGTGCAAAGAACAAGATCTGCTCCCAGGTCTACCAGACCCTGAAACTTCTCCTTTACTTTAATTCCCCTTCACACATTCTCCAACTATAATCCTTTTAAAAAAATTTTATTTATTTTAGGGGCACCTGGGTGGCTCAGTGGGTTAAGCCTCTGCCTCCAGCTCAGGTCATGATCTCAGGGTCCTAAGCTCGAACCCCGCATCAGGCTCTCTAATCAGCGGGGAGCCTGCTTCCCCTCTCTCTCTGCCTGCCTCTCTGCCTACTTGTGATCTCTGTCAAATAAATAAATAAAATCTTAAAAAAATTTTTATTTATTTTAGAGAGAGATAGAAAGAGAGAGAGAGAACATTCATGCAAGCAGTAGGGCAGAAAAGGGAGAGAGAGAATCTCAAGCAGACTCTGCTGTGTGGAGCCTGACACGGGGCCCGATCTCATGATCCTGAGATCATGACCTGAGCTGAAACCAAGAGGTGAGCATTCAACCAACCGAACCACCCAGAGCAACAATTCTTTATTTGCATAGTCCCTAGAAAGTCAGGGGCTGTGGAGAGTCCACTGTATCATTTTCATGATCTTCAACTTTCCTTTCCTCAGACTGTTTCTTCCCATTATTAATCTGAATGAGCTCTTAACATAGGAAGAAGAGGAAACACAGAACACTGTTTGCATCTGTAGAAGAAGAAGTGGCTGATAGACTGATGTGGGATGGAGAGGACAATGCATGTTCAACGAATTCTCCACTATCTCCATTCTTTTGCAGCCTGAGGACTTACAAAGTCTGGTTCATGGAGGACAAATCCTCCTCCTGTGGGCACCGGCACAGCTGGTACTGGCCTTCAGCATCCTCCGATTCAATAAGTTCCCCTTCCAGGCCAGAGCAAAGTATGAGGGGAGAGAAAGTGATCATTGAGGTTTCACTGCCTCCTACATTCCTTTCCACCTGTAAATCAAACTTCCTCCTCTCTTCCTCAGTGTTGGGCTGGCTAGCAAAGACCTCCAGAATCAGAGAGCTGACTCACTCCCAATCCTAGTGATATAAGAATCATCTGGGGACATTTTTGAACATACCAAGGCCCAGGCTCTTCTGCTGGAAGAGACGTTCTAGATCGAAACCCAGAAAAGCTGAGACCTAGAACAGAGCCCAGCCCAGCCCTTTGTCTTCCAGTTGAGTCCTGGGAAAGTCACATGCTGGCAAATGGCCAGTTTTCCCAAGCCCTGAAACTGCTGGACAGGGCACAGGGACAAGCTCTAGAGCCTGCCAGAGCTGTGGTTCTTCCTACTCAGAACTGCTGGTCCAGCCAGTTAACACCTGAATTCTGCAATGACTTCGAGGCAGATGGCAGCCTCCTAGCAGACCACGCTCCTCTCACCCCACACACGGTGATTCCTCTTCATTGCCATGTGGTGCGTGGTGTGCAGACAAAAGTCAATAAGGACAAAAGAACCGAAAGGTTACCGTAGACAAGCTTGCTATAATGAAAGTGTACATACCCACGCCACTCCACCCCCCACCAGCAGGTGCTTTCTACTTCTTTCTTAACTATTTCCTAATTCCAAAATTGTCCATTTCCCCCAATGACTATTTTATCTCTGTTTTACAAACCACTGATAAAGCCAAGTCCAAAAACAAAGAAAATCATAGTTTTGTTGTTTCAGGTGAGTTACGGAAATAGAATCAAAGCTCAAGAATGGATATTGCCCTGATTTTGCTCTGTTCATATTCATTTGTTTCCTAAGAGGAAGAACAAATTGATGTGCCTAGTTAATGAGCTGCAGTACCCAAAGTATTTGCACTTACTAAAGGGCAACATCTTTTGGTTTCTACCTACAGAACCTCCTGACCTGAGACATTTACTGGGTATTCCAAAGTAAAGTCTGGCCCTCTGTGAGATGAGTGGAGGAAAGCGGCTCTCAGGTTCAATGGCAATAACCAGCTGCCCTGTATGCAGAGAAGGTGATTCTCTGGGGCACCGTCTTATTCATAGGTTACATTTGTTTTAAGAGCGAGACCATACTCTGCTTTGACTCGGTAAGAGTTCTGTTCAGGGTCAAAACATCTAATAGGGAAAACATTCATGTCTGAGCACAGAATTTAGATAGAAATTGAGAATGAGAAAGTAGAGTCAGAGCCCCTTAAACCAGGGAATTTAAATTCCCAAGAAGAACGGAAATAGCTATTTAAACTCTTAAGGAAATTATTTAAAACTATTCCTCTGTTCCTTTCAAAGTATTTAATATGGCTTTGGCATTTCAGAGGTGAATGCTCTCCTCAGTCAGATGCTTCCATATGAGATTGTTTTGAAAACTTCTGGAATTTGGGAAAGTCTTCTGTGGAGTGCAAAATTGTAAGTTCATTTTAGAGAAGAGTTTCAAAGAGAAAAAGAATGTTTTATGAAAGGCAATGTTTTTGGCTGTCCCAAACCTCATCGCTCACCTTGGTTTTGAGAAGTCCTACCGCCTTTATCTAAACTTACTACCTGTATGGTAGATGCTGCTTAAAACAAAATAAAAAAGAACACAAAGAGGAAGAAAACCATTTCCTCGAGGATCGGTTTTTAGCCATTTAAGACTTAACACACAATAAAAATACTCCCTTTATTACCATTACTCACTTCAGCAGCTCTTCAAAGTTCACAGCAATTCAAAGAAAAGGCCAACTTTCTTAAAGCAGAATCAAAGGCATTTGAGATTTCCTGAGATTACAGGCCACAGATACACATAAAAGAGCTCAACAAAAATATTTCATGTCCCATTGTGTATTATAATTTTATAAATACCTATGCAAAGGCTTAGTCACTCTGTCAGCATTCAATAGAATTTTAAATCATTTTTTTTTTCCCAACCGGTATGCACCCACGGAATGTATTCACTTTTGATCTGTTTTTGCATTTGTTTACCACATTTTATTTAGGTTAAAAAAGAACAACAGAACAGCCCCATTTTTCTGAAAAAACTTAGATGAATTACAGACAAGCTCTCCAAAGAGTTCTAAAGAATTCAGTTCTCTTGGCTAATTAACTGCCAGGGCACTTATGAGACAAACACTGTGAATGAGAGAATCAGCATAGATGTGTATACAGGTGCTAGACCAAGAGGGGGGCTTTGAACCTTAACTCCTCCTTCTTCCTCGCAAAAGCAAGAGAATAGGGATTTTGGAATGGATGGATATTAAAGCACCTTACAGGTTCCCAGTGCACTTACAGACCTGAGGAGTCAGAATGACTCATCAAACTTGGAAATGACAAAACAGCAGAGATGCTAAGGAGGAGCCCAGATAGCTCAGTCTGTAATGATTCCCTCGGGTAATTCTGCTACTCAGTCAGAAAACAGAGCCAAAAATCTTGTAGCTTCCAAAAATCACAGATACTTCAATTTTGCCTTGCATTTACATATATTCATGAAAAAAAATGGTTTCATGTTAAAAGTTTGAAAAGTTCACACTTCAAATATACTAAGAATATTGCTATCGAAAAGAGCTTTCTTAGAAAGGTAACTTTTGTAACTGATTCTTTAATTTTTCAACCTTAACTTTTCTTCCTAATACACTGAAATTTTTAAATGAGCTTAAGTCATTACAGGGAAAAAAGGTGAAGTTTTAGGCAAACATTTCCTACCTCTGATAAAAATGAGAATTTGTGAAATAAGTAATATCTCTACCAGGCAGGCCGTGAGCTTCAGTGAGGAAGATCCCATCCTAGGTCAGGAGCTTTCCATGTGCATTAAAGGATATGGATATATTCTTGATGCCTAACAGATTTTAGGATAACTAGAAAGGATCCTTCTCTCAAAGCATCACCTACTTCATCACATCCGAGAATATTTTAAAGGAACTACTTAAGGAAAAAGTCATTTTGATTTTCAATTAAATCATTTCAAATGGAAATGATTTGGGTAACGTACTGTATTGCTTTAAACACAGGTGATCAGGGACCAAACATGAGCCATCTTTGGAAATAATGGAGCTGGGCTCAGAAAACACACAGCTCAGGGCTCTCTATAAAGGTGGCACAGAGCAAAGGGGTAAGGAGAGGGAGCCTTAGACACCAGCACACTAGTGTAATGTGCTCTCTGCTGGAACAATGACTTAGGCACTTCTCTGTGACATCTCTCCACTCCATCATTATGGCAATCTATGCCCTCTTCTTGAAAGGGCAGGAAGGAGCTCAACCAACCTAAGAAGGGTGATATTCACTTTGTGCAAGCATTTTAACCTCCCCACGAGTCAGTTTCATCTTCTGTAAAATAAGGAAAATGATCAAAGTGTTCTTGTGACAATTCCATGAGTTCACACTCATAAAATGATTAGAATATGACCAGCACATAGTAGTTCCTCAGAAAGTGGTGGTCAGTCGTGGGTCAGGGTGTCATAGGTAGAGATACTCTCTGGGCTTACGCTGTGTAGACCAGACCACACAGGATAGCAAAGAATTGTCAACATTCTAGAGTTCTAAGAGCATTAAAAACCCCGAGAAATCCTCTTTCTGCTCTGAGGATTGTCTTTAGAAGATTTTTAATTAGTCCCTGTATAAAAAAATAAGACACTATTTACAGACTAAAGAATGACCCATAAAAACCTCAACTTTGATCTTCTTTTAAAACATGAGGCCATCCATCCACACAGGTGTGTACTTTTGGGTGGGACTGCTTCCCTTAGACCAGACAGAGGCTCTTTGGTTTGCCACAGTCCCCACTGCTCCCTCATGCCCTTTGGCATGAAACCACATGTGGGTTGTTCTTGCATAGTTTTCAAAAGCAAGGCTATCATTTATTAATAAAACTAACAAACCCCAAGAAACTTTCCCTGTAACTATTTCCTTTCAAAAGTGGAAAAAGAGCATGTAAACCCTTAGAGAACACTTAATTTTTCTAGTACTTGGCCCACTTTGGCCATTTACACTCTTTAGCCACTGTAAACACTAGAGGTACATTTGCAATCTCATATCTAGTCTAACACCTCTTCTACAAATATGAAAAGCAAGTACCCCAGAGAGGTTAGGTGACCGTCTGAGGTCACAGGCCTTTCTTATTAGTGGCAAGAGCTGTAGCCACACACAGGTCTTTTCCCCTCATTGGTGTTTCTGATTTTACACCCATCATTTTCTTTCTGAAGGATCAGCCAACGTGGGTTCAATCCGTGTTCCGTACAACAAAGCAGAGACAAGAGGAAGCCCCTCAATGGCAACAAGGAAGCACCAGGTCACTACAGACACAAGACACCTATAATCAGGGTGATCCCCTGGGGTTCTCGGCAGGATTCTCCTTTCTTGGGATGCCTGTCTGAAATATTCTTTTGAAGATTTTAAGTCATCTCTACACACAACATGGGACTTGAACTCACAACCCCAAGATCAAGAATCAAACACTCTATAGACTCAGCCACCCAGGAGTCCTCCCCCACTTTTTTTTTTTTTTTCTATTTTATCTTAAATCTAATGATGGCCAACATGGAGGGAATGATGCTCCTTTCAAGCAACTGCTT
This sequence comes from Enhydra lutris kenyoni, assembly GCF_002288905.1. Lineage (NCBI taxonomy): Eukaryota > Metazoa > Chordata > Mammalia > Carnivora > Mustelidae > Enhydra > Enhydra lutris. Next base: position 98,146,508 of record NW_019154085.1, on the reverse strand, counting down.
GAAAAACTCATTTATGCTTAATCAACTTGTTCAGGTTGCTTCACAATCTTGGGGGTGGTTCCCCCTGTGAAATGACACCGTCCTAGGTCCCAGGCATAGCCCCTTCCCCGCATGCACATAATGACATTATTTCTCTTACACCTTTCCCACAGGAGAAATGACAGGCGTGAACATTACATGGCTTATTAATTTAGCTCCATTGACTTTCACTCATTTTTCATTTCTGATTTTCAAGACAGGGACTCCATGAGCTGGCGAATTTAGTCTGGGCTCATTCCTTATCCTACCGTCAAAGTGTCCCACAGATAACTGCTCACTTTTCCTCCATGTATCTCATTTAGGAAAATCTATGATTTATCTCCAGTTTTATCACTGAGCATTTGCCAGAACTGGAACAGTCTTCTTTGAGACTCACCCTTAGAAATGAGGATGGTAATGTCTATTGGAGAGACTGCTGATACGAACAAATGAGACCAATTTTGCGCACTTTGTAAACTGTACAGCACCAAGCATAGGTGCCCTAACGGTCAGATGGTGTATTAAAATACAAGGGATAGAAGATGTTCTGAGAAAGAAGGCTGTAGGATTTAGGAAGAAGCTCATGACCCTGGGTCCATATCAGGAGACAACAGAGACTAAAAAAGAAAAAGGAAAAAAAAAGTGAAATGGATTATTATTATTTTTTTTAATATTTTATTTATTTGACAAAGAAAGATCACAAGTAGGCAGAGAGGCAGGCAGAGAGAGAGGGAGAAACAGGCTTCCCGCGGAGCAGAGAGCCCGATGCGCAGCTCAATCCCAGGACCCTGGGATCAGGACCTGAGCTGAAGGCAGAGGCTTCACGCACTGAGGCACCAGGCACCCTGCGAAGCGGATTATTAGCTCTGAGTTGTGGTCAGGAGGCGGAGCCTCCACAAAGAGCAGCATGGTACGTTTGGTGGCATCTCCCTTTGTGTTCCCAGAACCCATCCATGCAAACTGCTGTTGTGGTCCCTATCCCATTAGTGCATATTGGATTATTTGCCTTCCCTCACCAGTCTCAGCATTTAGAAATGGAGCTTTCCAGGAAAAGGTCTCTGCAAGGCAGGCATCTTTGCATCTCCAGCCCTCAGCTTGGTGTCTAGTAGGAACTGGTAGCCTGTTGGGCTAAAGCTACTTGAGTGTGACAGACAATGCCTGCCCCATCCCTCCCTCCTGCCAGAGAAGTCTACATCCCAACTCCTGAAGCCTGTGCATATGGCGCCTGACATGGCAAGTGGGACTTTGCAAGTGTGATTAAATGAAGGATCTTGATCTGTGGAGATTATCCTGGATGGCGCCCATGGGATCATGGGAATCCTTGTAAGATGGAAGCAAGAGGGAGGGTGAATTCAGGAAGAGGAAACAGGACAACACAACTGGAGTCTGGAGTGAAGTAGTTTGAAGATGAGAGTTAAAAACCACAAGCCAAGGACTACTAGAACCTGGAAAAGCTAAGGAAACAATTCTGATCTGAAGCCTCATGTAAGAATGTTGCTCTACCAGGACTATGAGTATAGACTTTTGATCTCCAGAATTACAAGAGAATAAATTCATGTCTAGACACTAGACAGAATACAAGAAAATAAATTTGTTACAGCAGCAATAGGGAACCTTGGGTAAGAAGTAAGTGAATAACTATCATTGGAATGAATGAGGAAATGAATGAATAAAGAGAGCTCTAGATAAAAAGGCGAAAGACCCAGGTTCAGGTTCCAACAGCCAGCTGGGTAAGCCCGGCCCCATCAATTAGTCTCTCTGGAATTCCTTAGCTTGAAGAGCTGAGCACATGGAGTCGGACCAATTAGAGTCCAAGGGCATAGGAGGCTACTTCAGGCTGTGCATCTTGGGGCAAGTGGTTACCCTCTCTGAGCCTATGTCCATGACTATAAGAGGGCCAAAGTGACTCTACTGTGGTGGGGACTGAAGGAGCTCCAATCTAGTCACATTCAGTAAGACTCTGAGTGAGGAAAACGGGAAACTGTGGTCAAATAAAAATGTGACTAATGTTATGTCACGTGTACATCTTGAAATCACAAAATTTCCCCAAATTAAAAAAGAGTGAAAGATTGCACAGTAATGCTCTGTAAACTGTGAACCACTGGCTGCCTCATGGTCTGTTTCAGCCACTGAACAGAAAAAAAAATTCTGTCCTTTGAGAGAATTCATAGTGAATTATGCAAGCTAGAAACAATATAAATAACAAATTATGAGAGGTCTTCAGGAACACACCCCTAGAACAAAATATGACCAGCCTTTAATGCATGCAAAGCAATTAGCATGGGCCTGGAACACAGGAAGCTTTTACTCTGCTATTATTATATTAACTCAGTGATAAAAGCCTCAGGATAAACACTTCCGTGATGGAAAATGAAACAAACTTGAGCTTTCCCATGGGCCCAAGCTTCTCCTGGCCCTCCGGCTCCTGTCAGAGAAATCTCACAGTTGGAAAATCTGAGTCAGGTGTGCTAATAACACCCCATATGATGAAACAATAAATTTCCCTGCTCTCATCTGAAACACAGAATCTGGCTTAGGGAGTTGTTTACTATGTGCTCCCCTTGTATCACTATGCACACCTTACATACCCTCTTTTGTTCCCCTCAGCCATATTTACACTAGGATTTTTGAGATGGCATGGACCCTCTGGGACTCAGTGCCACCCAGCAATACTCCTCTTTTTCTTCTCTTCATCCTCATTCCTTAAACCCCCAGAGAACAAGGTTGCACCCTGTACATACTAGAAGCTCAATAAATATCTGTTGAACATATAAGTAGGTGATTTTATGGATCGTACAAGCCATGTCTCTCTCCCATTTTCCGGACAATGAGCCACAGGCCAATTAGAGCCATGACTGAAAAATCCCTTCCATGTAGCATTAATTCAAGTTAATAACTGTCTCCTCCTCAGAGAGGAGAGCTAATTTCTCAAATCCAATAGACTAGGTTATAGTTAGGAAATAGTTTTAAGATACATTTTTTAAAACTGCATCTGTTTTTCTAAGGAGCTTCCAACTTCCCAAAATGAGATCTGATGGTATGTGTGGACACTGCAGGCTTGGCACTTATTAAAGTGGTGGGGAGACTAGAAAGGAGAGATCAAAAGAAAACAAGAACCTGGGTGAAACAGAACCATCCTGAGGAGATCAGGAAAGACACAAGAGCAACACTGAATGATTTAGTTCTAACTGGAGCCTGGCCTTATCTGGGAAGAGGAACGAATGACTTCAGTTTGGGATTCACAGGACTCTTAGGCTACACAGAAAAACTTAATGGAGAAGCAAGTCCCGTGTTTAACTTGGACCTCCTTTTTCTACCAAAGCACACAGAGTACCTCGGAGAGATCCAGACCTAGGAGGACTTAAATCCTTATCCTGACTTTAGGTCACCACACATCGGACAAAGGTGAGAATGCATTCCTTGGGTAAAGACCAAACCTTGAGAAGACTCTAAACTCTCCCTCTTGAAATGGAAGTTAATGACTTTCTCTTACTGTCTTCTGGAGCTAATTATAATTACTTCCCTGGTAAGAAGTCAGTGCTTTGCACTGTTTTCTCTGGAGATGGATAACAGTTGTCCCCTTTGTCCTAAAGTCGCTTATATGCTTGAAGAGTCAACTACTTAGAGCATAAATTTATTAAGGTCAACTCTGCCTAGATTTCTTAACTTCATATAATACTGTGGCTTTTGGGGTGCCTGGGTGGCTCAGTTATTTAAGCATCCGACTCTTGGTTTTGGCTCAGGGCAGGACCTCAGGGTCATGAGATCGAGCCCCACGTTGGGTCTCCATGTTCATTGAGGAGTCTGTTTGAGATTCTTTCTCCCCCTTCCCTCTGCCCCTCCTCTCTCTCTCTCTCTTTCTCAAATAAATAAATCTTTAAAAAAATATTGTGACTTTTATTATCAGATTCCTTCAAATCTTCATAACAAGATGGGTTATAGACCCCTGATCCCATAAATTCAGGGAAAATCATGTGACATGATCTTTACCAGTGGGGTTTCTCTGCTTATCTCCCCAGGCACACTTGCTTTTTAGCCAGCAAAAAACTTGGGCTACCCAGTGATTTCCACAAATATCTGCCCATTTTCATTTCCAGAGCCTTCTCTTGTATGTCGCCAGCTTCAGTCATGCTCAGATTGGAGGCCTTGCTTGCCATCCCAGCTGCTTTGCTCGTGTTAAAGAACCATGGAATGAAGACTCTCAGAAGACAAAGACTGGTTACTTCATCTACCATTTACTATCCCTGGACCTCTTTATACTCCACATTGCCCAAGGTTCAAGGTCACGCCCTTGCAAGGTTCAAAGTCACAGTGTGCAAGCATGACCTCATCCAGCTCTTCCATGTACCCTCAGTCTCATCACTGAGATTTTTATCTCACCAGGCCATTATTTACTTACCTTCTCTATTCTCCATGAGTCTGCCATGCAGATTCAACCACTGTGTCTTCCTCTAGGCATCTCTCTGATTGCAGCATCCTTCCTCCTGTTCCCTATCCCTCAAGCCCCCAAGTATCATACCTCTGAAATATGCCAAGTGTCATACTTCTTAGAGGTATGGCACTTAACTCCCTAGACAGAATGAGTCCCTCACCTCTGTGTTCCCAGAGAATGCTGTAGATACCTGTCTTATTGTCCTGACCACAGAGTACTACGGTACTTTTATAGGTCTCTCTGTTTCATTATAAACTTAGTTTTTGCATCTTCCTACAACCAAATCTACAACTTATTTCATAGTCATACTTCAAGAAATGAAGGAGATAAGTAAACACGTACATGATTCCTTAAGCAGAGGTGACTGTATGGCTCCCAGAACCAGGGTCTGGACAACACTTGTCTATCTCTGCATTAGGGAGAACCCAGCTAAAGAAATGCAACAAAAACAAGCCAGCTGGTGCCCAGCCAAGAGTAAAAAACATGGCATACCTGATAGACCATTATATTAACAGTTTCTTCTTTTTTCTGTTCTGGAGGCCCTTGACTCTTCAGTAGATTTCGTACTGTTTCTTCCATCCTGAGAAACAAACAAACACAAAATACATAAAGAATTTCTTTAAAGAAGGTTTGATTAACATGGGTCTATTCCAGTTAGGAGAAATATTTCTCGAGTATATTTCCTAAGCTGATACCTGGAAATCTATTTTCTCTTCTTTCTCTTTCATCCCCTATATTAGGAATCTGTCACAAAGTCCTTTAAAATCATTCTTCAGAATGTCTCTGGGTTCTTTTTCTCTTTACCATTCAGGTCCCTATCCTTGGCCTCCTGCATCTATTCTTACGCAAACATCTTCCAATATCCCACTTCCCTTTCAATCACTCCCTTTTAATTTGACACAATGTCACCACATTAATCTTCCTGAAATACTACTTTGATTTCTTTAAATAAATTTTTGAAGCTGACGAATATTACATGAATGCATTTTCACTGTTAACACACTGTTACATCTTTCCATGGTGGTCTTTTCATTGTCAGCACACAAAGATCTACTTTATTCTTTTTAGCTACTTCCTGGTATTTCATGATATGAATGCATCATAAATTATTTAACCCTTCCTCTACTGATGGAACTTAAATTACTTCTAGATTTTTACTCTTTTAAATAATACACATCTTTACACATACATCCTAGTGCACATTAATTAGTATTTCTACAGGTTATATTGCAATGTACATTGTATATTATAATCCTATCTTGTCTCATATACCTACTTCCAATGCCCATCCCCCATTGCCCAAAAGTAAAGAGTAAAACAAACACACCCATTTCCGTTTCCATTTCCAGACATTGTCTCATGTTGTTATTACTTCTTGAAATGCCAAACCCTTGCATCTTCTCATTTCCAACCATTTTTCAAAATCTACTTCAACGGGGCACCTGGGTGGCTCCGGGGGTTAAAGCCTCCTTTTTTTTTTTTTTTTTTAAGATTTTGTTTATTTATTTGACAGAGGGAGAGAGAGATCACAAGTAGGTAGAGAGGCGGCAGCGGGTCGGGGGGAAGCAGGGTCCCTGCTGAGCAGAGAGCCTGATGCGGGGCTCGATCCCAGGACCCTAGGATCATGACCTGAGCCAAAGGCAGAGCTTTAACCCACTGAGCCACCCAGATACCCCAATAAATTAAATCTTTAAAAAAAAAATCTACTTCAAGTTTCAGTACCAAAGAGACATCTTCATTGCCCCCCCCCATTTCTTTGAATTTTTATAGCTGTTCTCTTTATATCATTCATACTATCACTTAAAAATTCCCCACTTTAATGCTCAAATAGCTCATGTATGTATGTTCTGTCTCCTGAAGTAAATTACAGTATTTGGTACAGAACCATGTCACAGATTTCGTATGTGCCTCCCTCAGTTATAGATCAAGTAGGTACTCAGCAGATGCTGTTATAGGAATGCTTTGTTGATTCATTAAAAAAATTATTAGGTAGTTACTCTGTGCCAGACGCTGACCATGTATATTCTGTGTTTGAATGACCGTGTCCATGGGGCCCATCCATGAGGATACATGGACCAGGCTCTTAGGAGGACACCTGAACTAAATTCAGTTAACACAGTGAGTGCTCTTTTGCCCAGAACCTGAGTTGGCTGTTTCTTCTAGTCCTATTCTGAAGCATGTATTTTACCATTTTGAAAGACTTGAGGGAAACTTGACTGATCCAGCTTCTTTCTTTTACTAAGAGCTTCTAGCATGGCAAATTAAGGGCTCCAGGAGGCCAATGAATTCCATGAAGTGGCAAGACCATTACAGTAACCAAAGGAGTATATTTCAAAATGCAAACCTTTCTAATATGATCTAATATGATAGAACTACTTAGCAGCAGAGTGAGGAAATCACAGATAATCTGGGCTCATCCAAATCCGGACTGTAACTAGGGAAATTCTGCCTCCACAGGGGATGGCACCGAGACCCACTCAGGATTTCAGAAGACAGGGGACACCATTATGCGTGCTCAAAGAATGATTTGTGACTTATATTTATGTGAGCTATCTCCTGTGCATCCAGCCAGGAGAGCAAAATCTGTTCCCTATATTTTCATAAGTCTTGTGTTATTAATGATAACAATGAAATTAAATAGTACTTCCAACCTGTCAAAGAACGCTCATCTATTAACCATTATAATGTATTTGTAAAAGATCATTACATCGATGCAGTAGTTAAGAAAGCAGAGACACAGAAAGTTCAAGGGCTTCTTCATAGGAGCATTTTTAGTTGGGTAGATTAGGACTAAACCACTTTTCCTGACTGTGAGAGAGCAGCCTTTTTACACTAGGCCTTACTTACATCCAGAAAAATAATTAATTAACTAATTAATTAATTTTTCAAATGTTTATTTATTTATTGGAGCGAGAGAGAGAGAGAGCACGAGTGGGAGTGGCAGTGGGAGAGGGAGAGGGAGAAAATTTGAAGCAGACCCTGCACTGAGCAAAGAACCCAATGCAGGGCTTGATCTAATGACCCTGAGATCACAACCCCAATGGAGACCAAGAGTCAGACGCTTAACCCACTGTGCCACTCAGGTATCCCCAGGAAATGATTTTAAATGAAGAAGAATCTTAACTCTTAATGAAGAGTTACCTTGGTGAACATCTATGGATGCTGAACCCAAAAAGGCAAAAACACCATTTCTGACCTGGGAAGTGCTTAAGGTCTGGTAGAAAAGACAAACCAAATTTATATTAAAAAAACAGTTGTGAAGAAGGGACAGATTCTAAAATATTAAATGATCAGAGCCAATTTCTAATATTTTATTTTACTGTGTGAAAAAAACAAAGACAATCTCTCCAATGGTAGTGGATTTTCCATGCTGTCTGCCAGATCTATCATCAATAAGAAAAGTAATGATAATGGAGATGAGTTGCCCAAGATCAGGCAGTTTGCGCAGGACAGATCAAGGACTGGGCTCTGGTTTTCTAAATACGCATCTACTTTCTTCTCACATTAGCACAGAAGCTGCAGGTCTTTCTTATTTTAATCTGGTTTTCATTCACTTATAAACATTTTTTTTTTTTTTTTTTTTTTTTTTGACAGAGAGAGATCAGAAGTAGGCAGAAAGGCAGGCAGAGAGAGAGAGGAGGAAGCAAGCTCCCCGCTGAGCAGAGAGCCCGATGCGGGGCTCAATCCCAGGACCCGGAGATCATGACCTGAGCCAAAGGCAGAGGCTTAACCCACTGAGCCACCCAGGTGCCCAACTTATAAACATTTCTTAAATGGGTCCCAAATGTTAGACTCAGTGAAAATAAAATTTTGTCTTTTCTTAATAAGTTAAAATATAATTCTGTCAGTGTATATCTTGCTGAATTATTCCTTCTGTATAATTAAAAGTTCTATGCACAAGTTGTTAGATCAAAAAGAAAAACATCTCTTCACCTTTCCCCATTCTTCTTGGCCTTATATTTAAAAAAAAAAAAAAAGAAAAGAAAAGAAAAGGAGAAAGAAAAAGAGAAAAAGAAAAGAGGTGGGCAGGAAGTTGTTAAATTTTTAAGCAGCCAAGACCCACAGTAACACAGTGAACATTTTTTTTCTGGCACTATATCATCATTAATTAAAACCAATTACATTTGTAAGCTACAGCTTGGAACAGAGTTACTGAGACCCATCCCAACCTTTGGTAAAAAATTAAGTTGTCTCATCCTTTCATAACTTTTATGAATCTGGTCACAGGGAAAATATTTTGAACCTGATGAGAAGACATTATTATTTATTCCCTGATGACATCTTTTTTAAGTTTTCATTTAGCAAACATCTCTATTTGTTTTCCTGAAAATCAGACTGTGAAGCCTTATCTATTGTCATTTGATGCCTGCTGACATTTTACTTCATTTTATTATTTTGATAGCTGATGTGTCTTCACATAGAACAGTTCTATAATCTGTTTTCCAAACGTGCCTAAAAATAAGCTGACTCCTTTTTCCAGGCCAGGTCTAGGCAGAAATTTTCTTTTTTCTCTGTTGTTGTTACTGGTTTTTTTTTGTTGCTTTTTGTTTTTTTTGTGTTTTTGTTTTTTTTTTTACTGCTGACTGGTTTAACACCACCCTTAATCAATGTCTTCCAGTTCTTTTTTATGTATTTACTTATTTTTGGTCCAAACTGTGACTAAAGTCTTTTCTTCTCCTACATACCAGTCAAGTGGCTGTCAACTAAAAAGACATAGGCCAAAATTGTACTTGAAGAGATGTAGCAAGTTCTAAAGTATAATATTTTTAAGAAGCTAAGTCCTACACAAGTCAGAGAAAAGAAACTAAATTCATATGTCAATAGTGTATTTCAGATAGCACAGGTCGAAATGTAAGAGTTTTTGCCTAATGACACACTAGAAACTGATCAGAATGCTAGACTGAAGTGTTCTTTTGTGACTTCCATGATCAGAGACTCAGTTTAGCATAACTTCATTTTTGACAGAAATAAAAGAAAGTAAAGGCAAAACAAGAAGCCACTCTCTGCAACTCAAACTGATAATTGATGGGGCTCTTTCAACTGGAAGCTGAACTGAGTCCCATTTCAAGAAATATTCTAATGGGTGCTCACTGATTAATCACACAATACATTAATAATGAAATTAACAGTGAAATTACTCAATATTCCCTCATTGGCTTTTCTGTTAGAGGTTGCAAGACCATAACCCATTCATTTCTGCCTTGTTAATTAATGATCTCTGAGTTTCTTTAGGTCCGTGGTTCTGCCTTGTTTATTTTATCTCCAGCAACTGATCATAGCTATTTTTACTGGATCGGTGGTGTGTAAATTCCTTTTGAGTGAAAGAGTGAATCTAACAGTTTCTTCCCTCATCCATTTCCTGGCTTCTTTTCATTTCCCCACAGACCTATATGTAAGTCTAAGTGGCCAGAGAGAAGTAGTGACAAATGAAAGGCATCAATAAGACTGGAGTACATCTTAAGTTGTGACACTTGGGGCTAACATGCTGGCCTTCTGGTCATTAGCGAAACAAACCAATCATCTCCCAGAAATAGTAACTCCTTGCTCTTTTTGTCACCCTGAATATGCAGTCCAGAGTCAGCATGCTTCATGTGTAAGCTCATTAGCTTAGAGGGCTGGAGCAGTACCCTAATGAGACCAGGGTTCTACATTCAGTCCCTAGCCTGGCTACACTTCAAAGCCACTGGACTCCTGGCTGACTAACCTCTGTGCAGGCAGTCCACTGCTCCATTGGTGGGGCAGAAAGGATAGAATTATCTTTTTTTTTTTTTTTTT
>NW_019154085.1:97767661-98126283 GCF_002288905.1 Enhydra lutris kenyoni | reverse complement strand
CCCGTTGGATTTGTAGGTGTTTGCAATCTTTAGATAAGCTATCTAGCTGATCTCCCGCTACCTGAAGTAGTCTCAGCCTGCTACTTCTCCGCCATCTTGACTCCTCCAGGATAGAATTATCTTAATGAAAAACATATTTTGCATGACCTCCCATATCATTTGCTTTCAATTTCTTTCTGCCATTCTACTCCCATTGCTTTGCTGAACAACCTATCCTACCTCCCCATTTTAATTGCAGTGCAAAGCTTTCTCCAAGCTTTGGAGTGGAGAGAAAAGCCGACTAATTTTCAATTCTAACAGGAAACTGTTCATGTGGAAACTTTGCTGGTTTAGTATAGGATTCTGCCCAACTGAACCAACTCGTTTTCTCAGAAAATGAGAGTTTCCTCACTTAGAAGCTACCACATCTAAGCATGTAAGCAGGGACAATCCCCAGGTCAGCTGCGACTTTGATGTTCTTAACCTGATCTCTGCTTATCCCTGCTGCACTGGTTAGGCACGGTAAATCTACAGTGAAGATAACTGAAAAGTGCCCTGAAACTGAAGCTCACTCTGGATAAATGTCGGAGGGCTGGAATCTCTTATTTCTTTCCTAGATGATATATATTTTTAATTCAGCACAAATTTTACAAGAATAATACTGTTGCCCAGAAACCACAGTGCTCTAATTCACTCATGGGGCTGCAACACCATTCATAAACAGATCGAAAGGTGCTACTCCAATTTGAATTACTGCATCATATTCAATTCAGGGCCATGTGTATGTGAGCAGAGAGTGCCGTAAATTTTTCTGTAGGCAGGCTCCTGCTGATTCTGCACAGGAGCTCACTGAATGGGGGGAGGCAGACATGGAGAAGGCAGAGAAGCGGAGACAGGTGGTCAGGGAAGTCCATTCTCCATGTGGAGTTGAAGGGAATTACCTGAATGTCAACAAGCAAATCTCAAATGTTTTTGCTTGACAGTGGTAGAACATGGAGTTTGATTTATGGATTCATGTGACTATAGAGTTCACACTCATCCAGAAAGAAAAAGAGACAGAGGGAGAAAGCTACACGTGCAAGTGAGTGCCAGAAAGAAGTGTAGCTTGGTAGTTTCCACTGTCCTAGTTAACACTTTGAAGGCAGGGTTTGCGCTATATCCCAAGAATCCCTAAGAGGTCTACAAAACAGGTCACTTTCCTTAATGGAATAAAGGTTTTAATTAAGGCAATAATTGTTAATTATTATGATGATCATGTTTTATTGTTACAAAATAGTTAACAATTCAAATAACCACCCATGTCTAGTCTCAGGAGCTAACCTACTGAACTTCTAAATCTATCCTTGTTATGTGTCCTAAAATAATTCTTTGAAATAATGAAGTTTCACAAATAAACCCAGATGTAGTTCTTTTCAAAAATTTTCTTGAGTAGTCCAAAGCACAAATGTTCTTTCAGTCTGATATGACTCAGAAAAGACTTTGGATTGCCAGGATAAGTACTTTTAATATAAATGTATTATTTAGGGGATAGGTCTTTATAGCTCAGTATTCAAATATTAGGGGAACTCTGAAGATAGCAGTTCAATTTATTATCGGCCCTCAGTATTTTTTCTTTTTGGCCACTGTTGCTATGAAAAATAAAAAAAAATTGCATATAACATGAGAATAGTCACTGGATTTTCATCAGAGGCTATTCTGTTCTATAAAACTAATGTAGAAACTTGGAGCAGCATTTTTCCTATTTCTTAAAATGAGAATTTTATCATTTTACCTTAATCAAAGAATAATACAATGTGGATCAGATAATCACGGTTTCTTTCTTAATATCCACTGGGCTCTTAGAAGTTTAAATACAGCAATATAATGATGTTAGATACTCAAAATGAGGCTCACCATGTTTCAGACCTTACATCGTTCTCTAGGGTCAATCACATAGCCCTGAGATCATGACCTGAGCTGAAATCAAGAGTCAGATGCTCAACTGACTCAGCCACCCACATGTCCCTCATGTCTTTTTCTATTACCCAAATCATGCAGTGCAGAATCAATTTAACCTTGGTGTGTGGAACTTCCCCAAACTGTGGAGTTACTTCATTTGGGGTATATACAATGTCGAAAAGCAGAGGGAAAAACATATTTAGATGAAACTAATTTTAATTCCAATGGCAGAAAACTTAAAAATAACACCTTCTGTGATATGAATAATTATTCCCTCATTTATTCATTCACTCATTTACCACCTCATTCATTTATATATTCCTTTATTTGGTAATCATGTTTACAATGTGCTTTGTGCTCTAATTAGCAACATGAGTAAAGAAAAACTGCTGAGTGTGGGGCACAGGCAGACCACCAGTTACCATACAGTGTGATCAGTGACAGAAGAAAATGCCGTGGAGGTAAAGAGATATAAGAGGCTAAGAAAGGCTCTTGGGAGGCATTGCTCCTGGTTAAATTTTGGGAAATGAATAAGATCTCGCTTGACAGAGAAGGGATTTGCAAACACATCTACTGATTTGGTTTGTCATTGTATATTGCTTATTATGAGTTTTCTTAATGAGAAATATACTTTAAATGTGTGCATACCAGTCTACAGGTCAACTTTAAATAAGAGTGCTCCATTTTAGTTTTGTATACGTGTTGGCATTTTAATCAAATGGCAAAGCATTTTACATCATTGTTAGCCAGATCAGTTAAGGCTTTTCCAACTGAATTATGTACATTGAAAGTTACCTTCATTGAGTCGTAATAGTTTATTAAATACATTTCAAACAATGTCAACCAGAGCCTCTAGGTAATGCTTCCCTGTCTCATTATGTTCCCTATACATGTATATTTTCTCCCAATAATTTGGGGTATTTAGGTTTTCTCCAGTATTTAGTGTATGTCCTTCTTAGCCTGGGCTGTCTATGAGAAAACAAAGAACGGCCAGATCAGAATATCTGTTGCTAAGAAAAAAAAACAAAAACAAACTGCTCTGATAAAACTAATACTAATAACTGTAAAATTCCCCAGCCACAAGGCTGACATTAAATAAAAGGCAATTGTCTTAAAGTATTTTTTATCATAGAATACAAGTTTTATATAGCACTTTTATTGCATGTTCCTGCCCAGTGAAATAGATGTTGAAAAATACAGTGACTTTAGGCCAAAATAGTGTCCATTTATCCTTGAATTGTCAATGCTACAAAATGAAAGCAAGGTTACTTGGAGGGAGAAGGCAGAGAACCTATATATTGAAACTAACTTCAAAAAATAAATTTTCTTTGATAAGTAAAAATATCGGAGACAGAAGCACACTTTTCAGATTTAGTATAAAAGAAAAAAAATAACAGAAACTAAGCAAAGATAAACACTCACAATCTGTCAAGTGATAAGATTTTTGAAATGTAATTGATGAGTGATAACATAGTTCACTCTTGAACAACACAAGGTCTAGGGGCACCAACTCCCCCCAAACACACTGGAGAATCCATGTATAACTTTTGATTTTGTGTAACTTAACTACTAATAGCCTACTGTTGACTAAAAGCCTTACCAATCATAACAACAGTCAATTAACATGTTTTGTATATTATACATACTATATACTGTATTCTTACATTAAAGTAAGCTAGAGGAAAGAATGTTATCAAGAAAATCACAAGGAAAATACATCTACAATACTGTACTGTATCAAAAAAAAATTCATGTGTAAGTGGATCCATGCAGTTCAAACCCCTGTTGTTCAAGCGTCATTTGTGCCCTATGCTGATTTAACTACTAGAAAATACCATGACACCATGCATAGATATATACAATGTTAACGGTCTTTTATCTTAAATCTGTGCTGCCTTAAAATGTTTAGATCTATGGTCAAAGTCCTTTTCCTGCTCCCTCCATACAAACACAAGAAACTGAGGACCTTGGCTTCCTGTCCATCCATGTGGTTTTATTGTCATATTGGCAAAGACTATAAACCCACACTAAACAAATGTCAGAAACCAAGTAATAAGCAGCACATTAAACTTTCTTCCAATCATCCCTGACTCCCACATACAAAGAAGAGGAACACATTTAATTGTGAAGTGCAGAGACTTCTTCCAGATTGGGAAGGAGAGGGAAAGGGCTCCTTCTGCAGCCGGCTAGAACGTGGGTCCCCTAGGACTTAATTATCTCTCTCTTGTTAGGCTATAATAGGGGCTGTAAAATGATATCGCAGTTTTTCTATAGTCAAGAAATTGATTAGTAAAGTTGCGTAACTCAAATGTCAATGTTCTTTTTATGTATGAGTGTGGCCCACAACCACAGCCTGCAACAGAAAGTTGTCATTATCACCCAACAGTTAGTAAATGTAGCTATTTGGGGCAGGAAGCACTTCGATACAGGAGGACGTTTGTTTCCACACTGACTTTGTTGTGTTTTAGTGATGCTTATTTCCAGGTTTTTTACGCACATAGATTGGATGATTATCACTCTGTGAGAAACAATGCTGTTGTCCTTGCTTTGAAACACTATACTCTCTGGGGGAATTCGATATGTTCATGATCATCTCAGTGCCAATGCCAATTAGAACATTCATAGATGTGGAGGCATCCGAGCCCTTTCTGCCACGGCTACTACCAGGACCCTGGATTCCATCTTTCCCCGTGTCTCCTGGACCTTTGCTCCCAACCTGCCCTTTGGACAGCTGTTACATCTCTCGTCCCAAGAGCACCTATTTTCATCAAATGTCAAACTAACATAAACTTCCTCCAAATGGAAACTTCTGTTGTCCCCACTCTCCTTTTGCAATTTATCCATCATCTTTTCCCTTTACCCTTTACCACCTGTAGTTTATTTATTCTGCTTTCACGTGTTTCCCCACCAAATCCACCCCAACAACTGCCTTTAATCTGACTTCTGTCCTGACAACCATGCTCAGCGTGGTTTCTCATCATCAATGGACCTGAAATCACCACATTTAATACTGCTTTCAGAGTCTTTTGGGTTGAGCAATTTGCCTGCATTGGCCACCTCTTCCTTCTCAAAGTTTCATTTCTATGACCTTTCTGACTACATTGTTCAGGTGCCCTTCTTCACTATCTGAACACTCGCTGCTTCCTCCTGGCATCTCCCTCTTCCACCACTATACCTCATGGCCAGGATCTCAGTCTTTGCTCTCCCTCTCCTGCCTATCTCTCTCTGTGTCCACCTTTCTCTCCATTCTGTCCACCTTTCTCTCCTCCTTTGCTTCAGATTTCCAAATCTAAATCTCCAAGCCTACATCTGGCTTTCCAGACTTTCTCCACTTGATGCTCCACCAGAACCTAATATGCATTTGCCCATCACTACATTGTCCCTAGGCTCTATTCCCTGTCCTGTCTTCTCTCTTGGACCCTGGGCAGCCTTGCCAGCCTCTCTTATGCTTTCCCCGCTGGCTCAGCAGCAGGAAGCCCGGGAACTGCTTCTTCCCGGACCCAACTGCCAGCTTTCTGTTTTGTGAATGAGGTGCACTCACAATATTTTGGAAGCTGAAAGGCAGCGTATGTTTTCCTCCCCTGCCAATGGTGGCACAGACCATGTGGGTCTGCCACAGTTGGCTGGACTCTGCGCTCCCTGTCTGTCACCTGTTTCTGGGCTGCACAGCTGCTGCAGTTCACACAGTTTCTCCACCTTTCACAGCATCAGCAACCTCCTTACTGGACCACAAGCCCAGCTTGATCTTGACAGCTAATAGAGGCACCCTGATTTTTGCTCCTGGAAGCTTCTGTTTGTCTTGCAGGCAGGTACTTCTGTGAATTAAATCCCTCTGCACAGCAAGTAGACTGACAGGTCTCTTTTCCTTACTGATACTCATATCATCATCCCTAGTCAGTTGGAATGAAGGGTCTGCAGCTTCTTTTCAACTATCCTCTCCTTCCCACCACTTCCCTAGTGCTGCCAATTCTTTCTCTTCAATACCCTCCTCTTTCCTTGACCAATGTCCCTGCCTATACTAGGTTTCATTTCCTGTTCTTAAACTTCTTTGAAAGTCTTCTAACCAGTTCTCCTATCTAGTTAGGCACTTTACCATCCCCATATGCTGTTAGTTGGGGATGGATAATCTTCTTCAAACAATCATTCTTATTGTTCCAATAATTTAGTTGAAAACCTTGCATGTACCCTTTCTTGCTGCATACAGGACAATGAGTGAACCACAGAGCAAGGCATTTGAAACACCTCCTTCTTCCTATGGCCTTACTTCCCCCCTTTTCCTCCTCACATACTATCTGTGCAGTCATTCCTGGCCATGTGGCATTCATTCTTGCAATATACTCCTTCGAGCCTCCAGACCTACTTCTTATATTCCCTTCTATAAGGTGACTCCCCTCTACTCCCAGCAAAGCTCTTCAAATCCTTTAAGAATCAGCTCAAATGTCACCGGAAATCCACATATCTGAATGGATTCTTGCAACATTCTGAACCTAACCTATATATCTCATCAGACTCTACCAATTTTTGCATCTCAGCAGGTGTGCTGTCTCTGCAAGACATCACAGGTGCCACATAATTTTTATTTGAACTGTATTCTCTACACTAGGCTTAAATCTCTGGTTTGGCAAATTGCGAAAACCAGGAAAACATGGGAATGAGTTATTGACCATGTCTGCGACCTAGACTAGATATTAAGATCTGGGTATGAAGGTCTTACTGAAATGGAAGACTTACCTATTCGGTATTTAATACTGTACTCCAGTGGACCCCCTAAATCTCTTTGCCAAACTACAGTTTTGCTGTGACTGCCACTTGAAATTCGTGGATCATGAGATCGCAAACTTTTCTCATGTATAATTTTTCCATTTCAAGACCTTCTGACTTATAAGCAAGATTCTAAATGTGTAAATGCATATATATATGCATATATACATGTATGCATGTATAGTTGGAACCATATGAAAGAAATTTGATATTTAGTCATTTTTGATCTGTAAAATGAGTTTTATATGGTTCGATCTAATAAGACATTAAGAGGATTTTTGTTGCATAGTTCCTTTTCATAACAGGCTTTGCTTTATGTAATAAGGCATAATAAATGAGTGCACATAAAAACAGATACACCTCATGGGAAAGGGCTTTGATAATGAAAACAATAATGGCAAATACTTATTGTGCACTTACTGTATACCATCCATCATGGTAAGAATGTTACATAAATTATCTCTTTCTGTCTCCCTTTGTTTTCTTATGATAACGCAGTTTTAAGCACCATTCGATGAAAGAAAAACCTATTGTTTGAAGTATCTGGTCAAGGTTACATAGCTACTAAACAGGGGAAGAATTTGAAATAAGGAAGCTTATTCTAGAGTTGCTACTTTTGACCATATTTAAAAAAATAACTATTTTTCTCCTGGAGTCTTTTTGTTTCCTTGGTTCCTTCTGGTAGTAGCATGAAGAAGAGTGAAGAGAAATAAAACTCAAGGAAGAACTCAAATGTCACCTCCTCTTCAAACCATTCCTTGTCCCCTGGGGCTTTGATCTGCTTATTGTATTTCTCTATAGTCCTTTATCTTTTTCCCCCATATGTTTGACTTAACATATATTGCCTCCTCTCATAAATGTATATACATAATTAATTTTCCCAATTAAATAGTAAAGCTCTGATAGGACAGTAAGTATGTCTAACATACTTCATTTCTCAGAGCAATGGACAGTCACTTTTATTTCCATCCAAACACAATCCACCCATCCATCAATCAATCTAGTAATTATTGGGTGTTAACACTGCTGAGTGCAAGGAACACTAAGATAAAAGACCCGGTCTTTACTCAAAAGGAGCTTACTACTGGTGCCTGAATGGCTCATTTATTTAAGTGGCTGCCTTTGGCTCAGGTCACGATCCCAGTGTCCTGGGATCGAATCCCACACTGGGCTCCCTGCTTAGAGGGGAGCCTACTTCTCCCTCTCCTCCAGCCTGTGGCTCTGCCTATTTGTGCTCTCTATTGTTCTGTCAAATAAATAAATAAAATCTTAAAAAAAAAAAAAAAGAGCTTACTACTATTTCATGGGGGCATGAACAAGTGTGTCAACACTAACAACGGCCAAGGTTGCATACCATGAGAAAGCAGAGTGTGGCAAAGTGAAACACTGAAACACCCAACAACAGATGAGGAAGGTACCTCACAGTGAGATTTAAAGAACTGATACTATTTGGGGGAAGCCTACAGAGGTAAAGGAGGATTAGCCAATAGGAAAACTTAAGAAAAACATACCCGGAAACAGGGAACAGTGAGTACAAAGGCACAAAAGAGCCTGGAATATTTGGATCCCTTTAAGTGTTTGTTCTGGTTCAAAATAAGGAAATGGGGAAGAAAGTTGGGGGAAAGAAAGGAAAAAGGAAGAAAATAAAAATTGCCCTTGAATTTTACAAAAATTCACACAAAAGCAAAAGCAGTGGTCCCAAGCCAACCAATAAAACCAGATAAACCCAGAGCATCTGTTCAGTGGCCAGACTGATGTCAATGACTTCAAGGCCCAGGCCTATACACGAGAGACCTTGGTATGTGGGAGGTAAAAGAGTCAATATCACATGAAATCTGATGATTTAGAATGGATTTGGGAAAGTTGGAAACACAGCCACATACACAGCCCCCTTTTCATCACCACAAAAGCTGATGAAAACAAAGATGGTCCTATTTCTACCTGCTTTGGTAACAGCAGCTCTTTAGCTGAACAGATGGTACGTTTCACCAAAATCTGATGGAAACAAATCTTCATGGGCCTTCTGTACTAAGAAATAATTTAGCAGCCTTCCCCAGAGGATTGGCATGTCCTTTGTCTAAATACAATACAAAAAAAAAAAAAAAAAAAAACCAAAAACTGGTCTTTTGGAATTCCTAACTAAATAGTCTTAATGCTATAGAAGAAAATGTGGTCTGACTACTATCCAAAATGAATCCTAACAAAACAAGAGGAGGTTTTCCAAGTCTGGACATGTTGCTAACAACATTCCGTATAAGGAAGGATTTTGTTATATTTCTTAGAAGTATGCATCTGGAAGGTTCAGGAAAAGGATAGCTGACTCTGGACAATAGAACAGAACTAATGGCCACATCCAAGGTGATCAGCTTCACAGAGAAGTCATCTGCTCACCTAACTAAGAAAATGCATTTTGACAGGAAATAAGGAGATACAGTAATGCAATATTTATGGATTGCAACTCAAATGAAAACACCTTTTAATATGTAATAGAATGATATAACAAATTTATAATGCCTTTTCCATTTCATAAATTTGTATTAAATAATGACAAAGGGCAAGAAAACTACCCCATTGTTAACTGATTGATATGCCATGTGAAATGTGTTCAATATTTATATTCTTTCCACACCAATCTTCCATTTTTATTTATATGATCATTTCCTGACAAACATAATATGAACAATGTCTACAGAATTTTTATTAACAAAGTGCTAAGACAATACTGTCGTGCCTATATAAAACCACCTGCTAATGTCTGATGTCAAAACCTATTTATATATACTTTTTTCCTCCCCATGTTTTCTGAAGGCAATCATTTCCCATGAAATTAATCCTCACCACCTTCAAGGCATTGAGCATTCTTCTGGCATTTTACATTCTTTGGGAAACCCCTGGGTATTCAGATTCATTATGGAAATACCTAAAACCAAAGCAGGGTCAGGGTTTGGAAGTATAATATACCTTTCCTTTCCTAATGTAGAACCAGAGGGCTATGCACAAATACAGTATTTCATTTTGCAATTAAGTTCAGGTGAATTATTCAAACTTCAAAATGTGAAATATGCTATGGTTACCATTATTCAAACCCCAGTAATTCTCCTTTTTTTTTTTTTTTTTTTTTGGAATGCAAACATAGCTGAAGGTGCCTGATTAGTAACAAACGGAGAAAGGCACAGCATTTTTGCCTGCAGATTCTAAAGAAAAAAATTTTGAACAGTTTAAATCTTCCTCATTTTACTAGACTGTAGAATCATTGCACTGACAAATCCCCATGCTCCAGGACTTTTTGGTTCAAGTTTCTCCCCTCCCCCCTGCCCTGTCTCCACACTTTGTGAGCAATAACACTGAAAAAAAGTTTCCTGGGCTGAAGCATAAGCCCCAGAATATAACTTTATAATCAAAATCATTGCTTTGCAACAGGTACTACCTGTCACCTACCACTTAATTTCTCGGGGTCATCTGAGATTGTAAAATAAAATGTAAGAGCAGCAAATCAAAGCTCTTAAAGAAAGGCAAGAAAGAGCAAGGTGGGGAATCTTTTCAAACCTTCCTGAGCTCTGTGACTCAATCCAAGCTCTCCAGGATGCTTTCCTTGACCTCTCATATCTTGCTCATTTTTTCAACCTAGCAACTTCTCAAGCATTTGTTGTCCATAACACTATTCTATCACTCATGTCTTGTCTTCCAGTGTTCCCTGCAATTGTCCTGGTTGTGTGTCCTGCTGATATCCCAGCCCAGACAAAATGTGGCCATCTGACTTTCCTTCTCCCCATGTCACCTTGGAGAGCACAGTGTCCCCCTATTCAGACAGTGGCTACCAATCAGGTTGACTTAGAAAGCCACATAGAAGAAGCCTGAGGTCTTATGGGCAGCTGTCCTATTTTCTTTTTGTTTTAGAGGCAAGCCTCATCCACCAGATTATCTGCATGTTGGCTATTAGGGTGTTATCTTCCTCAAGAGACAACACATTATTTGCATAAGGATCACGATGAAGAGGAGAAGTGCAAAATGTCTGGTATTACTATCTCTGGTTCCAGAAAGCCAGGCTTCGACTTCTGCTAGATTTAAAAGCTCAGCATCTCAGTATCCTCACTTCTAGGACAGGACAGACACCATATCTTATAGGAGGTGTGAAGAGGACAAGAGTTTAAAGGATGTAAAGCACTTAGAACTATACAAGTGCTCCTATTGTTCTTGTTCCCATTAGCATGTTATCACTTGCTCTGGGGTCTAGAATTAGCAAAAGCCCTTGAAAGACAGGTTCCTAAGGCTCTTCTCCAGTTTGCTTTTTTGTGGGTATTCGGAGACAGGAAGAACACAAATCTTCAGCTATAGCAACTGAAAGGAAATTTTATCTTAAAAAGAAACCAACTCATGGTTGGCATTATACCAAGCCACAGAAGAGTCCTATGAAGTGTGAGGAGTGAAGGGTATCTAAAAGGCTTCCAACCCTCTAGCCTGGTTGATTTTCAGGAGTCACCCATGGGGTTTCTCTTGTAAGCTTAAATTATTTTCTACTAAAATACAAAGACTCTTGGAAGGACAATATATTAATGAAGAAAATGGGCCGAGCCATAGGAATGAAGATAAACCTGAGGTGTGATTTTATTTCTTCTGTTTTTCTACTATGCTGTATGATACCATGGAATTCACTTAACTTCCCTTTTAGCAAGTATAAAATACGCATACCTTATTGAGTTGTAATTCAGAATGGAAATCCTATAAGGAAACCACATAGTAGAGTGCCTGGTATACAGAAGGCACTCAATATGTTGTAGTTCCCATTTATTTTTATGATTTCAACTTACTGTGAATAGTTTACCAGATTATTCTGAAGCAAATATTAATTGACAGTGAAAGGTAGCAGAATATGCCTCCACTGTTTATAACTGAGGTAACTCAAGATGTGCCACCCCAAAATACAGTGCTTTGGTATACTGATTATTCCGAGCTGTAGGCACATGAAAAATGGCAAATTCAGGATGAGGTTTTCTGTGAACTCCTCTTATCTGTCTAAAGACAGATCTTCTATAAGCAACTCAATTGTCATCCGTTCCCTGTGTGGGAGTCTCATCAACCACAGAAGACTGACTCTCAGTGCAGAGGAGGAGACTAGAAGCCCACACCACATCCAGCCCGACTTTGTCACACTATCATACCTCCCATCTATTCTTCTAAGTGTCCCTTCACCTTTCCTAAAAATCATTCAGTCTCCCCTAAGACCCCTACATCCCTCCTGCCCTTTCCCTAGTAAGATGATATTCAGTCCTGAATTCTAAAGCCACTTCTTTGAGTTATTCATTTTCCTTGAGTATCTCCCATGTAGACACAAGGTATACATGTTAAAAAACTTCCACTCATTTTTCTCTTATCAATCTGCCTTTTATATAAGAACTTTATTGCAGAAAGGTAGAGGGAAAGTTGTTTTCCCTCCAATACAGTAAGATAATTTGATACAGGACACAGAGAAGAAAAGAAGAGGGTACAGGCCAGAAGTGTGGGAGAATCGTAGCACCAAGAGGCTAGTATAAGCAGAAGACACTACAGTTGAAGCAAACTTCCCCTGCTCTGAATGCCAGGGCCTGACCTGCATGGGACTTTGTCTCTCTCTTCACACTGTTTCACACCTTAATTAAAGCCTCTTAATTAAGTTCAGGAAAAGAGCCCTTCGAAAATTAAGCCCTTGACTCTGGTTATTCCTTGACCTTGCATTCCTAGAAAAGAGTAATGAAACCACACAAGATTGAGCAGGAGGCACCTGTAGGGTCATCCCTACACTGACAGGAACACTGGACTCAACTCCAGGGTACACTGAGTGTACCTAATCATACTCAAATAGTTGGGAAAGCTGCCCAAACTCACAACACCCCAAAGAAGGAAGCTTATTATTTGAAAACTCAGCTAAATGTAGATAAAATAACAATGGGATAAGGATAAAAATGTAATCATCTCTGAAATGTGTGATAATTACTATCAAAAATGAATCCTCTACTTCCATCTCCAGGTTTACCCTTTTTTAGTGAAGCTGAAAATGCCTGCCTGGGCCAGTCCCTGCACACTGCTAAGGGAGCTGTGCTAGATGTCAGCCACCTGCTTTCTTGTCCTGGCTCTGTCACTAACCAGTCATGTGACCTTGGGTGAGTAATGAGTTTCTGTGCTTCTGTTTCCTCATACTAAAATTAGCCTGTCATAAAACAGTTGCTCAATAAAACTTACATTCTGGCTAATTATAGCAGAAGTTATTTGTCAATTCAACAATATTTATTAGGTATTTAGCACGTATTTAGCATTGGCCAACACATTGGGGGCAATCAAAGAAGACTTTGAGTGAGTCCATCTTTGTTTAACTGAAGGTACGAAGGTTGCTAAGAAACACAACATAAAGAACATTAAAGATAAGCTACAGAGTTTGGCCTTGATCCCACAGCTAGATGAGAAACAATGAGTGTTTTAGAGAAGAAAACTACTTAACCAAAGAGGTGTTTGTGGGAGCTGAGTCTTGTGGTGATCAGCTAGAGAATAAGGACCACTTGGTCTAGAGAGGGAATGAGCTGGGTGGAGATTACAGTAGGAAACAGGAGAAGAAAAATAAAGAAATGTGTAAAAGAGACACTTTCAGGAGTCAACAGGGCTCAGAAATAACTACACAAATGAATAAAGATAAAGGAAAGCCAGAAGAGACTGCATGGGTTTGGGTGGGATCCCACAGAAGAATTTCAAGAAGGGAAGCAAGCTGGGGTCTAGGACAGTGAGAGTTTGTTTTTAAATCTTAATTTATTCTATTAAAAGCAATTTGCCCTTTGAAAACCAAAATCTTGAGAGAGTAGAACTTGTTCCAAATAACAATGCTGTGAGCTGCATGCAATAATGCACAAAGCATGAGCCAGGCAGAAGGCAGGCTGTATGAATAATTCTGCCTCAAGGGGTCAGGGACATCATCACCGCAAAAGGTAAAACCTGAGTGGGACTGTGAAAGGTGGAGAGGAATTCAGTAAACAGACAAGAGAGGAAGGCTATTCCAAGGAGAGAAAGCACATAAACAAGAATGCAAGGGTGGAAAATGGTAGAGTCATAATGTCAGAAAACCATGCCAATTGCACCTGGATGGGCTATGTCTGTGGCTGCCTACTCTCAGTAATGGTTCATATGCCAAAATAACCTTCCCCTCTACCTTGGAGTACACACTAGATCTCCATCCTACACATTCGTTTAACGAGGTCCTTGTGAAATAAACAGTTCAGACCAGGCTTCTGCTACTTGTGAGGGAGCACAGATCAGCTAGCCATGACAGGAGCAAATATTTTTGATGCATTATGCATTTTAACGTTTCAGAAAGCAATGCCCTTAAAGAAGAAATAGGTCATAGGATGCGGAGATTTACTGGAAAGAAGCATGGGCATATCTGGTGCCTAGGAATCTGGGTTCCCTAGCAAGGAATGAATCTGAGGAACAGCAGGAAGAAATTGGATGCAGTGGGCCTAGAGACAAGGGAAACTCAGAAGTGAATAAAGAGATCCCCAGAAGGGAAAGAGGAAAGGAAGAAAGGTATTCTTTGCCTACTTCATATTTTTCATGGGGTTGAATATATGCTGGAATGTTTATATCTAAAGCCTTGATGAAAAATGTGTCTTCTTTCTATTTACGAATGTGTCTCTTTCTCTCTCTATATATAAATACACACACACACACATATACATACATACGTGTATGTATATACATCTAAACACATGTGTATGTATATGTACATGCACACATGTACATGATACTTACCATGATTTTATTTGCTGTTATGCAAATTTTAGTTCTTGAGCAAAATAAAGGGCAATGGTATGCATGCTTCTGAGATGATCCCCAAAGATCTTTGGTTCCTGTTATCTATATGAGGATGATGTCTATTTCCTTTGAGGATAGGCTGGATTTAGTGACTTGCTTCTAACCAACAAATATGGGATGTCACTTCGGTGATTATGTTACCAAAGTTTGTGACTTCTGCCCTCCTGGCAAACTCTCTGTATTGCTTTCTCCATTTGCATGCTCTGGCAAAGCAAGCTACCATGTTGAAAAGGTCCATATGGCAAGGAACCGAGAGCTGTCAATGGGCAAGCTGCGGCAAGAAAGCAAATCCTACAAATACCAAGAGCTCTTGGAAGACAGTCTGTCCCCAGTTGACCCCAGAGGTGAAGGCAGCTCCAGAGCAGATGCCTTCAGTACAGCTTGTGAGAGACCCTGCAGCAGACGCTGCAGCGAAGCCAGGCCCACATTCCAGACTCGCAGAAACTGTGAATGTGTATGAGGTTTTAAGGTAATTAAGTTTTGAGGTAATTTCTTACAGGTCAATAGATTACCAGCATAAAGGCCAAGTGTTAAAATATATCCTCTTTATTCAAACAAGGAAAACTGTAAAGTTTTCCCCATATTGACTCTGGCCTATGAAAGTTTCCTAGACATATATGCATTTTTCTCCAATATATATATATATTCTATTATAATCTATTTACATTTCTTCACCCTATCTCCATTTCTTTGTTTCTCCTTTGATTATAAGGTTGCAAGCCTACCATTTTCTTTATAATCAGTGAGGAACTTCTTTCCAATGCAGATCTTATACTGAGGACTAGCTCTCTTTGATATATTCAATGTGCATCTCTTATATTTGAGCCATATATAGATGTATTAATTGCTTCTCACTGACATTACTGTAAACTATATGAGAGCATGAAGGACATCTAATCACAGAGAGTAAAGATCTATGACCCAAACAGAATTGCTTGTACTTCATAGCTCTTCAATGCGTATTTGGAATTAATTTTGCAGATATAGTACAAGTATTTCACAGTTCTTCCAAGCATATTTGGGACTAATTTTGCAAATATAGTACCAGCTCTTTCATAGCAAGTTCAAAGGACTCTTGAAAGTAACTTACACAAAGAGAAATTAGTGAATGTCTTCATTTACTACCCAAATTTGAAATAAATAAGTCATATAAACACATAATTTCCCTTTACATATGTTTTGGTAGAATATAAGTTAAGGATGATAACCACTGGACCTGCCTACAGCATCAAAGTAAAATAATTCAAAGGGAAGTTATACTCCTAACTCATAGTGCTATGTAAATATATAGTGCTCACTATGCAATAAAATAATAGACCTTAATAAGCAAATATAAGCTAGAGCATTTTATTTAATTCTGAAAATTTAGAGTTAACTTATCTTTTACTAAGGATAAACAAAAGATGTTGAAAAACCCATTTACTTGTATTTAGCACAGCAAATGTGGAAGAAAGTTACACACTTATTTTCAACAATTATAATTTCCCAATATTGAAAACAACAGCTGTGGAAGGAAGTAATTAACATGATTTACTATATAATCATTCTATCATTATATGCTATTTAGAAATACAGTAGCAAAAATGAGTGGCTTTCTTGCTTGTGCTCATAAAAAAAAAAAAACCACTCTGTTTTCTCAACTTCTTTTGTATCAACTATACTTTAAAAGCAGTTTTGTTCATTTATGAGGAAACATTTTATGATACATTTCCTTGCATTCTGTAACTCATTCCCTATTGCCAGGTACAGCTGTTTAGTATGTGTGCCTAGCTGCACATACCATGGGACAAATAGATCCAGTGCACATCTTCCCGGAGTGATAATGTATTTGACTATGTGCCACAGAAAAGATGATGATGGGTCTGAAAAGATAACCAAGTCTTCTACTTGCCTATTTCTGACTATGCTTTTAGGTAATGAAAAGAATTATAATGCTGGGTGAATTAGTCCAATTACCACCCTAAAGAAAGGGACAAAGAAAATGAGTTCTTTCCCTTCACTTTACTATCCTTATTACCATCCAATTTTCTCCAACTTATTCTTCCCACTGTGTTTTGTGGTTGAAGTATGATGTAGCAAGAAGATTTAAAAACAGGCAAATATCCAAACCATTTTCCTACATTGGGTAAAATGTTTCTCAGTGTCTGTAGCTCCAAAAATAACCGAATGCTGGCTATCTATAGCATAAAGCTATTAATTAACCAGCATATCATCTTTTGGATATATGTTTATTTTCTCTTGTTGTCCTTTCAAGGCTAATTACAATTTTTGAGAAAGCAAAGACTTCTAGTTTGTATGTTTCCAGAACCAGAAAACAAAGATCATGTCATTCAATGAAACATGACAATACGTTAGAAACAATAAGTGCAAAGGTGGTGAACAAGGTATTACTTCATACTTCTCAGTGGCTCAGTGTCTGTGAGAGTTATGATACACTGTCAGTAAACTCTGCTGGATGCCATGCATAGAAGTGTTTTAAAGGAGAACCTGACATTGTTAATTATGGCATGAACACTCTACTAAATGTTAGCAAGGAGTAGGCCTAAAAAAGTAAGACCAAGAAGAGTCATCACAGAACTTTCTGAGTAACTGTAGTTCAGAATTAAGGTAACAGGATTTCCTAGTAATATCTGTTAGGGATATTTCCATTGGAGCCACAATAGAACCAAGTTCATTCTTAAACACTAGGGATGATGGTCACTTGGGTCTGCCCAGTGATAATGGCATACTTTCTTATTATGGTCATCTAAAACCACAGCCAACTAGATCTGTTCTATTTTTATTAAAGAACACAATCAGGAGTCATTGCAGACTCACTTTACCCTGCCTTGAGAAAAAGAGGAGGCATTACAGAAAAAGATAAGTATGACAAAGAGTTCAAGATTTCAGAAAACCAACTGCCTTTCAAACTGAAGGATATTTTGCTGCTGTCCTGAAAAAAAAAAATGACAACTTCTTCAGAGGAAAAAGATGCAGCTTTCTTTAAAGGCATTTTAACTTGCCTTATTAGATTCTATTTTTAGTCTCGGACATTTTATTTTATTTTTTAAAAATTTTTTATTTTTTCAGCGTAACAGTATTCATTATTTTTGTACCACACCCAGTGCTCCATGCAATCCGTGCCCTCTCCAATACCCACAACCTGGATCCCCCAACCTCCCACCCCCCGCCCCTTCAAAATCCTCAGATTGTTTTTCAGAGTCCATAGTCTCTCATGGTTCACCTCCCCTTCCAATTTCCCTCAACTCCCTTCTCCTCTCCATCTCCCCTTGTCCTCCATGCTATTTGTTATGCTCCACAAATAAGTGAAACCATATGATAATTGACTTTCTCTGCTTGACTTATTTCACTCAGCATAATCAGACATTTTAAATCAAAGGAGGCTTTGTCTGCGAGTCTATCAGGGCTTTGAGAAGACCAGTGCTGCAGACGGCTCCTAGGGAACTAGCCTTGGTGCTGACTGCAACAGGGATCTAGCCATACTTCAAAGCATCAATTCTCTCTTCTGCCCTCCCCTACTCCTGTCTAATTTACCAGGTAGCTACCATGAGAGTTCACTGCAATGTGGTACACCAGATAGCTGTGAATCATGCTGCTGAATGGGGGTAAGAGACACAACACATTGGGACTAAATGCAGTTGGGATAGAAGGCATTCAGTAAGAGTTAGCAGAGCTCTCCTCTCAAGTGATAATGGTGACTCCCTAGGTCTACTTCTCCCTTGACGTAGTAACCATGAAAATGACTTCTGACATCAAAATTACCCCAAGCATTGAGATG
This sequence comes from Enhydra lutris kenyoni, assembly GCF_002288905.1. Lineage (NCBI taxonomy): Eukaryota > Metazoa > Chordata > Mammalia > Carnivora > Mustelidae > Enhydra > Enhydra lutris. Next base: position 98,107,994 of record NW_019154085.1, on the reverse strand, counting down.
TGAAGGTTCTACTCGGAGATCAGTTCACACACATCACCTAGCATGTAATACCACAAACCATATCACAAACACCCTCGAGTTTCTATTTCACTCATTGCAACTCCTAATTTAAAAGATTACAGTGTATAAGGCACTAAACACAACAATTTACTGGCACTTACATTCTAGACCCTGTTGTAAGTGCCTTGCACGTGTTAACTCATAAAATTTTCAAGATAATAACCTCTAGGAGTAGCTATTATCATTATCACTTACTCATGTACCCCTCTTAACTTAGTTGAAGCAAATGAGACAGACACGTTAAGTGACTATCTCAAGGTCACACAGACTTTAAGTGGTATAGTAGAATATGCACTGGGGTGGTTTGACTCTCATATCCAGTATCCAAACTCTTTCACGTCCCTGCCAGCTCTATAGGGAGCTTGTACAGAGGACTCTTGTCTTAAAAGGAGGGCTGGACTAAACACTTTGATTCCTTCCAGTCTGAAATTTTTGTGATTGTAAGATGAGTTTTGCTTTTATTTTTGCTTAAACAAGTGATTTTTTCCAAAAATGTTTATATGCTAATGTACAATTTACCCACATGATAATTGTAATTTGTTTAGAAGTACTCAATTATTCATTCTTTGCCCAACTGCTTAGCTATTCAAAATTTTCAGTTCTATATTTGTTTATAAAATATTATATGTATAGTATTACATTGAGTCTGTACTGGTATGTGAAATTTATTGATCTTCAGATAAAATTCCTAGAGGGAATTATTTAACATATCTCAGAATATATTTTCTCATGGACTCAGAAAATTTAATAATATAAATTACTAAAATTTCCAATATTTCTATTCCTATAAGAACAAAACCAAAATATTCCCAGTAAGTTGGTTTTTTTCCAGATAACTGTTAACTACCATTTCAATCAAGCACATTAAGAAAATCTTTGGTAACTCTTTTCCTAAAATGAACCACATATTTTAAAGTTTCACTGGTATGATCTGAACATAATTTTTCCATGAACATTTAGAACAGTCATTATAACTATTAATTGCTGAGTATGTATAATTTTCCTGCCCTTTTTCAAATTTTTTTTTAAATTTTATTTTTCATAAACATATAATATCTTTTTATCCCCAGGGGTACAGGTCTGTGAATCGCCAGGTTTACACACTTCACAGCACTCACCATAGCACATACCCTCCCCAATGTCCATAACCCCACCCCCCTCTCCCAACCCCTCTCCCCCCATCAACCCTCAGTTTGTTTTGTGAGATTAAGAGTCACTTATGGTTTGTCTCCCTCCCAATCCCATCTTGTTTCATTTACTCTTCTCCTACCCCCTTAAACCCCCATGTTGCATCTCCTCTCCCTCATATCAGGGAGATCATATGATAGTTGTCTTTCTCCGATTGACTTATTTCGCTAAGCATGATACCCTCTAGTTCCATCCACGTCGTCGCAAATGGCAAGATTTCATTTCTTTTGATGGCTGCATAGTATTCCATTGTGTATATATACCACATCTTCTTTATCCATTCGTCTGTTGATGGACATCTAGGTTCTTTCCATAGTTTGGCTATTGTAGACATTGCTGCTATAAACATTCGGGTGCACGTGCCCCTTCGGATCACTACGTTTGTATCTTTAGGGTAAATACCCAGCAGTGCAATTGCTGGGTCATAGGGTAGTTCTATTTTCAACATTTTGAGGAACCTCCATGCTGTTTTCCAGAGTGGTTGCACCAGCTTGCATTCCCACCAACAGTGTAGGAGGGTTCCCCTTTCTCCGCATCCTCGCCAGCATCTGTCATTTCCTGACTTGTTAATTTTAGCCATTCTGACTGGTGTGAGGTGGTATCTCATTGTGGTTTTGATTTGTATTTCCCTGATGCCGAGTGATGTGGAGCACTTTTTCATGTGTCTATTGGCCATCTGGATGTCTTCTTTGCAGAAATGTCTGTTCATGTCCTCTGCCCATTTCTTGATTGGATTATTTGTTCTTTGGGTGTTGAGTTTGCTAAGTTCTTTATAGATTTTGGACACTAGCCCTTTATCCGATATGTCATTTGCAAATATCTTCTCCCATTCTGTCAGTTGTCTTTTGGTTTTGTTAACTGTTTCCTTTGCTGTGCAAAAGCTTTTGATCTTGATAAAATCCCAATAGTTCATTTTTGCCCTAGCTTCCCTTGCCTTTGGCGATGTTCCTAGGAAGATGTTGCTGCGGCTGAGGTCGAAGAGGTTGCTGCCTGTGTTCTCCTCCAGGATTTTGATGGATTCCTTTCTCACATTGAGATCCTTCATCCATTTTGAGTCTATTTTCGTGTGTGGTGTAAGGAAATGATCCAATTTCATTTTTCTGCATGTGGCTGTCCAATTTTCCCAACACCATTTGTTGAAGAGGCTGTCTTTTTTCCATTGGATATTCTTTCCTGCTTTGTCGAAGATGAGTTGACCATAGAGTTGAGGGTCTATTTCTGGGCTCTCTATTCTGTTCCATTGATCTATGTGTCTGTTTTTGTGCCAGTACCATGCTGTCTTGATGATGACAGCTTTGTAATAGAGCTTGAAGTCCGGAATTGTGATGCCACCGACTTTGGCTTTCTTTTTCAATATTGCTTTGGCTATTCGAGGTCTTTTCTGGTTCCATATAAATTTTAGGATTATTTGTTCCATTTCTTTGAAAAAAATGGATGGTACTTTGATAGGAATTGCATTAAATGTGTAGATTGCTTTGGGTAGCATAGACATTTTCACAATATTTATTCTTCCAATCCAGGAGCATGGAACATTTTTCCATTTCTTTGTGTCTTCCTCAATTTCTTTCATGAGTACTTTATAGTTTTCTGTGTCTAGATTCTTAGTCTCTTTGGTTAGATTTATTCCTAGGTATCTTATAGTTTTGGGTGCAATTGTAAATGGGATGGACTCCTTAATGTCTCTTTCTTCTGTCTTGTTGTTGGTGTAGAGAAATGCAACTGATTTCTGGGCATTGATTTTATATCCTGACACTTTACTGAATTCCTGTACAAGTTCTAGCAGTTTTGGAGTGGAGTCTTTTGGGTTTTCCACATATAGTATCATATCATCTGCGAAGAGTGATAGTTTGACTTCTTCTTTGCCGATTTGGATGCCTTTAATTTCCTTTTGTTGTCTGATTGCTGAGGCTAGGACTTCTAGTACTATGTTGAATAGCAGTGGTGATAACGGACATCCCTGCCGTGTTCCTGACCTTAGCGGAAAAGCTTTCAGTTTTTCTCCATTGAGAATGATATTTGCGGTGGGTTTTTCATAGATGGCTTTGATAATATTGAGGTATGTGCCCTCTATCCCTACACTTTGAAGAGTTTTGATCAGGAAGGGATGCTGTACTTTGTCAAATGCCTTTTCAGCATCTATGGAGAGTATCATATGGTTCTTGTTCTTTCTTTTATTAATGTGTTGTGTCACATTGATTGATTTGCGGATGTTGAACCAAACTTGCAGCCCTGGAATAAATCCCACTTGGTCGTGGTGAATAATCCTTTTAATGTACTGTTGAATCCTATTGGCTAGTATTTTGGTGAGAATTTTTGCATCTGTGTTCATCAAGGATATTGGTCTGTAGTTCTCTTTTTTGATGGGATCCTTGTCTGGTTTTGGGATCAAGGTGATGCTGGCCTCATAAAATGAGTTTGGAAGTTTTCCTTCCATTTCTATTTTTTTGGAACAGTTTCAGGAGAATAGGAATTAGTTCTTCTTTAAATGTTTGGTAGAATTCCCCCGGGAAGCCATCTGGCCCTGGGCTTTTGTTTGTTTGGAGATTTTGGATGACTGTTTCAATCTCCTTACTGGTTATGGGTCTGTTCAGGCTTTCTATTTCTTCCTGGTTCAGTTGTGGTAGTTTATATGTCTCTAGGAATGCATCCATTTCTTCCAGATTGTCAAATTTCTGGGCGTAGAGTTGCTCATAGTATGTTTTTATAATTGTCTGTATTTCTTCGGTGTTCGTTGTGATCTCTCCTCTTTCATTCATGATTTTATTTATTTGGGTCCTTTCTCTTTTCTTTTTGATAAGTCTGGCCAGGGGTTTATCGATCTTATTAATTCTTTCAAAGAACCAGCTCCTAGTTTCGTTGATTTGTTCTATTGTTTTTTGGGTTTCTAGTTCATTGATTTCTGCTCTGATCTTTATGATTTCTCTTCTCCTGCTGGGTTTAGGGTTTCTTTCTTGTTCTTTCTCCAGCTCCTTTAGGTGTAGGGTTAGGTTGTGTACCTGAGACCTTTCTTGTTTCTTGAGAAAGGCTTGTACCGCTATATATTTTCCTCTCAGGACTGCCTTTGTTGTGTCCCACAGATTTTGAACCGTTGTGTTTTCATTATCATTTGTTTCCATGAATTTTTTCAACTCTTCTTTAATTTCCTGGTTGACCCATTCATTCTTTAGAAGGATGCTGTTTAGTCTCCATGTAATTGCGTTCTTTCCAAATTACCTCTTGTGATTGAGTTCTAGCTTCAGAGCATTGTGGTCTGAAAATATGCAGGGAATGATTCCAATCTTTTGATAACGGTTGAGACCTGATTTAGGACCGAGAATGTGATCTATTCTGGAGAATGTTCCATGTGCACTAGAGAAGAATGTGTATTCTGTTGCTTTGGGATGAAATGTTCTGAATATATCTGTGATGTCCATCTGGTCCAGTGTGTCATTTAAGGCCTTGATTTCCTTGTTGATCTTTTGCTTGGATGATCTGTCCATCTCAGTGAGGGGAGTGTTTAAGTTCCCTACTAGTATTGTATTACTGTCGATGTGTTTCTTTGATTTTGTTATTAATTGGTTTATATAGTTGGCTGCTCCCACGTTAGGGGCATAGATATTTAAAATTGTTAGATCTTCTTGTTGGACAGTTCCTTTGAGTATGATATAGTGTCCTTCCTCATCTCTTATTATAGTCTTTGGCTTAAAATCTAATTGATCTGATATAAGGATTGCCACTCCTGCTTTTTTCTGATGTCCATTAGCATGGTAAATTCTTTTCCACCCCCTCACTTTAAATCTGGAGGTGTCTTCAGGTTTAAGATGAGTTTCTTGTAGGCAACATATAGATGGGTTTTGTTTTTTTATCCATTCTGATACCCTGTGTCTTTTGATTGGGGCATTTAGCCCATTAACATTCAGGGCAACTATTGAGAGATACGAATTTAATGCCATTGTATTGCCTGTAAGGTGACTGTTATTGTATATTGTTTCTGTTCCTTTCTGATCTACTACTTTTAGGGTCTCTCTTTGCTCATAGGACCCCTTTCAATATTTCCTGTAGAGCTGGTTTGGTGTTTGCAAATTCTTTCAGTTTTTGTTTGTCCTGGAAGCTTTTAATCTCTCCTTCTATTTTCAATGATAGCCTAGCTGGATATAGTATTCTTGGCTGCATGTTTTTCTCGTTTAGTGCTCTGAATATATCATGCCAGCTCTTTCTGGCCTGCCAGGTCTCTGTGGATAAGTCTGCTGCCAATCTAATATTTTTACCATTGTATGTTACAGACTTCTTTTCCCGGGCTGCTTTCAGGATCTTCTCTTTGTCACTAAGACTTGTAAATTTTACTATTAGGTGACGGGGTGTGGACCTATTCTTATTGATTTTGAGGGGGGTTCTCTGAACCTCCTGGATTTTGATGCTTGTTCCCTTTGCCATATTGGGGAAATTCTCTCCAATAATTCTCTCCAATATACCTTCTGCTCCCCTCTCTGTTTCCTCTTCTTCTGGAATCCCAATTATTCTAATGTTGTTTCGTCTTATGGTGTCACTTATCTCTCGAATTCTCCCCTCATGGTCCAGTAGCTGTTTGTCCCTCTTTCCCTTTTTCTAATTTATTTGGTTGACACTGTTAGTACCATAACTAGCAGTTATTTATATCCATACAAGATTTCCCTTACTGGATTGCTTCATACTTAGAAACTTTACAACCCAGTTGATTAACAATGTGTCTAAAATATAAGTAAACTAATCATGAGTGAGAAGTGGAGTTGTCTCCAGAAAAAATAAAGTGAGTACAATTTAGTATATAAATTCTGAGACATTTGTTTTCACTACCACAAAACCTTTTGATTCTTTTTTTATATTCTCAGCTACATCCTAGGAAGTTGAACTCATCCCATCAATGAATTTCATACACATTTAATAGCAATAGCAGCTGTAGCATGAACTATAGTAATGACAATGAATATTTTACCTTGGCTACTAAGTTTGTCACATGTGACATGAAATTATGACATTTTCATTTGTCACAACTTCCAGAGTTAGGCATTATTGTCCATGTTTGAATTCTCTCCTATAAAGGTTGCAGAGGGAAAGTAACTTGCCCCAGGCAGTTAGAAGGTGGAGGAGCAAAAATTCAAACCGAGGTCTGTATGACCCAGAGTAACACTAATCATTACCTTAATTATGTGAGGCAGAAGGGAGACGTTTATTCAGGGTTGGAAAAGTTATCACTGGATAGAAACATAATCACCTAATCCACCTATTATAGGCTGTCTTAGTTATATCCAGCTATAGCAAAATACCACGGAGTGACCTTAAACGACAAACATTTATTTCTCAAGTTCTGGAGACTGGAAAGTCCAAGATTGAGGTGCCAACAGATTTGGAGTCTAGCGAGGACTAGACTGGCTTCCTGGTTCACAGCTGGCCATCTTTCCACTGTGTACTATGTGGTAGAAGGGGGCAAGGAGCTCTTTAGGGTCTTCCTATGACAGCATCAATCCCATTCACGAGGGCTCCCTGCTAATGACTTAATTATACTCCAAAGGCCCCACCTACAAACACCATCACAATGGAGATTAGGTTTAAACACTGAATTTTGAGATAACAGTAACATTCAGTCTATACATGAGGCCTTACAAAAATGGTCCATATCTAAAAGTAGAATCCTTTTGGTGTAATATGTAATAGTGTAATATTGCAATACTGTACTATTGTAATATTGTAAATATTATATTATAATATTATAATATGTAATAGTGTAACAGTATGAGCTGACACGAAGAAGGTTGAATCAGTCAATATTTACTGAGTATCTACTATGTGAATTTCAGTAATAAATAGCTTCTCAGTGGTACTTGTCCCATCAAAGAGTACACACTTACAACTGCCCCCATGACATACTATGCTGCTCAAGTGGAAACAGAAAGACAAAGTGGGGCAGTGTGCGCACAACTGGAAAATGTTTACTGACTATCCATTCCTGTTTGTTTTCCTGCTTCAAATAAGCCATAATTGACTTTGGAAACCCATTGAACAAAAAGAAATGTTAACAAGGATTTTTCTGGTTATATAGCTAACCCCATTAGAAAACAAACTATCCCTAAGGGCCTGGTGAGATTGGCTGCCCAATCAAGAAAATCCTCTTAGTTATGTACTCAGCTGTCAATGCAAACAGGTACTTGCAGACCCTGTTAGTCAAATCCCCCTCCTGCACAGAAACAGTGTTTCAGAACTGTGTTCTCTGGTATCCACATGCAGAAATGGGTTTGTGGTACAGATTAGGTTTTGGTGAAGGAAATAGGAACTTTTATCACTGACAAGTTTTCTCATCAAATCACAGAATCAGAGAATTGATTCTGAGATGGGAATGACCTTGGGGGTTACAGAAGGATGGCTAATAATGGAGCACTGGGGGTGAGGGCTATTCTTAGGATGATGGATGAGCACCTGGACACTAGTTTTCCCACGTAGGATCTCACACTCAGTGCGTGCAGGGTCCAGGCAGGCAAAGCAAGTCTAGGGACTGGCCAGGGGAACAACCCAGGCTCACCTCTATCTGATCAGGCCTGCTATGCAGAGTTCATCCTGTGTCAAGAGATAATCCAGTGCTCTATAGAAGATAGAAATCCAGATTTTACAGATACCTTTGTATTTTAAAGTCAGGGAGGGGATCTGTGGGCTCCTTGAGCTCCCCCAGGCTGCCAACATCATCTCTAACCCGGAGGACAGGCAGGAAATTCAAGATAAGTACAGGATATACTGACTGGCCATTTGGATGAAGCCTGGTTAATATGTGGATATTCTGATAAGATATAAAAATTGAGCATTAGTTATTTTTTATTATAAAATATTAGTTATTTTTTATTATAAAACCCTAAGTGCTGCAGACACTCAGGCATAAGGTAAGCCTTGGGGATAGAGGAATCGGGACACATACTTGTGCTAAAACACACACACACACACACACACACACACACACACACACACACAGGAGCTCTTTAAAAGACCCCAAACTGTGCTTTTACATTTTTATGTGGCCATTTGGATGTCACAGGGTCACAACAGCCATTTCCTAACATCCCTGTCAATAAAGCTACTGCATCTGACACCCTGTGGGAACAGACAACTTATCTTCAGCATCAGTGCCAGACCACATCCAGTTCAGTGGAGGGCACTTTCCGAAGAAGGAGAGTAGGTGCTGGTCGATGTTTTGGCCAATGGGAAAGTGGAAAAATCATGTAATGTCCATTTCCTGTGGTCATTTTTGACCATAAACTAAGTAGCTTAAAACAAAAGAAAAGTAAGTGCTCACAGTCGTGGAGATTGGGAAGTCCAAAATCAAAGTGTCACCAGAATGTGCTCCTTTGGTTCTGGGGAAAATCTATTCATTGCCTCCTCCAGTTTCTAGTGACCCTCAGCATTCCCTGGCTGTGACCACAGCTCTCTCTGCTCTGTCTTCACATTTTCTTCTCTGTCTTCTCTTCTGTACATTTCTCTTACAAGGATACCCACGATTACGTCTGGGGCCCACACCAATAATTCAGGATAAGCCCTTTCAAGATCCTTAAATTAGTCACATGTAAGGTATGTGTTCATAGAAAATATATATTAGCATCTGACCCCAATTCCTGGCATGGAGCTCCTAAAACCTTGGTAAACACTAGGAACATCATTTGTTCTACTGAGGCAACTATAAATGAGCTCCTGGTTTGGGCTGGTCACCAGAAAGTCTAAACCATGATTAGAAGCTTGCAATTTTCAGGCCCACACTCCATTTTCCAGAGAGGGAAGAGAGGCTAGAAATGGAGTTAATAATCAATCATGTCTGTAAGAAGAAGCCTCCATAAAAATCCCATTAGTGAAGAGTTCAGAGAGCTTCCAGGTAGGTAAACACTTTCACATCCTAGGTGGTGATGCACCCGACTCCATGGGGATGACAAATTCTGCACTGGGGGTCCACACAGACCTTGTCCTGTCTTTTTACCTGTCTGTTCATCTTTATTCTTCATCATATCCTTAATAAGCTGGTAAACATAAGTAAGTGCTTCACTGAGTTCTGTAGACCCCTCTAAAAATAAATCAAACCTGAGAAAGAAGTCATGGGAATTTCTGATTTGTAGCCACATGGGTACAAATGGGTAACCTGGAGACCCTCTTACAAATAGCATCTGAAGTAGGGTGGCAGCAATCTTATGGGACTGAGCTCTTAACCTGTGGGAATTGATATAGCACTCTCTTCATGTAGAGAGTATTGACACTGGATTAGATTATAGGACACCCAGCTGGTACTGCAGAGATTTGCTTGTTATGAGGAAAATGTCTACACATTGTTGATGAGGAGTGTTAGAAGTGAAGTGTTCTGTGTGAGTCGTATAGGAGGCATACAGGGAAGAAACACATAGTAGGGAAGAACTGAGTTATTTCCTACACAGAAAGGAAAAGTATGAGGTGTTTTTTGTTTGTTTGTTTGTTTGTTTTTTTACAAAAAGTGATACTTATAGGTTCTGGGGATAGGGCATAAGGATTTCTTTTAGGGAACCACCACTCAGTCCACTATAATGGGTAATGGAGCAGGTAGCAGATTGTGAAAGGTGTCCAGAAATCTAGAGCCCTATCATAGGATCTCAATTCTGGGAAACCTGAGGAACCTTACAGGATTTCAATAAATGAATTCAAGTAGACAAGATCAAGAAGTGGTTACTGGGCTAAGGGAACCCACATGATAGGATCTGGGGAGACGGTGTGGGCAACTGCCAGCTTAGGAAGCCTGTGCAAAGCCTATGTGCCTAGGCCAGAGGGGTCTAAGAACAATGGGGAAGACTCAGTCTGACTATGGGGTTTTAGGCATCTCAGCGCAGGTTCCAGATCAGCTGACCTGCCAGTTGGCAGATGGAATATTGCTTATAAAATCAATACTGCTGAGAAGCACATTCAATGATGTCTTATAAGCCTCAGGAGGTCCCCCTTTGCAGAAACTATTTTGAGGGCTGGAATTCTACAGAGCAAGTCAAGGCAAGGTCTTCCAACTTACTTTAACTATTTAACTTTTACAAGTAAAGGGATATTTTAAGTAATTTTCAAGTAATCATCAATCCATCCACTTGGCTCTTAACATCAGAACCCGTAATTTTGAACATAAGGAAATGATCCATCTGCCTTAAGATTGTTTGTAACTAAATTCTATTATAATTCTGCATATGCAATTGTATGGCAAAGGTTAGCTCTGACCTAGGAGTTCAGATACCCTGAGATCAGGAACACATCATCCCACCACCTGTATATAAACACACTAAACTTTAGAGCAGCCCCTCCAGGGCCAGGTCTGGACCATGGAGTGCTGATCCCAGAGCCAGGCCCAGGTAGCAGAGGCTGTTAATGACATGTCCCTTGGTATAAGGCAGCAACCAGAGAACTCCAGACACTAGCACCGTTAAGCCACAAAGTTTGCAGGACCTGGAGCAAGTTCAGTGTACACACTCCTCAGAGAGAGTGGTCAGGATAGAAAACTGGTCCATGCACAGCTTTAATTTGATTTTTTTAGAATTTTTTCAACTATTTAATGATTTCTAGATAGGTTACTCAACACTTAATAAATAAAAATTTAGAAAAAAATATAAATATGTCAGTGAAATTCTAAGTGGAAATAACAGAAGAGAAACCACTCCATCTGTGAAACTGTGTCTTAAGGAATATATGGAAAGAAATATAATTCTACTGCTTCTCAACAATTTACATAATCTGAGACCATAGTACTAAACCTCAGCAGACGTAAATTGGGATAGGACATTATTAAGTGCAGACACTGGGGCTCCAGCTCCAGAGTTTTCCATTCTTTTTTTTTTTTAAGATTTTATTTATTTATTTGACAGAGAGACAGCAAGAGAGGGAACACAAACAGAGGGTGAGTGAAAGAGGGAGAAGCAGGCTTCCCACTGAACAGGGAGCCCGATACGGGGCTTGATCCCAGGACTCCGGGACCATGACCCGAGCTAACGGCAGACACTTAATGACTGAGCCACCCAGGTGCCCCCAGAGTTTTCCATTCTGATTCAACAAATCATTCTGTTATAGGTGGTCCAGGAACCACACTTTGAAAAACATTTCCCTAAGGTAAAAAGGTACTAAAAAATTAACAAGAATTATTTGAGATAAACCTATACATAATGGGAGAATAATTCATATTAATGTACCATAAATTGAAGCTGTTGATCAAACACATCAGCTCAGAGATTTTAAACATTTAAAAATTTATTTTATAAACATATTTTTAATTTGGAGGATCCTTGATTTGGATTTATTCCTTCCAAACACTGCTTTTAAATCCTATATCCCTTTTACTCAGAGGGATTAACATCTTAAACAATTACAAAGGAAAAATATTTAAATATTTTTATTCATTCAAAAGCACACTAGCCTATCTTAATTAAGAGAACTGAATTAACTAAGATGTGTTATAATACTCTTTAACCTTCAACTTGTGTCCAATAAAATCTACCTGGTAAGGCATAGTCTACACACTTCTCCTGTTCCTCTTCCAATTGGTTCTTGTGTCTTTATTCTCTTCTAACATTTCTCACATCCTGCACTATGATATACTTATTTGTGGAGGTCTTCTACTCCACTGGACTACATCTTTTGGAATTAGGGTCATAATACTCACCATCTTTGTATATGGCTTCAGAACACTGCCTTGAACAAGACTGGTATAAAAAAAATTGTTGAATTGTTAAGTGGAAAGTATATATGTTCTTTCTAATAGCAGCATAATTATATACTCCATTTTGTGTACCTATATGTGTATTTTTTAAAAAAACCAAAATCGATTCAAGTCTGCCAGTTTGGTTTGAGAAAGAAATTATTTTCTAAAGAAGAGAAAATAAAAATGTCTATAGGATACTGCCAACTTTAGAAAGAATGATGAAGGTTAAGGTAGAAGGGCATCTCATCTCAGGCATCCAGGTGTGATCAGACAGCAATGAGTTCCTTTACAAAAGAGAATGGATTTAGATCCATTTGAAGAAGGAGGGTTGTGAAAAGATGGGCTGGACTACCTTCCAGACTCATGCTACGTGGGAAACATTACTGGTTACACGCAATTTCTCTATTTCTCCAGGTCATGCAAATTTAATTAAAAGATATTGAATTTTCTCCTAGATAATTTGAGCTATTCATTCAAATTTGGAGGAGATAAGAGGTCCAGAATGGCCTGAGTGCAATGCCAAACATTAACTTATGCAAGACCAACATCCTGAGAATTGTGATGATTTTGTAAAATACCCAAAAGGAGGTTTGCATATTTCAGATTCTTCAGTGGGGTACAAATGTACATTCCATATACACGACTCACATGTGAGAGCTGGATCTCACAACTGTGAGATTTGGAAAAAGAGATGCTCTTTATCTCTCTCTGAATTGGTCTGGACGTAAAGTTGAGGAAAGAAAAGGCAAACTGTATAAGGAGTGCTGAGGGCTCAGCAAGACATCTCTTACATATACTTTTTTTTTTAAGATTTTATTTATTTTTTTGACAGAAAGAGAGCACAACTAAGCAGAGCAGCAGGCAGAGAGAGAGAGAGAGAGAGAGAGAGAGAGAGAGAGAAGCAGGCTCTCTGCTGAACAGGGAGCTTGATGTGGGGCTCCATCCCAGGACCCTGGAATCACGACCTGAGTTGAAGGCAGATGCTTAAACAACTGAGCCACCCAGGCATCCCCTCTCTTACACATACTTGACCAAGAACTAGAGAAAACCAAACCTTCCTGCTATAATAAATCATAGAACAAGAAATGATAAAGCCCATCACTATAATGGGAATGACTGTCCATTTTGATAAAAACAAAGGCTAATTCAGATACAATTCTGACAATAGTGTTAATAGCAAGAATTTTGCAAGTAGTTTTCATTTATTGCATGAACTCTAGAAATAGTCATAACAGGATCCCCCCCATCATTTACAACTACTCATTAGGCAGATAATTTAAATAATATGTTTGTGCAACAGAAATATATAAATAGATATGTGTTTATGGCACTGAAGTGGTCATCATTCTGAAGTCTCTAAACAGAAGCTATCTTTCTTGTCTGAGTTGACGTTTAACTCAGTTCCATTTGAAAAAAGATTGCCTTGATTCATCTGCTAAATGAACTCCTATAAAATGACCTCCTATAAAATGACTATAAAATATGCACCTCAGGAAAGAACCTGCACTTGATCAAACATCTAACCAATGCACTCAAGCACTAAACATATACAAGTCCTTAGTTCTGTATTGATTAAAATCGCGAACACTGACATTATAAACAGAACATTCTTAAGCTCACAAGTAAGAGAGAAATAAATAACACTCTAATAGATTACCTGTAAAGTAAAGGAAAGAAATTGGGTATTTAGGGGCGCCTGGGTGGCTCAGTGGGTTAAGCCGCTGCCTTCGGCTCAGGTCATGATCTCAGGGTCCTGGGATCGAGCCCCGCATCAGGCTCTCTGCTCAGCAGGGAGCCTGCTTCCTCCTCTCTCTCTACCTGCCTCTCTGCCTGCTTGTGATCTCTCTCTGTCAAATAAATAAATAAAATCTTTAAAAAAAAAAAAAAAGAAATTGGGTATTTATCAGAAAGGATTTTTCTAACAAAAATTCTCATATAACATTATTATTCACATTGTAGTTTAAATTCTATGAATGGCAAACACACCAAAGGATATCATATATTCCACCGATTTGCTTCTGGTTTTATGCATGCTTGGTAATTTTGTAAAAAAAAAAAAAATCATCTGATAATTAACTGTGGTCAGTTTTTAGAATTTGACTTAGCTTTTTTATTTTTATTATTTTATTTAAAATCAATTGATTAACATACAGTGTATCATTAGTTTCAGAGGTGGAATTTAGTGATTCATCAGTTGCATATAACGCCCAGTGCTCATTACATCATGTGCCCTCTCTAATGCCCATCACCCAGTTATCCCATTCCACACCCACCTTCTCCTTCTAGCAACCCTCAGTTTGTTTTCTGTGATTAAGATTCTCTTATGGTTTGTCTCCCTCTGATTTTGACTTACTTTTAATTACAAAAAATCATGCAATCTACGTTTATGGGCAAGGTGTCTTTCCACTGATTTCCAAGTTTCTATATGAATTTAATAGCCCTAACACAATGAAATGCTAAGATATAGGAAGCACCTAGCCCAATGTCTAGAAGAGTGAGCAATTAAGAATTGCTTGGTACAACACTAAGTGGCTGCTGGAAAGAAAGTGGGAGGGGTGGGAGGAAGTGATACAGGCAGGTAGTATATTTCTTTCTTAGCCTACTTTCAAGCCATCTTGGTTTAAGATGCTCTTCCAAAAGAAAGGTGAGCAGACAATTAAATAATTCCTACATGAAACCAAACAATTATTTAGTGAAAAATAAAGTAAATACAATCATTCTTTTAAAACATATCTGATAGGCTGCCGGATATGACAAACTTACCCTTCTTTTAAAATTGCTTTTCTGCTAGCACACTAAAATTTTTGTTATAATAGGAATAGCATAACTATTCTGTAAACTAGTCTAGATGTGTGTGCATGACAGAAAATGCATATGTATGCTTCTTCTTATTTCTCATAATTAAGGATTAATGTTAAGGACTTGATGAATCTTCCAGATTCATCCATGTTGGAACTTTCCATTGGCATTTTTTAATTTAGTCACAACTAAAGAGATGAGTGGAAATCAGCATTTCTTTAGCCTAGTCTACCTAATCATATAATATACTTACTCTTTTGTAGTGGAAAAACCCGAGAATTGTTATAGATACAAATAATTATATAAGATCATCAAATATGTCAAAAATTCCAAAGAAATGCATATCATAATTTTAAGATTTTTTTTCTAAAAAAAAACAAAACAAAACTTTACATTAAGGTAAAATAAGATTATAGTCATTGTATTTACTATTTTTATATTATTTTCTGTATCCTTGAAGCTCTGGCATCTGAGTCCTTCTGGCCAAAGAGAGACTTCCCACAGCTAGCAAATGCCTATAGATAACAAACTATTCCCATTCAGATCATGCCTTTCATAGGCAAACCAACCAACTTCAAACCACCTCTTCTATCTGGTTCTTAGACTCTAGGAGATAATGTTCCTCTACCATAATCACCAAGGCAGGGCTACAGACAACTAGAGAGAGACCTTACAGCAGAGCTCACCGAAATAACTCAAAATAGTCAGTTCTAAACCTGCTTACCACCCTGACTTCCCTTTCCTAAGGAAATCACTTTAAAGGCTCTTACCCATGCTTTCCCTCACTCTCCTTCTGCCTCCTGACAAAGCCTGGTGCTTCCTGAAATGGCCCTGGATGGCAGTTTATGCCTCCTGTTTCCAGGTAGATCTGCACATACAGACTGTTTCCATCACTATACTTATTTCTGTTTTTGTGTATCTTAACATATTTAATTACAACAAATCCTAAGTACATTCTATAATACCATTTATTAGGTAATTAGGTATAATGTCATTGGTGCAACACAACTTTTAGAAGTGAGAGACACAACACTCCCTCCTACATCAAAGAAAGATGTTTAGGAATATCAGTTGTAGGATCCAGGCTCACACTGCAGGCATTAGGACAAGTTGTAAGAGAGCATGGGACTGGCTTCTAGAGTAACTTTGTGGAGACGCTGGCTTTTCATGGGTAGGGTTCCCCATCTGAGTTCCACCGGGAGTGGACAGAGAATCCCAGTGAACCCTGATGATGTTTCTGTCTGGGGTTTAACATTTTATATTACATATTAGCCTGTGAAGAAGAGTTAGAACAGTTTGCCATGGCACTACCTTGACTTTTGTAGAGAAACAGAGAAGAAGACATTAAAAAAAAAAAAAAAAAAGACCTGAGTTTTATCAGTGCTGAGTACTTTTACTCCTGTTTACCCATCCCCATAATCACACTTGGCTTCTTTATGAGTAAATCATATATAATTATATGTGTTGTTAAATACTTCCTTCAAATTTCTAGCAATTACAACTAAAAAAATACAGTTCAACAGAAATAAAATTTGTCTGAAAGAATGACCCAAGTGTTGCACAAGAATTAACATTGTTTAACCAGAAAGACTGTTAACCAGCTACCTAGAATTTCTCACATGATGCCCAGCTCAGGGGACACATGTAAGAAATGCTTGTGCCTTACTTCTCTTACCCATCTTTGAGGGCAAAAACAGTAACTCATATTCTATTCTCTTATGTACCTCCTTGCATTTGTCCCTAGCTCAATGCTGAGCACACAGCTTGGAATTCTATAACCACTTTTTGATTGACTAGAAGATAGTTTGATTCAATGATACCTATACTAGTATGCACGAAATAATATATGAAAGTGTAGTTCCTGTCCAAATGGAATATTAATTCTCCCTAGTGATTCAAAAGCTATAGAAAAGAGAACCCAGAAACAGACCCACATACATATGACAAATTGGCATTTGACATAAGTGTCATTGTGGACCAAAGGGAAAAAGATAGGCTACTAAATAAATGGTACCAGAAAACTATGCATAATTAGATATTTACCTCATACCTTAAATAAGAATCAATATATAGAGTATAGGATAGTATCTTTATGAATTTGGAGTAGGAAACATTTCTTAAACAATAGGAAACGTTTCTTAAACAATATCCCAGAAGTACAAATAATGAAGAAAAAGTCTGACAAATATAACTGCATTAAAATAAAATATTCTGTTCATCAAAAGACATAAATAAAACTTGTAAAATGTATGTCACAGAATAAAAGAAAATATTTCCAATCTACATAGTCAGAAAAAGACTGGTAACCCATACATCAATGAGAAGACAACCCCATGGAAAGTTAAACAAAGTACATGATCATGGACATTGCAAAAGAGGACCTTTATATAAATGGCTCATAAATGTACAAAAAGATGCTCAGTTCCATTAAAAAATGGGTAAATTCAAATTAAAACCACAGTGAATATTATTTCACAAATGTAAGATTAGAAAAATAAGTGGCAACATAAAGATTTGTCAGGATGTAGAGCTTTAGGATCTGAAAACACTCTTAGAGTGTAAACTGATGTAACTAGTCTGGACAGAAATTTGGTAAGATCTAATAAAGTCAAGAACAAGCATGCCAAACAACCCAGTAATTTCACTGCTACCTGTCTATATGCCCCTAAAGAAGCTCTTGCACATGTACTCAAGGAGACATGACCAAAAAAATTCAACACAGTGTTTTTTTCAAGAGCCCAAGAAAATATTAATAATGGGGGTTTATCCATATAATGGAATACTGCACAGCAGAAAAAGAAGCATACTAGGAACATGGACAAACCTCACACTGAAAATGCTGAGTTAAAAAAAAAAGCGGAATACATATAATATGTTACCACTTTTTTTGTAAGGTTTTATAAATGGAAAATTAGTAAGAACAGATACTACACTTCAATTATTTATCTCTTCAATTATTTATCTCGGTATGGATTTGTGGATATTTGTTTTATATGAGTTACAATGGAATAGTCTCATTTATTTGAGGGCTCAGATTTGTTCCAGATTTCACCGTTAGGAGCTCCTTCAAGCTGGCTCCTGTGTGGCCCATCAGTTTTGAAGCACTTCCTTACTTCCTGGCTCTAAAAGATATTTCAGCCCATTTTGTGTTTTCTCAGCCTCAGATCTGGCATCAACAATTTCCGGAAGGACTCCTGATTCCTTCAACTGGAAAATGGTATTTAGAAACTAAGGGTACAGAGGTTTGTTCATTGCTTATAAAAATGTCCTTGTTTCCAGGCCCTTTCAGCAGAAAAAGCTAGGAAATATATGCATACATCCACACCTTTACTTATTTCTATACCTATCTCTAAAAAGCGTGCTGACATTTTTTTAGTCGGGGTGGTGTTAAATTTATAAATTATGGAGAACTTTAAATGTTATTTTAATGACATTAATTTCTTTCCATTTGTTCAACTCTATTTTTGTGTATTTATTAGGCATTTTAACCATTATCTTCACACAGAAAAAATAAATGGAAAATAATAGTATATATGAGCTTGGGACCCCTAAATATGTACTAAAAGTAAGGTGTGAATGGGAATAATAGAAAATTAATCTAATATAAAGTTAACTCTAAGATTAGGAAGAAGGAAAATCAGATCAAAAAGTAATACAGGACCATCACTTCTTTTATCATATTCATTTTTTTAAGATGTATTTATTTTAGTAAGGGATGGGGGGGGAGATGGAGAAAGGAAGAAGGAGAGAGGGAGTGGGGGGAGGGGCAAAGGGAGGAGGAGAGGACAACCTCCAGCAGACTCCCCACTGAACAAAAAGCCCTATGTAGGGCTGGGTCCCACAATCCTGAGATCATGACCTGAGCCAAAACCAAGTTGGGTGCTCAACTGACAGCACCATCCAGGCAACACCTCCCCCCGCCAACACCTTTTTTTTAAGATTTATTTATTTTTTTTGAGTGAGAGAGAAATTTTCTATTTTT
Organism: Enhydra lutris kenyoni; assembly: GCF_002288905.1. Lineage (NCBI taxonomy): Eukaryota > Metazoa > Chordata > Mammalia > Carnivora > Mustelidae > Enhydra > Enhydra lutris. Next base: position 98,089,284 of record NW_019154085.1, on the reverse strand, counting down.
TAATCTGAATACTGAGAACTGTTTATTATATTATTCTTTCTATAATTTTGAACCAAAATATTGATTTTTAAAATGTCTAAATGAAAAATTTAAATATATTTTTATAAATAATTTTTTTAAAGATTTTATTTATTTATTCATGAGAGACACAGAGAGAGAGAGGCAAAGAGAGAGAGAGAAAGGCAAAGGCAGAGGGAGAACCAGGCTTCCCGTTGAGCAGAGAGCCCAATGCGGGACTTGACCCCAGGACCCTGGGATCATGACCTGAGCCGAAGGCAGACGCTCAACCATCTGAGCCACCCAGGCACCCATAAATAATTTTTCTTAAGACTTAAATTCTTTTAAGAACTTTTAAATTCTTACAACAAATGAATGCTTCAAAAATAGAGACCCTCCAATAAAGTGTTAAATTTCACTAAAGAGAGAGAAAACGACCTAGCCTCTTAGAAATTATTGAAAAACTATATAGGGCAACTGGTATACTATTTCAAATTATTTACCCGATTTCAGAAAAAGGAAGAAAAAATGGAAATATCAGTGTGATTTTTCTCCAGAAGGGAAATAACATGAAGGGTTGGGAGAGTATGTTGCTTTTTGTTGGAGCTAATGTTACAAGCTTCCCTGCACCTGACTTACCTATTGTAGCTCCAGCTCCACAATCCAAGTTAATTGGTAAACTGGCTTATCAAAATAACTCATGCCCCGCCCCCCAACAAAAAAAAAATTCTCAGTGATTTACCCTTTGTCCTCTCTTTGGCAGCAAAGACCCATTTCAAGCCCACTAGTCTGCCTTTGTCCTCAGTAAATTCAATTACATTTCTTTCTGGCTACTTCAGCTGGCCATGCTGATTGTAAATTATACCCTGCCCACATCTTCCAGTCTGATTTTCATGCCCACAATGTGAACCTGATATGTATGCTTTGTTTTTTTCCCATTCCGAAGTTCTCCAGCAAGGACCAAATTCTAAACAATGCTGTGCTAGGCACTTATCGAAAAACCTCTTTAGAGACAGAGTCCCAGCAGCCCTCTGCACTTCACCCGCAAGAAACCTCATTCCAGCTCCGGCCCAAACATCTGCTTTCTCACGAACTTTCTATATTCACCAAAGCTGTCAAGTTTGGTTGGTCCTGAAAAACCTCCCTATGAAGTAGATCCAGTCTTGTGTAAGTTTGAAAAAGACAGTATACAATATGCTGACTTACGAACTCCCAAAGTAATTTTTCTGTGGATAACAGAAATGAGATACTTCCAAGTAATCTCTGCTCTCATTTTTCAAAATAATTATTTTAACTTTAAACATGTAAGAACTGGTCTGCCCCCACCCTCCTTCAATTGCCTGGATGATAATGATGTAATTGCACTTATAATTACAAAGGACTTCAATTCAATTTAATTTTAATTATTTAAAATTTGTAAACACTCCAGGAAAACCTCATTAAGCTGGCTGAACCAGCTTGGTTGCAAGGGGGACCAAAGAGTCATCAGTTACAATTATTCACATTACAACATCCATTCACTCACACTAACTATGCTGATTAACCAGTAATCATACTCACTTGGGGTGAACAGTGCTGGCAAAGCTTGAGACTGCTTTTAAAAAATCATTTGCAAATCTGCATATATAAATGAACCCCCCCCCATTCAAAAGCAGCTAGAAGAACTTTGCCCTGCATGCACATTGGACAAATGGAAAGATCCTCACAAAATATGAGCATTTAAAATGATTTATTTGTAAAAGGGAGGTCTGGGAGTCCCTGCTGAGTCAGGTTTGTCTTTTTTACTTTGAGATGATATGATTTGCACTCCTGCCTCCGTCAGAGGGCATCGCTGTGCTGAGAGGCTCACACTTAATCGGGAGACTGTGAGCCTAAGTCCTTGCTTGAGCTGTGTTTAGAATCAGTGTTCTGTGGTGTAAGGGAAGAGTCCTCGATGACCTGTAGGGAAATCCAGCTCAAACAGAAGCTGGGATTCACCTTCTAGCCTCTCTGAGTCTCTCCTTAAGATGATTCTAACACAAGTAGCTACCTCACAGAGTTTTGTGGAGAATTAAATGTGCCTGGCAAATAGAAGGTATGCAATACATGCAGCTGATCCTATTAAAAATGTTGAAACTAAGCGTTAATCTTGTTACTTCGTTCACAGCTACTAACATTCTGATGATTGGTGTGTGAATACATTTTAACTAAAAAGAACTCAAGTTTTCAGAAGCCTACATTGATTTACTTAATCATGAGAACTATAGGAATTAGTGAATGAAGACTGTGTGTGTTACACGTTTGTGTATCCACAAGTGGATAATTTGCAGGATTAATAAAATGTCCCATAACATGAATTTTCTAGACAATAGGAGGATTCCTGAATGAACTTGTTTATTAGGCAAATTAAAAACCCATCTGGTGATATAACGCTCATATTGTCACATTTACCCAGACCTATTCTCATCTAGTATTAAAATTTTGGCACTTCCTGCAGGGACTTGGCTAGAAGCAAAATAGTAACAATAATTCTTCTTACTGCTCACCTTCACAAAGGGCTTTCAGATTTCTAAAATCATTTTAAGATCCACTGTTCAAGCTTGTCCCTGCAACAATCTGCAGATATGAAGCAGGAGCGGTTTTTACACAAGTGCACCAATCAGTGGCTGTAAGTCTAGAAAGATTGTTTTGTAACTGGTTTTACCTCCCTTTGGAATAAACTGACACACTGCATGCTGGCCAGGATGTTCTCTTCCTTACTGGAAATTCCCAGGCCAGGCCATGTACTTATCCCTGCAGGACTCTGGCATGCTTTGGTCAGTTAACCTAAATTCCAGATCAACTTTCAATGTCCGACATGAAGAAACCTCACCAAGGAGCACTCAATAGCCATCATACTCAATGGCCTGGACTGATGCTAATGACAAAGGGCATATAAATATAAAATTGGCCCCCCCAAAATTCCAAAATGGAGACAAAATAATATGGTAGTCCCCATTTATCTGCAGTTTCATTTTCCATGTTTTCAGTTCCTGGTGGTTCAACAGCAGTCCAGAAGCATATGTTCTTTCTTCTGCTGTATTTTCAGAAGGTCATTCATGGGCTAATGCTGCAGCACAATGGCCTCATCACTCACCTTATTTCACCACACAGGCATTTTATCATCTCACATCATCTCAAGAAGGGTGAGTACCATACAATTAGGTATTTTGAGAGAGAGAGAGAGAGACCACATTCATATGTTTTATTACAAAATAACACCCTATTTTATTATTGTTATTAATCCCTTATTATGTCTCATTTATAAATTAAACTTTACTGGGGTTTCTGGGTGGCTCAGTCTTTAAGTGTCTGCCTTCAACTCAGGTCATGATCCCGGGGTCCTGGGGTCGGGCCCCGCATCAGGCTCCCTGGACAGCAGGAAGCCTACTTCTCCCTCTCCGACTCCCACTGCTTGTGTTCCCTCTCTGTTTCTCTCTCTCTCTATTTCTGTCAAATAAATAAATAAATAATCTTTTAAAAAAAGAAATTAAATTTTATCATAGAAAAAAACCCACCATGTATAGGGTTTAGTATTCTCCATGATTTCAGGCATTCACCGGGGATCTTGGAATATATCCCCCATAGATAAGGGGAGATGAGTGTATTCATAAATAGCTCTATCAATTTAGTCCAATGGGTAAGACCCAATAAGGAAAGACAAATAATATATTCCACTGAGTTGAGATGAGTTGGTCACTGTCTGGTCTGCTGGCTTTTCCTATCTCTGAACATCCACTGCTCTTAGGGTAATTCACAATTTAGCACCTGCTGGATTTCTCAGCTTCTTCCATACGCTTTATAGCTCTTCAGTTGGAGTGTAAGGCACATGAGGGGAGGGATTGGGGGTCATTTTTCTTGTAGATGCCCCAGCTTTTTCCATAGTCTCCGTTACAAAATTGGGGCTCAATAGAGATGAATTATTGAACTGTAGGTAGAAGATTCAGTGAGCAGGAAGGGGAAGAAGACTTATGTACGAAATAGCTTTTGTTATTTTTTTTTTTAAAGGAAAGAATAGCAATGGTATGCTGGTTGAGGAAAAAAGAAGGATGGGTTTATATGGGAGAGTTTATTTAGGTAGGAAAAAAATTAATGTGTAACCTTTGTACCATTTGAAATCTGCATTCTACTGGCTAATAGAAAGCAATCTCTCCTATTTGTAAAATAAAAAACGTGTAAAGATGATAACACACTTTGCCTAAATCTATTTGGAGAAGGAACAACAAAATTTTCCTCCATTCACTCAGTTCATCCTGGAATAATACACAAAATTGTAATTCAGAGCACATTATCTATGCTGCTATTTATTTTCTGAAACATAAGTCCAGGAATACTATTCCACATTTTTATATTAAAATATGTCCTGTAAGATTCATGCATTTATTCTCAAGAGGACTGGTCGGCGTAAGTTTTGTAAAGTGTTGACTAACTATTTGAGTGATGAACTGAACCAAAGATCATTTATATTCTTCATTTATCATCAAACAGACTCTGATAGTTGAAAATATTTGTTAACCATTCCTTGCCTCAATTCTATCACCAGAAAGTGGAATAAAAGTGGTTGCTTTCAAATATATGTGTAACTGCACACATTTGTGAAATTCTTTGAGATTCTCTAATGGAAACACTATTGGAATCATTAAAATTTAGTGAACCTTGGGAATTTGAATCCTTTAATACTCTAAAGGTAAAGTAATCGGATTAATGGATTTTTTTCTTAGTTAATCTTGTCAAGAGTCTAGGTTGTTTAAGATCAGATGTTTTCCACTTCTCTATTGAAAAAAAAAAAACTGACTTGAGGCTTTGAGTAGAGAAATAAAGGCAGCTTCCTAATTATTCCCTCTGTGTGGTCCTCTGAGACTATAGCTGATCTGAGGTTAAACATATTCTTTAGCTAATTAAACTCCTTTTTTGTTTTTAATTAAGCAGCCCTAACGACCTTCCTTTATGGACAGCTGGCCTCACTATAATCAGAGTAAGTTTCTTAAATTTAACATGGGATAGGTGAGGGATGACCAAAAAGGTCTGAATAACTACATTTATTTTTACCAGATGTAACCCTCAGTTCAAGGGTAGTGGGGAAGGGGACAGGGAAGTGGGCTGGAGCAGTTCCAAGACTGAGCTGGTCAAAACCAAACAGGTGTTGGCTTGACAAGTCCTGGGGACCTGGGAGTGATGTTCTGCCAGCACTCACAGCACACCAGACCAGGTCTGCAGCACATACCCTGAGAACCTCAAAGCATTAAAAGAGACCAGATGTATGGATTAAAGCCTATGATGAAACTGCCAATCCATTATTTTATAATGTGCCATGAATATCTAAAGGGATCAAGTCCTCTGCTCCCCCCAAGGTAACTAAATTGGTTTTTTTTTTAAGATTTTATTTATTTATTTGGCAGACAGAGATCACAAGTAGGCAGAGAGGCAAGCAGAGAGAGAGAGGGAAGCAGGATCCCCGCTGAGCAGAGAGCCTGATTCGGGGCTCAATCCCAGGACCCTGGGACCATGACCTAAGCCGAAGGCAGAGGCTTAACCCACTGAGCCACCCAGGCGCCCCCTGAATTATGTTTTAAAGTATTCAAATGTACCTCCTCTAAGTTACCATCAAAAAAAATTTTTTTTTGAAAATGAGGTCTAGAAAATGGCAGGCTTTCAGTATGTATTTGTTGAATAGTGCATAGATGAATATAAATTAATAAATGAATAAATGAAAAACCTAAAAGATCATTTATGAACCTGATTCCATATCCTCATCTTATAGACGAGAAAGGTGAGGTCCAAAAAGATTAAATGAAATACCCAAGCTCCAAAATATATTTTTTTTCTTTTCTTTTTTCTTAAAGGTTTTATTTATTCATGTGAGAGAGAGCAAGAGCACAAGCAGGGGGAGAGGCAGAGAAGAGGGAGAAGCAGGCTCCCCACTGAGCAGGGAGCCCAACGTGGGCTCAATCCCAGAACCTTAGGATCATGACCTCAGCTGAAGGCAGATGACCGATTCCTGAGCCACCCAGGTGCCCCAAAATATGTTTTTTTCAATACACCTTTACTGAAGACCTACTAGGTGCCAAGAAAACTGGGGCTACAAAGATGAAGAAAGCATCAGTCTCCAGATGACCATATCCCCTTATAGAAAGTTTGAGACAACCCATTTATCATTGGTTGCCAGCATCTGTGCAGGTTCCAAGTTCACAAGATTCCAGGTTCACAAGTCAGAGGTGAAAACTTTGTTTTTACTTTTCATCAATGACAAAATAAACAGATCATTAAACCAAGTCAGCTTCTTATTTCTCTGAACCCTATGCAGTAGCCAAATTAGGATTTCACAGACTAACCATGTACCAGAACACCCCTTCATCTGGAGCCAAGATGGTGGGCAATGATTATGTGGACCAAGGGTTGGTATTCCATCTTCCTAGAAAAGGATATTAAGGTAGAGGCAGAGGCGGAAAAGAGGAGTGAAAAATGGAGGATTTGCTCTTAAGTATTTACCTTTTATTTGAAAAAAAAAAAAAAACTGTTTTCTTCCTTAAACTGATGAACAATTAATGTAAAACATTCAGTACAATTACGTTAAGCTAAGCCTCTTTCGAAGAGTGGGGGAAAAAGTTGCAAAAAGGCAGTGATTAAACAGAATGTCAGAAAAAAACAGAATTAAAATCATAAGAATTCTAATGTTTTTGACATGCTCCCTGGGGTCGGCAGTGAGAAATATGGAAGAATAAAAATGTAGAAGAGAAAAGGAGGAAAAGAGCACAGTCTTGAGATAATTTTTATTTCCTATTCTCCTGAACTATAATTTTCAGTGTATAAACCAGTCACCCATTGTCCCACCTTCCTTTGGTAAGCTGGCAAACCATTCTTCATGGCTCTGTCTCTGCTCCAGTCCTAGGAGAGGTTTTCTTCTGGAGTGGCTAAATCTAACAATTTATTCCTCCCCAGGCTTTAATTTTTCAGGACCAAAATGACTCTCTCCAGAAAGCAAGATGGTGTCTATGTGAGGAATTTGACTGCTGGCTAGAAGTTTGCCATCCATAGTCTAGTGATCCAAGAGCCTCAGAAAAATGAAACACATTGCTTGAGCGGCAAATACTAACTCATATTCTAAGGGGCTTGATACCTACTTGCCGACCATTCTCATCACAGTTGTACTTTCAGCTTCTTGATTTTACAGCAAAATTTTCCTTTCTGAAATATAGCTTGGCTATGGAAATAAGATTTTAATTATATAAATTTGCAAGGTGACCTTTAAAAAATCAAAGGTTAACTTTCTTTACTCTCTAAATCCTACTGCGCCATGCACAGCCATGTAAATCAGCACTCGTCTAATCTGTTTCCCTTATGATTTTTACTCTCTTTGGCAGATTTCCATTTTGTTTTCTCAAGTCTAAGTTGCTTACAGGGATGGTAAGATTTCAAAGCAAGCGCCAATTCCTGGTGTCTTCATGTAACTTTGATTTTAGTTACTAAGGAAACACTTCTTTGCTGTGCTACACTATAAATCCTTTAATTCCTCCTTCTCCTAATTCTTAAGTAATCCATTTAAACTGCAAAAGCAAATACTATGAGAGCATTCCATAAAACACATAGCTTGCAACCCGATATATGAAGAAGCATATATAATTTAACTTCAAAATTTCTTATTAATTGCCATTAGAAATTCAAATTCAAATAGTCCATGCAGGGTAACTAGATGAATAGAGGCATGTATGACAAATAAAGCTAGCACATGTATCACAATCCTGTAGTGTTTATCAGAATAAAGGAAGATGGCAAAGTCGAGTTAGTGGCTGGCAGGAAATTTAAGGCTAAAACTATCCGAGCTTGCAAAAAAATACAGGTGGCATTTAATTATATACTAAATCTAAAATGTTTGCTCCAAAATGTTTACTAAGAAACTCAATTATTCCTTTCCCAAACGTTGACTAAGATTATACCTGGTTCAATAAAGTACTAGGTATACAATGATATGTTATATCTCTGCCCAGGAGAGGAGAAAACATATATACAGAAATAACCACAGAACAAAGCAAAATTTGTTAAGAGCTAAAGAAACGCACAATGTGCTATGACAGTTGGGTAGAAGGTGTTGGGAAAAGCCTTACTGTAAAGAGAGACATTCGTGCTGGGCCCTCTTGCCAGTGGACCATGCCAAGATGGTGGCTATGAGAACAGGTATTCCAAGCAACAGTGCCAGCCCTGCGTGTGCTACCTGGTATTGATGTAATGTCAAGTTGGCCCACTGACCTAGTGGAGGTGGACGGATGAAGCCACAACCAGGCCAAGGAATTTGAGTTTTGAACTTCAATACAATGACGATGGGTAGAATTTCAGCTGTTTTTAGTAAGTCCAGAGATACAAAAGTTCAGAGATCAAATTCAAAAGCAGAAAATATTCTTCACGAGGTATATAATATTCTTCATGAGGATGATACACTCCCATGTTTATCAAATGTAACTTGGGTTTTTCTCAAAATTTAGACCTCCAGGAGACCACCAAGATTCATCATTCACCAAAATCATGAGTCACGCACTGACATTTATTAAGGCTTTGGTCTGTCAGCAGCTAAGCATTTTCATTTCAACACACCAAAATAAAAATATGATGAAAATTGCCTACAAAGCATCCTAACTGAAATCTTAAATTGATAACTTTTTTTTTTTTTTTTTTTTAGTCTGAGGACTCTGAATCATTTCTACTGATCTACCTCCTGAAAGTTTATTTTGAAAATAATGCTTTTACTGGAGTCAACCATTATAATTCAGAGAATTAAGTGGAAAGACAGGAGTGAGGGCTGGGGTTATCAAAAAGGGCCAAATTAGGGGAAGGCTGCGCTCATTTAATCAGGGAGTATACTGAACCAAAGGTCACTAGGGAATTCTAACCCAGTCAGCCAAAAAGGGAAATGTGTGTGAGTCATCCAAACAAAAGAGTGAAAAACAAATATCAAAGGTGGTATAAAGAATGAACAGAAGGTTTTAAAAAACAGCAAAGAGCCTGAAGCAATTCCTTTTTACTTAAAGGGGCGGAATGTGGTAGGTCAGTCACACTAAAAGGCCAGAGGAGGCTGTGCTGCCAAATCCAGTTTATTTAAAATATAAAGAATAAAGATGCCACTTTATATAGATTCTAACAAAAAAATAAAGTCAAAATAAAACAAAACAGACATAGTAGCTATAGTCCATTTAAGCTCTAAAATGTACATGCTAAAGATAAAATGATAATGCTGGGTGGCATTTATTGCATTATTTAATCTATCTACCAGTTATTCTCTCTCTAAATCTCACAATAGCCAGATGCAGAACTGCAGAAAAATATCACTTCCAGCAATGCTACCTTTTTTCTTTTCTTTTTTTGTGAGGGATTCAGAAGTACAAGTGGTCTTTCTGGAATTTTCCATCTGGCCAGTCTGGTCTTGAGGTTCACCTGTGTCTCTTATAGGGGGATGGCTCATTTCAACATAAGCTTTAATTACAGGACAGTAAATATTTTCTTCTTAAGATCACTTGCAACATCTTAAGCTATTAAGATGCTATTAAGCAATAAACAATAGATAGATGATAGGTAGATTAGATAGATAGATAGATAGATGGCAGATTGATGATAGACAGGTAGGTAAGTAGGCAAATAGGTAGGTAGATAGATCCTATTCTCTTTGCCCATCCTTCAATCTGTCCCTGCTGCTGTTATGCTGTTTTTCTATTAATCAGATCCCTCTTGAGTTTCCAACACTAACCTATATTCCAGGCAGGAGAATTTCATGACTGAATCTTCTATCTGATGTGAATTCTCTTATTTGTACCATTTTATGATCCTGTCATCTGGGCTATTTATTTATTTATTTAGCTTTTCTCTGACTCCAGAATCTCTCTATTCCCTCAGTGGCCAGCTCATTTCTGGCCTTTTCATGAAAACTTTCTGAAAGATAGTGTTTCTTCTCTGGTTTCTTACACTTATTATCCTCACTGTAACAATTTATATCTATCATGTATTAGTTTCAAATTGTTCTACTATGTAATTCCACATTCTTCTATAACTCTCCATTGTATCTAGAATGATACCTAATATCATTCTAAAATTTCTTTTAAAAAAAATTAAGTCCTAGGTAAAGAACCTGATTTGTTTCCCTTAGACACTAAGCTTTAAAATATCTATGTTGCTTTTCATTTTCATTGAAGTTTTCTTACAACTGCATGTCCAATGCTAAATATCTTTAGATATGGGAATTGCACCTAACTAAATATGACCGGCGTAAAGACTACACGCACAACTTCTATTCTGTAAGTCAACCAGCACTTCTTAAATGTGTACTATCGATGACAAGCAGAAAATCCTTCCCTTACATTTTCTTATGAAGATGAGTATGCACATTGGACAAAAGCATAACTTTTTTGAAGAAAGATCTACTTACAGGTAATTTTGTTTGAATTTCTTTTTGCCAATTGCTCTTAGGAATCTGTGGCTCCAGAGCGGAAGAGGAACAGGGGTCATTATTCTACGTTGCTCACATGAGCAGATTTTGGATTACAAAATGATGAGGAGGAGGAAGGGGAAAGTGTCCTCACCAACCAAATCAGCTGAAATAATCTAGAGACTACCACTGTAGCCAGAAAACCCTACCCTCCCACGACAGTGAGATGCCAAAACTGTTAATTCCAAAAAACGCATTTAAAAAAAAAGCACATCCATTGTACCATGGGACTAAGAAAATCAACCTAATAGCTAAATTTCCAACTACTTAAGGAGTTACTCTTAATAGCATAAGTTTTAAGAATCAGGACTGTGATAAGATTGTAGTATCTTTGCATATGTAAAGACAAGTTCTTTTCTTCTGTACCCACAAACACAAACAACAGTAGCATCTTTCTTCTGGGGAAGAAAAATATCAAAATTTCAGAGAAGGCCCTTTTCAGGAAGAGTTGATTTCAAAAGGAAAAAGTGCCATTCTGAAATAGTCCTAGAGAATACACCTATCACGACAGATTGCTGTAGAGCAAAAACCCCAGCTTTTTCAAAACTCCAGATATCCCCAAATATGAACACCACTAAAGGAAAAAGTTTTCAGTGTCACTATATTTTATGGCTGTATGTTCCTGTATACACTTTCATGGACGAGACTGATCAAAATATAAGAGACTGTCTTCCTTCCTGCTTTCTAGCTGTCCCTGAAATTGCTTGCTGCCAGCTAGAATCCTTCCCCATTTTTATTTAAAAGCTATCAAGAGTCTAAAGTAGTAAAACTGAATGGAGATTTCAAACATGGACCAATTTTCCTTTCTTACGACCTATGAAGATAAACGTGCACACAATGGTAAGGAATATAAGCTTTGCCTAAGACATACACTAAAATAAAGAGACATCACTCTTCTTTCCAGAGAGAACTGAAGATTTATTAGAAGACAGCATATGGGGCAGTCTTTCAAATATCTTATCATTTCTTTTGTGACATTCTGTCCTTCAGTGACTTCATCATCCAGGCTTCTTTTCACTCTCCTTGCTAGATTTGGAGACTTCTCTTAATTCTGATGACTAGCCCAACCTCAGAAAACTATGGGGATTGCCTGTACTCTTGCCTGTGAAATTGCAGTTAAAAAAAGGTATTGCATCTATAACCACCATGGAGATGGAAAAAGCAAAACTACCGTCCATGTTCATGAATGCCAAAATTCTCAGGAAAACTACTTTTTAAAATTTTTGCTTTATTAAGACTGTCAAGATACTGGATTTTATGGGGCGCCTGGGTGGCTCAGTGAGTTAAAGCCTCTGCCTTCAGCTCAGGTCCGGTCTCAGGGTCCTGGGATCAAGCCCTGCATGGGGAGAGGGGAACCTGCTTCCCACCCTCCCCCCACTGCCTGCCTCTTTGCCTACCTGTGATCTCTGTCAAATGAATGAATAAAATCTTAAAAAAAAAAATTGTATTTTACATTGGAGTAGATTCAAATTCAACCACTGTATCTGAGTGCTACGCCAGGCACTATATGTGAGGCATTTGTATGTATTAGCTCATTTAATCCTCAAAACCTTCTTAAGAGAGATTTAATCTGCATTCATAGTTAAGAACCTGACACTCAGAAAAATGAGCCGTCCTGCCCAAGTCACAGAACCAGAGGAGGAGTACAACTAGGACATGGACTCAGGTTTTAAGTACCAAGAAAGAACAGAATTAGATTTACACACTGCTGGAACTTCCAAATCTGTTCTTTGAATTTGTTGGAGAAAATGAAAATGAGGGAGGACAAAAAGAGAGATGAGTATTCAGAGCAAGAAAGAAATCGAGCTCGTAACTGATGAAAGTCTTTTCTTATAGGGCTGAACCTTTATTATTAGTAGCTGGTGGCTTCTGAGCAACAAAAAACTGTTCAGTTTTAAGCAAACACCAACTAAAGCTGTTCCGTCTTAAGCCCCTCACCACATGAACACCTTTCTCTGTCTCCCAACTGTGAGGTGTAATGTCCAGTGATAAGTTCACATAAAAACATACTTTAACTCACGCAATCATGCAAAAATCATTCAAATCTTGCTGTGCTTCTTGTTTTCTAAAATTCTTCTGATGAATATTAAAGATGTAAAAAATGTTAGATATGAAATAAGCCACATGTTATAACTAAACCCTAGGTGTTGTTCTTTTCCAAGGAATCATAAAAGCTAGGGCAAACCCTTAAAAATAAATTTAACGTTCAACTTCCATCTCTGTGGTGAAAACGGGCCAATTATTTACACTTGGTGTTATGTTGAGCTCTGGTCAAATAGGAAATAGAGACCAAAGAAAAAGTTAATGTATCACTTTCTGAGACTAGGACCTATATCTTCTGTTAAATGAGAGATGAGGCACAGCTCTCTGGCAACGTCAGCTGGGCCAGTTAAGTGTGTTATTATGCAGATTTGCAACAGAGCTATTAAACAGAATTTTCAAAAGAATAGGACAATGACTGTTACTAAAGTACCAAAGAGAAAAATATAAAAGCACAACTTGAGATATGGAGACTCAGCCTCATCTGGAGGAAATGAACACTTCTATGTCCTTCAAATGAGCTACTCAATAATTGTGAAAAACAAAGCAAATCTTTCAGAGAGAAATTCATCAATCATTCTGCCTCTTTTTGCAGAAGTACTGAGGTATGTGATCGGGTGGATGGCTTGAGATAACTGTAAGAGCTGGGCTATAGATTTAAAAATATATTTAAAAGATAGTTCACATTTAATTTTATTTCTGGTGAGATGGATGTTCTACAAAGTTGGGTTAACTAAAATGCTCTGTGAGATAATTTTCCTGGTGAATCAATCTTTATAGTTCAATTGCTTACAAGGTTTACACAGAAATTCTTATAAAACCAAAAGAAGGTTCCATTAAAAAGCACCCATAAATTGACTCATATAGGAGAAAAAAAATAGACTATATTCCCTCTATATTTATATCTAAATAACAGAGTAAGGATTTGGATACGTCAGACACATTGTAATTGGTCTACTCTCTTCTGGGTGCTCTCCTCTTCCTACTTCAAATTGAAAACACTAGGACAGTCAGGCAAAACCCAGCTTCTGTAAAAGTCACTGGCTGTACATATTATCCAGACAAGCAAAGCAAGGTTAATGCAATCCCCCCAAGAGAGACATCAGAGTGACTCTGGATTAATCACAGCAGGAAGAAGCTGAGTTGCCAGAGATGTTACTAAGTTGCCCCTATAGAATGGACCAAGAGGCACTCGCTTCCTCGGGAATGAAAGGGAGATGAGATTCCGAATGTCAGATTTTGGATTTATAATCAATAATTCTATTGTCAGATCATTTACAACAAATGTGTTTATTCAGCTGGCATTGACAGGAAACTCAATTTATTACCTGTGAGCTCTCTGAAATTATATATATATGCTGCCAACATGCATTTATATGTGCCGAAATCCATCTGCAGCTTCTCTTTTTCTGGTAGGAAGAGTTCATATAGCTTACTAAAGAGCCTGACCAGATCATAAATCAAAGGGAAGCAATTTCTGATAACTGAATATGAGTTTCCTCTAAAGCTTTTATGTGATGAAAGTCTGGGAACTCTGTGACTAGCACAAAAGAACCCCCCTCCCCCCACATCTGTTGCTGGCCTCTTTGTTCTAGAATGTACAACCATAATCTGTAGGCTCCTTTCAGTGCTTTAATTCACATTTGCTCTTAGAGGCTGGAAGGCCTCTGCAACTTAACTTTCTCTCTTCACTGCTGTCCTCACATCCCATAGAAGCCAGCAAAGTAAGTTACCACCAACTTGTGATTCCTGCCCGAGATAAATTTTCATTTTTTTTTAAAGTAGGAAAACTGAAATGACTTAATTTATACATTTTTGTGAGGGGAAACTGCCTGCCGACAGCTAAGAATCAGGAAAAAGCCCTGAAGATCTGTTACATGGCAAACTACAGGATGTATGAGAATAAGAAATACCCAATCAACCTGTTGCTCCTTTGGAACTATCCATGGTCACTGCCAGCAATGAGAACTTCCTAGGTGCTGGGCACTACCAAAGCAAACTTGGCACCAGTGACCCATGAGTTAAGATTCCTATTGCATTTCCTGCTTAGCATGGATGCTGAGGGAAGGCAGGAGAAGATGCTGACACCAACCGATGCTGCCCTACCTTATGCAATCTGCGTCAGAGCCTGGATTTTCATTACTAGCTATAAAACCATAAATGGAACGCCATCCGGGAACTGAATTGGATATAAACAAATTTGCAATGCTTTATCAAGTTGCATTCAAAGCACCCCCCCTCCAAACAATAGTGATTACAACTGGAAGATAAAGCTTTAAGTACACTGATATTTTAAGTGCCATGTTTTATTTCATTACAGCTTTGCCTATGAGAAGAAATCTCTCTGAAAGGGTCTTCTAACAATATAAAAATCACATATGTACCAGAAAGAATGCTGAACTGAAAACCAAATTTGCTCCTAAGTAGATAATGCCACTTTCCCATGATTATACAACTAAAAGAACAGATTAAGAAAAAACGTTATAGAATTTTTCTTTTACTGCAGCAAAACCATTCCAAAGAAAAGATAAACCCAGGGAACTATTACAAATGTAAAAAAGCCCAAGAAAGCTGGGTAAATAAGGAAGTTTTAAATTACTTCTCACATAAAAATAAATGTTACTGTCCAACACTGTTCTGGGTAGAATGTTCTTTGCATAAGGGATACTTAGTTGCTAGAAGGAAGAGCACCGCTTGTCATCCAAACTCCATATTGTTTACAAAAGAATGTTTGCCTTCTATGCGGTCTCTCTGAGCATAACCATTTAGTAACCTCATCCATGGCTTTTTCTTTTGTTTCAAATTCTGCTGGAACTTGGAGGTTCACTGAAGGAAATGGACTGGCCTGTCTGAGGATGTGGCAGCACAAGCAGCTTCCTTAGCATGTGACTAAAATCAGGGCGCTCCATGGGGTTTTGCAGACAATGTTTTTACTGAGCAGCAACAGCCAAACTGGATTAAAATGATCAGAACCATGGACAGTCACTTAGCTTCATTTTCTTGCTGGAAGTGTTCACTGCCCAAAGATTATTAGAAGAATGTTCTCTCATCTCCCACCACCAGAGTAAGCAAAAAGGGAAACATCTCATAAATCTATATGTCTATATTCTAACAGTCATACTTGTAATTTTTAAAATGCTTGAATGGTAAAGAAAAAAACAAAGCAAAAACAAAAACAAAAACAATAACAAAAACAAAAAACAAACCAGCTGCGAAAAACCTATTCTTGTATTTCTTCTTCAATCAAAATTGTTCTCTCTTGTAAGATAGTTTACCATAAGGAGAGATTTAAAACAGAATCCAGAGGGAGGATGGTATGGTTGAAAGGTTATAGACAGGCCATCAGGGTCTGGGTACCTGAGGTGGCCTTGTTACCTCAGTCTGGGTGCCGGAGGTGGCCTTGTTACCTCAGCCAATGCACTGAGAGGACAGGCTCCTAAACGTTATAGGAGAGTCTTGTTTGGCTTTTCGCATGTACTCAGGTGACAATATGAGGTAACATATGAGATAATGAATGTTTGGTAGGAAATTATTTATACTGACATAATACCCAGTTCATGTAGATACTATTGTTTGACTCCTTTTCCATTCATCTTAATGTGAAGGGCTAGCTCTATTCATGTCAAATGTTTGAACAAAAAAATGTTTGAGGGTGTGTATGCATGCATTCTTGTGTATGTATGTATTTTTCTCATATGCTTCATTAAGATAACTAGAACTGAAGGAAGCATAATTGATAGCTAGAAAATTTAGTACAAATAAAACAAGAGAAATCTGGAGCTTTAGTACATCAATAGGGTGAAAAACAAATTAAAGTCTTAATTACCAAATTGTAGAAGCTATTTAAAAATTATGATTCATGTTAAAAGAATTCACAACTGAAACAGCCTTGTCATCATATTTCTTTTTGTTTTCAATAAGTGTTCTTCTTTCTTATCGTACAGAAAACTGTCTTCTTTTCCTATCCTTTAAATGCTTCTTATAATGCCACAATTAAATTCAAATCCATCATAAAAAGCATAAACTAAGTTCTTCAGATGAATCAGAGTCATAAGCTAGATATTACCAATGGAGTTCACTAAAAAGAATCCACCAAAACAGAGAAATTACCTTTTTTTCCAAGTCATCCTACACACATTCTCTGTCTCCTGCTCCCTCTCTGTCACCCACTCACACACTGAGTTACATATATACACACTCATGTGCACTCATAAATGGAAAACGCTGGTCGTGGAATGTTGTGTGCTGTGTATTCCATTATGCTGAATGAGAACAAACTCATTTCCCATGCAAATAAAAGGAAATGTCACACACCCCTTCACATGCAAAAACCTATTTTATATTTATTCTGGTCTCATTAACATTAGAATACAATACTCTGCAATAATGTTTGCAATGACTGGGGTAGGAGTGAGGAGGATCAGGAGAGAAAAGAAAATATTAAAATCAGTGCTAGCCTCTATCAAGAAAGATGTTTCCTTTCTTGGGAATCTAGATTTCTCCAGAGTAATTACCTCAACTTAAGTGAAACAGTGGCAAGTTTTACTTTTAAACCATTTTTTACTTATCAGTTACTCCAACCAAGTGTTTTCCTGAGACTGAAGGGAAAAGAGCACCCAAATTCAAGCAAAATGGAGAGAATAAATGTTGTTTTTGCATCTAATATTAAATATGGCTCTCAGGGTGTGACATCATAATTTTGTTACAAGACTTAGAATTTCCCCCTCTATATTCTGGGATCTTATGATCCCTCATGTAAGGTCTAGTTTTATGTGTTCAACAGCTCATAAGATATTATAATTAAGACATGCTAATGTCACCTAAACTTACTATATTTAAAACAGGAGACAGTATTTCTCAGTCTGCCTTCAAGGAAAATAGGCAACTAAAAATTAGGATTATTGAGGCATGAGGTTTGCTGGATTCTAGCCTCCAAGAAAAGAATAAAAGGAATCCAGAATCATGTAAAAATGGGAGAGGACACAACTGATTAGGTTTTAGAGTTGGCCTTAGCAGGTGGAGCCAGAAATAGAGTGTGCACTGTGTGAAGATGCTGGCAATCCTGGCCTAGTTCCAGGAGATGCTGATGTCTCAGGGGATCCAGTATGGTGGGCAAGAGGTCTAAGCACCAGGAGATAGTCAAAGTCAAATGGGAGGGGACATACCCAATTCAAAGAAAAATGCTTCCCAATAGCTGGAAGAATAAGAACAAGTTTCAGCCTGAAGAAAGGCTGAATAGGACCAGTTAGGCTGCTAGGGCTTTAGCAAAATGATTGCAGGACATCATTTTGGGCTCTGTTCATTGATGAGCTGTTGAAGAGTACTGCTCTAAGAAACAGACTCTGAGACAAAGATAAACATGCAGGGAACTTTTTGGAAGTGAGTGCTCAACAGTAGGACTGAAAAAAGTCACTTTGAAGCTAGAATAATCGCAAAGAATTGCCACTGATTAGGGTGATGGGACCAGGCCTTTATGCCCCTCACTGGACGTGGGCTGACCCTGAGAAGAATCATGAACTTGGGCAGGATGTCTTTCTTCAGCTGATGGAGATTCTCAGAGAGGGATGTTACAGAGAGCTATCTCCCACTCACACTCCCAGTAGCTGCAGGAAAGACTCAGAAGTCCTGATGGGGCAGGTCTGGGTAATGCATCTCAGCAGCCACTACAGGTGCTCAGCTGGCAACTGAAGTAGAAGCCTGCTGGGAAAGGTGGGGTTTAGGGTCACCTGAATCTTTGCAGGCACACTAGTGCTGAGGGCCCACTCAGATATACAAAGTCTGTCACCTGGGTAGCAGCAAGACAGAGCTAGGCAGGCCCTCCCTGCTTTAAATCATCTTGTTAAAATGTAAATCCTCCTAGACTTTGGATGATCAATTATTATATATATCTGTGTTGCTCTAGTAACAGTAATAGTATTAAGATGGCCATGGCCTGAGTACACGGTTGGAGGTTTGAAGAAAGTGCAGTGAATGGCAATGAGCAATGCCCTCCTGTTAAAATTGAAGATCCCAAGCAAATCTAACAAGGGGCTCCATCTAGACATTGGTCCATAGATTGGTTCCCTGACCAATATTGGGACTGTTAGAACAATAACTCTACTCTAGGTCTGAAAGACCAACAACATGATGAAAAGCAAGACCACTCCTTGAGGTATTATCTGACCTCATGCAAGTCACTGGTGTCTGGATAAGGACTGAAATAGTGGCCCACACAGAGGGGTCTGCATCATGACACTATCCACCTGCTCACTGGTGACTTATTTAGCAACCAAGGTATTTGAAATATGCTTCAGGCACAGTGAAAGATTTCAGAATATGGATAACAGTAAAGACAATTTTCTTAAGGTTCAGCTAACAAATCTGTAATTAAACAAAAGATACACCATGAATGAACCTTAAGCCAGTTAGGGATGAATGCAGGTATGAATTAAATTCCAAGTTTGAAATCAGGAATTCTATGGTTGTGGATTACAGCTTTCTTCTGCTTACTCAGTCAGATAAAAAGTGTAAATGGTGACACTGGGGCACAAAATTGTGTCCCAAAGTGTAAACAATACAGATTTTGGGGGCCAACATTACACAGTAAAGTATTCATGATTCATGGAGAAGCTGAAGATTGGATGCCTTGAGATCTTTGTATATAAATCCCTTCCAGCCTAAGTAGAAAATAACTTACAGATGTAAAGCACTGGGAAACAAAATTCCGTTATTCTATTTATTTTATTTTAGTACCTTTATAAGCCCCTTTCTAAACTGTTTCCTTCTTTGGGATATCTTGGACTCCCTGCAGAATCTAAATCTACTCTGTTCCCCAGCTGCCCAGAGAGGACCTTAAAGAAGATAACCTTTCCATGTGGACACCATCCAATGCTCCAGAATTTTCCCTCTCAT
Organism: Enhydra lutris kenyoni; assembly: GCF_002288905.1. Classification (NCBI taxonomy): domain Eukaryota; kingdom Metazoa; phylum Chordata; class Mammalia; order Carnivora; family Mustelidae; genus Enhydra; species Enhydra lutris. The sequence continues at coordinate 98,069,870 of NW_019154085.1, read as the reverse complement.
TTCCAACCAAAATATTTTATTTCATTTCCCCAAGGACATCCTCCCTATTAAGCAATTGATGAAATCATAAAAATTAAGGCAATGATAGCTGTTATTTAATGGGTTACTCATCCCAGATATAGACAGATAGTGAAGTTTTATTCATCAGCCTTTTAAGTCCTATTAATGCACAACAAAGTATGGGAAAATGACAATATTACAGTAAAGCCTGCAGTGTCCTTCCAGCCCCATAAGATAGTGAGGTTTTTAAGGCTGGGTAAAATGTGATAAGGGCAGACAAAAGTACACACAATTTATAGATAATAATAGATTAACAGTTTAGAGTAATGGTAGGAACCAAAGCCCAGCACCTTATAATTACAAAAGCCACTCAATAAATATTTATAAATTTCATTGATTCATTCAACACATACATGCTACATTTGGAATCTAGTATTTGCTATTCAATAGGTACATTTAATTATATATTCCAAAATGATCATTTATGGCTGAATTTCAACAGCTAAGGCAGGTATGTGGAATAGCATATTTGGACAGAGAAACCTTGCAATGTAATTAATATCACCTTGCATATATGGGTCCTAGAACTAGAGATGAACCAACTCAGCAAATTCTTAGACTGACATTTACATATGGAGTTTGTCAATAAGAAGAAAAAAAAGGGACATTTGAGCATGAGTTTATGCTTTTTATGAAAGTTGGTATGAGAACATTATCTCCTTACCTAATGAAAAATACAATTAGAACTCTTAAGGCTGTAAGAATAAATACTATGTAAGGATAATGAAGGAAACTAAGGACAGGATAAATTAAAACAGGATGATATAGCCAATGAAATATGTCTTGCCCACTAACCCAGCAGATCCTTCTCATCCCAACACTAGATCAATTTTTAGGTAGTTCTGGTTCTAGGGAGGGAATCTTAGTACCCACTCCCCAGAAGAGAACACTAACTACACATTAGAAGAGAGCAAGGGAATTTTTCTTTCATCATCTTCTTATGTATGTATGGACTAATGCTCAGACTCCATTTCCTATGGAGGGCCTGCGTCTTGCCCAAATTCATGAAGTCAGAAATGTCTGCCACCTTGTCCCCATTCCTGACTCCACAGGAAACTTGGATACCTTAAGGAATGAATGGTTCTTTTTCAAGTCATTGCTACTTGAGGTCTCAGCATAATAAGCCAAAGAAAAATTTATGCAATTACCACCAAATTCATACACATACAGCCATAGGGTAAATTGGAGAGGTGTGTGCACACGTCCACGCACAACCACTTGTATATGTAGAGACAGTGTATTTCATAAAAGATGTACTTGATATATACTTTTTAAAAAGCTTGCTTTTATAGAAATTATGTGACTATCCAACCCCAAGAATATTTATTAATCTTAATGATTTAGTGGTGGTTTAAATGTACATGGAAAGTCACCCTAGCTAATTATAATTCTAAGAGAGTTGATCTCACATCCATTAATTACGTTGGGGTAAACTAATGAAATAAAACTGTAAGCAGAAGAAAGACAAAAGATGACACTAAAGAAGCAAAGGAACATAACTATTTCCAGGAAGTTTTAACTATAGATTAATAATTTTGATAAGGGAACAACAGAAGAGTTAAAATGTATGAACTGCAGAAAGAGAAGGTACTGTCAGAGTAAAAGAGACATACGAACTCCTGTATTTATTGCAGCATTATATACAATAGCCAAAGCATAAAAGCAACTTCAGTGGCCATTGATAGATAAATGGATAAAAAAGATACAATATATATAGTATACACACACACACAGAAACACACGCACACACACACACTGGAATATTATTCATTCATAAAAAATGAATGAAAACTCACCATTTGTGACAACATGGATGGACCCAGAGAGTATCATGCTAAGTGAAGTAAGACCAAGAAAGACAGAGAGATTTAACTTATGTGTGGAATCTAAAATAAAACAAATGAACAAACAAAAAAACAAAACAAAAAATAAACAGAAACAGAATCATAAATATAGAGAACAAACTGTGGTTGCCAGAGGGTAAGGGGGTAGGAGATGGGAAAAATAGGTGGAAGATATTAAGAGGTACAAACTTCCGGTTATAAAATAAGTAACTCACAGAAATGAAAAGTATGTCATAGCAGCAATAGTCAATAATACTGTATATCAACTACACTTCAGTTTGAAAACAACAACAACAACAAAGAACTATTAAAATGCTTTTTTAAAAGAGCAAGAAGATCTATAATTAAATTAGAGTGGCCCCATCGGTGGATTGTTGGAATTCCTATAGAATCGGTGGAATTCCTACAGAAGAAGCTATCACTTTTTATATTATCCTTGCTAGTCAAATTCTACTTAACAGAAGTCAGAGAAAATTCATGAGGCTGGGCAGTCCTCTGATTTGTTGAGATGCTCTGAGTACAAACCATGGAGGTTTATTATTCTTTCTCAGTGTTCCTAGGCAGAAAATAAAATCCAGCCCTCTTGACAATGATCTTAATGATATACTAGCTGACTTCTGAAATTCAGCAAAAAATATTAATATATTCCAGGATACCATAAGCTTTGAAAGGGAGAGAAATAAAGAGAATTAACATTTCCTGAGAACTTCCTCTATAAAGGAATAGCACAATGGAAAGCAGAGGCTCAGAGTCAGACTGTTTCAGTTCTCACCTCTGCCATTCATGAGTTCATTCATAGAACTATGTATCTCATGAAGTAGAACAGTTGCAGAGCATGGTAAGTGCTCATTACAGGTTAGCTATTGTTCTGTTACTCTGGGCTGGGCCCTTTCTTACATGTCCATGTTCCCTCCTGCTTCAGATACTTGCTATTCTTTCATGTTTACCAGACTCTTCTAATTCCCCTCATCTTTCTCTCTCGTACCTTCCTTTACTCTTCCCTCTCAGTTCATCATATCTAGGATGTACTGCCTAACCTCTTGAGATTAGCATAGGAGCCCCCACACTCTCACCTCACCATGAACTCCAACAATGTGCCTAACTGAAAACACACCCAATCCCTGGGTTCAGCCCAATGGCAGGCATTGACAAGCATTCCATACTTCCTAGACTAAGATGTTCCTTCACTGAATCCTTATGATAGCCCTACAAAATAGAAGCATTACTATTTCCATTTTATAGTTGAAATATATGAGGAACACAACACTGAAAGGTTTGAAGTAAAGATTCAAAGAACGCATTACTAGTAAAAGCAGGTTCCAGGATTTGAAGAAAAATCTGTCTGAATCCATGGCTCATGCTTTTTCCTGAATCTACCCTCCATATGAATACGACATTACAGATTAAATGAGAGACTCATTTACGAAAGTGAATCTGTGTCTAGAATGACAAATGAAGCAAACAAGTTTGGTATAAATTATCAGCCTGGTTTCACTAAGGAAGATGTGCCAGCTAAATATCATCTTTAGAACAGTGTGGTTCCTGGACCAGGAGCATCAGCATAATGTGGGAACTTGTTACAAATGCAAATTACTGGACAGCACCCCAGAACCACTGAACCAGAAATTCGGGGGTAGGCCCTAGAAATCTGTTTTTAACAAGTCCTCTGTGGTATCTGAATGCTCAAGTTTGAGGAGCCCCCTTCTTCCAGGTGTGTTCATTCAATGATAGGTACTCTCTACCTAACAGGCACAACTGGTGTGGAAATGGGATATTTGCTCAAGTCCATTCCAGTGATATAGGTCTGTAAGTTTTCCACTTAGTCACAAGCCAACAACACTGTCAAACTTTCAATTGAAGTCTTCAGTTCAGTGAAATATATTAGGGGTATTAAACAATTTTTTTCTTGGAAAGATGATGTCATTAATTATTACTAACAGGCACTTTTAAAATAGAGTTTTGTTTTTTATGAATCCCAACATTCTACTCATTCCAGATCATTAGGTTCTGAATTATGGCACATTAAGTGTCATTTTTAATTCACTGGTGAATATTTATTGAGCAACTGTGAGCCAGGATTGTTCTACAAAATGGGATACAATGCCAACTAAATAATGTCCATGCCCACAAGCAGTTCATGGTTGAAAACATTCTAACAGCCAGCCAGTATAGCAATTGATGGTAGTTCAAATGCAAATTTTTGCTTGTGAAAAAAATCAAATATGCTTAAAAAATTAAACTATCAAGTCATGTTCAAGAACGATTAGGTCTACAGCGTTTTAAGAATCATTATAAAACTGACAGAAGCTTCCAAATACTTACTTAAAACCCCAGTTAGGTCTTCCAATTCTAAGATGCAGTTAGCACATGACATATCCATCCCACTGATCATAATGGAAAAAAAAACTGAATAGGACACATACAGCGTGTACCTGAGAACTCTGAAAAGTTAAGAAAGAGCAGAGTGATTGGGAAGGGTCAGAACTCAAAGGATGACTAATAAGGCAATGAATTTCTTGTTTCTTTTTTCCTTCCAGATTTTCTGACCTAGACTTGAGGAGAGCCCAAATTCTCAAACTGTAGAGCAAGCATGAGCTGAAAAATATCCAAGAGAAACCATCACTTCATGCCCAGAAGACCAAGGAGGGGGTTATGAGTCAGCAAGTATGTATATAAAAATCTCTCCCCTCTCTTCCTTTTCCTTCCTATTCCCATTTTCTTTCTCTCCTCTTGATTTCCCAGCCACATACTAAGTAGAGTGTTGATGAGGAAGATACACTTCTGCCAGAGAATCAAGCATTCACACTTAAGACTCTGTGAGAAAATCTCTGTGCCCCTTCTGAAAATGGGGTCTTCATGATTGGAAGAGTGTAAAGAGATTCCCTATTAATTTTTTTTCTTCCTATTTTGTAACAAAGGTTGAGCCATTTGTGGAAAGCATGCAACAGTGCAGGTAGATTAAAATCCAGCCTTGTGGTCAGAACCAGGGAAAGGGACACCCTGAGAACTAGAAAGTATTGGGAAAATCATAGGAAGAAGGTGAAGAAAATGTATCCCTATTATCCCTAGTAAAAAGTCCTTGACTCACTCCCAAGATACACATAATTGAAATTGTCCTGAAGCCAATATCAGGCAAGATCTTTGACAAACCAGAATATAAATTACTGCCCTAAGTCCTACTACCCAAGTCCCAGAATGCCAACTTGGCACTTGGTCTGAAAGAACTACAAAGGCTCTGAGAGCTGCTAGTACCACAGCAGGAGGAAAGAGAGGACTCATGTTAGTCTATTCAAGTTAACTGCTTACTAAAACAAAAAGAGTCAAAATTTATCAAATAATTTTACAGAACACAAAGTCTTATAATGTACTAATCAAAATGCCCAATATAATCCAAAATTATTCAGAATACAAAAATGAGAAAAATTTAACTCTCAAGGGAAGAAAAATGAATATAAAATATTCCTAAAATGATACTGTTAAAATTATCACCCAAAGAATTTAAAACATCTCTTATAATCATGCTCCACAAAATAAGGACACTTTTTTTCTTATATATATATTTTTTAAATTTTAAAGAAAAGCACTCTTGAGATGAATAAAAAGCTAGAATTTTCGGTGAAGAAAAAAAATTATATAATGACCCAAAGAGAAATTTTAGAAATTAAAGATATGATAAATTAAAATTAAAATTCATTATACAGGTTTACTAGCAGAATAAAGATGGCAGAAGAAGGAATCTGAGAACTTAAAGATACATTAATAGACTTTATTTTAATTAAATAACAAAGAAAAAAATAAGATACAGAGACCAATGGAATAATATCCAAATATCTAACATTTATATTGTACATTGAACTTGAATGTCTAATATTGAAGTCATGGGAAAAAGGAGAACAAAAATGGAAGAGAAACAAATATTTGAAGAAATAATGGCTGAGCTCCCTCAAAAATATTGAAAAATCCAAAATATACCAGCTGTCTCTACACCTTAAAGAACTGGAGAAGCAGCAACAAATTAAGCCAACTCCACACACAAGAAGGGAAATAATCAAGATTAGAGCAGAGATCAATGAGATAGAAACTAGAGATACAGTAGAACGTATCAATGAAACTAGAAGTTGTTTTTTTTTTAAGGAATCAATAAGATCAATAAACCATTGGCCACACTAATCCAAAAGAAAAGAGAGAAGGCTCAAATTAATAAAATTATGAATGAAAAGGGAGAGATCACAACTAACACCAAGCAAATAGAAAGAATCATCAGAAGTTATTATCAACAGTTATATGCCAATAAGTTAAGCAACCTAGATGAAATGGACGCATTCCTGGAAAACTAAAAACTCCCAAAATTGAACTAGGAAGAAATTGACAACCTGAATAGACCGATATCTAGTAACGAGATTGAAGCAGTAATCAAAAACCTCCCAAAAAACAAGAGCCCAGGACCTGACAGATTCCCTGGGGAATTTTACCAAATGTTTAAAGAAGAAATAACACCTATTCTCCTGAAGCTGTTTCAAAAAATTGAAACAGAAGGAAAACTTCCAGACTCTTTTTTATGAAGCCAGCATTACCCTGATCCCCAAACCAGGCAAAGACCCCACCAAAAAGGAGAATTTCAGACCAATATCACTGATGATATGGATGCTAAGATTCTCAACAAGATTCTAACAAATAGGATCCAAGAGCACATTAAAAAGATTATCCACCATGACCAGGTGGGATTCATCCCTGGGTTACAAGGATGGTTCAACATTCGCAAATCAATGTGATAGAATAAATCAATAATAGAAGAGAGAAGAACCACATGGTCCTCTCAATTGATGCAGAAAAATCATTTGACAAAATCCAGCATCCGTTCCTGATTAAAACACTTCAAAGTATAGGGATAGAGAGAACATTCCTGAACTTCATAAAATCTATGTATGAAAAACCCACAGCAAATAACATCCTCAATGAGAAAAAGCTCACAACCTTCCCGTTGAGATCAGGAACACGACAAGGATGCCCACTCTCACCACTCTTGTTCAACATAGTATTAGAAGTCCTAGCAACAGCAATCAGACAACAAAGAGAAATAAAAGGTACCCAAATTGGCAATGAAGAAGCCAAACTCTCTCTCTTCACAAATGACATGATAATTTATATGGAAAACCCAAAAGACTCCACACCCCCAAACTACTAGAACTCATACAGCAATTCAGTAATGTGGCAGGATACAAAGTCAATGTACAGAAATCAGTGGCTTTCTTATATACTAACAGTGAAAATACAGAAAGGGAAATTAGAGAATCGATTCCATTTACTATAGCACCAAGAACCATAAGATACCAAAGAGGTAAAGGATCTGTACATATACCTGTAAATACTAAGAAAAAGAAAGTGAGGCAAGGCTTAATATCAGGCAAGATAGATTTCTGACCAAGGAAAATTACCAGGTAAAGAGGAATATTACACAATGATATTAGTGTAAATTCTCTAAGAAGAAATAACAATTCTCAATGTGTATATAACTAAAAAAAGAGCTTCAAAATGCATAAAACAAAAAGTGATAGAAAAGCAAAATATATAAATTCACAATTGCAGTTGGAAACTGCAACACTTTCAATTGATAGGATAAGAAAACAGAAAATCACTAAGAAAAGATATGAACAACACTATCAACCAACTGGGCATATTTGGCATTTCCAGACCACTCTAACCAACAAAGGTAGAATATACATTTATTTCAAGTCCACATGGAATAGTTACCAGGACAGCACATCTCCTTTGTCATAAAACAATCCTTAACAACTTTATTTTTTTAAAAGATTTTATTTATTTATTTGACAGAGAGAGAGATCACAAGTAGGCAGAGAGGTAGGCAGAGAGAGGTGGGGGGGGAAGCAGGCTCCCTGCTGAAGCAAAGAGCCTGATGCAGGGCTCCATCCCAGGACCCTGGGACCATGACCTGAGCCAAAGGCAGAGGCTTAACCCACTGAACCACAGAGGCACCCCAATCCTTAACAACTTTTAAAATAATCAAAATCATAAAAATATTTTCTAATAACAAAATCAAGTTAGAAATCAATAACAAAATATCTAAAAATTTCCAAATATTTGGAAACTAAATAATATATTTTTAAGTAACCCATCAACAAATGTCTCAAGGGACATAAGGAAATACATTATACTAAATAAAATGAAAACACAACTTGTAAAAACTTATATGTAAAAGGGGCGCCTGGGTGGCTCAGTGGGTTAAAGCCTCTGCCTTCGGCTCAGGTCATGATCTCAGGGTTCTGAGATTGAGTCCCGCATCAGGCTCTCTGCTTCAGCAGGAAGCCTGCTTCCCTCTCTCTGTCTCTGTCTGCCTCTCTGCCTACTTGTGCTCTCTGTCTGTCAAATAAATAAATTAAAAAAAATCTTAAAAAAAATTTAAAAAACACAAAACTTATATTTAATGATCCAAATAGAAATTTTAGAAATTGCAAAAGCAATAAATTAAAATTAAAATTCACTATACAGGTTTAATAGAATAGGTATGGCAGAAGAAGGAATCTACGAACTTGAAAACAGATTAATAGAAACAATTTTAACTAAAAAACAAGGTCAAATGTAATATACAGAGACCAATGGAACAATATAAATATCTAACATTCATATCATTGAACACTGATAGGTTGCTAGAGAGAAATTTATAGTATTATACACTTATATTAGAAAAGAATTCCCCAAATCAATCATCAAAGTGTCCACCATAATAAAGTAAAAAGAAAAGCAAACTGAACTTAAAGCAAGGTGAAAGAATTAAATAATACAGAACAGAGCATAAAATTGAAAACAAGAAAGCATAAGGAAAAACAAAGTAAGGTCAATAAAACTGATCAATCTCCTTGGTCTTGAAGTCCAAGATAAAAAAGAAAGAAGATACAATCTAACAATATAAGGAGCAAAGGGGTCAAAAGAGTGAATAGCCCTACAGATCTCGAAGACATTAAAAAAATTATAAAGGAATACCATAAATAACTCTAGACCAAAAAACTCGACCACTTTGATGAAATAAACCAATTTCTTGAATGACACAAACTACCAAAATTCATTTCAGGAGAAATAGGCAACTTGTATAGACATCTCTATTAAAGAAATTGAATATGTCATTAAAAACTTTCCAACAAACAAAACTCTTGACTGAGATGAATAATACCAAACACCTAAGGAAGGAACACTTAATTTTTATACAATCTCTTCCAGAAAATTAAAAAAGAACAAACATTTCCTGACTCATTATATGAGGCCAGCCTTACTACTAGTATCCAAAACAAAGAAAATTATAAAGCAGTGTGTTCTTGAACACAGATGTAAAATTTCTCAACAAAATCTTGCAAATATATTCCAACAATATGTAAAAAGGATAGTTTACTTCCCAATCAGTGGAGTTCATCAAAGGAATATAAGACTGGTTTAACATTAAAAAATTTATCAAAGTAGGGGCACCTGGGTGGCTCATGGGTTGAGTCTCTGCCTTCAGCTTAGGTCATGATCTCAGGGTCCTGGGATCAAGCCCCACATCGGGCTGTCTGCTCAGCAGGGAGCCTGCTTCCCCCCCTACCCCGCCTGCCTCTCTGCCTACTTGTGGTCTCTCTCTCTGTGTCAAATAAATAAATGAAATCTAAAAAAAAAAATTATCAAAATAATTCACAGTGTTAACAAACTAAAAACACATGATCACCTCAAAAGATGCAAAAAAAAAGACATTTTAAAAAAATATAATATTCATCAATGATTGAAGTTCTCAGTAAATTATGAATAGAAGGAAACTTCTACAAGAAATCTATAGCTAATATCATACTTAGTGGTATAAAACTGACTGCTTCCTCTTAAGACTTAAGAACAAGAAAGACTGTTCTAACATTATCATTAAACATCATATTGGAAGTCTTTGCCAAAAAAATTAGGCAAGGGAAAAAGAATCAAAAGGTATCCAAATTACCAAAAAAGAATTATAAAACTGTCTCAGTTCAGACAACCTGATGATCTAGATATAAAATCCAAAAAAGGGTTGCGGGGGGGTGCCTGGGTAGCTCAGTCAAGTTAAGCATCCGACTGTTCCTTTCAGCTCAGGTCATGATCTTGTGGTTGTAGGACTGAGCCCTGCATCAGGTTCTGTATCAGTGTGGTGTCTGCTTCAGATTCTTTCTCCCTCTCCTTCTCACTTGCTTTCTCTCTCAAATAAATAAATAAAATCTTAAACAAACAAACAAACAAACAAAAATCCTAGGTCTACCAAAAAAAAAAAAAAAATTCTTTAGGACTAGTAAGTATGAAGTTGAAGATACAAGATCAATCCACAAATATCAGTTGTTTTTATATAGTAGCAATAAACAATTGGAAACTAACACTTAAAGAACAGTATCATTTAGAGTAGCTCCAAAAAAAAAAAAAAAAAGAAATAGATATCAATTGTGTGATTCTAAGATTTATACAGAAAGGCAAAGGAATGAGAATATGTAATTTTTTGAAAATGGTAACTTCAGGGGCACTTGGGTGGTTCAGTGAGTTAAGCCTCTGCCTTCGGCTCAGGTCATGATCTCAGGGTTCTGGGATCAAGCCCCGCATCAGGCTCTCTGCTCAGCGGGGAGCCTGTGTCCCACTCTCTCTCTCTGCCTGCTGCTCTGCTACTTGTAATCTCTTTCTCTGTCAAATAAATAAATAAATAAAATATTAAAAAAAAAAAAGAAAAGAAAATGGTCACTTTGGACAATTCAGGCTGCCTGAGTTTAAGAGTTACTCTAATGCTACAGTAAACAAGACACTGTGATATTGGCAATGAGATAGACACGTAGATCAGTGAAAGAGAAAAGTATCCCCCCCCCAAAAAAAAGGAAAAAGAAAAAGAAAAAAACAATACAAAGAAATGACTACAGAAGAATAACATAAGGAAGCATTTTTTTGGGTTGAGAGAATTTTTTAATTTCCCAATTGTGGTATTTACACAATTTTGTGTATTTATTAATATTAATAAAACTATATAAAAATATATTCCATACATGTAATTTAAAAAGTCCACTTAACCTCTGTTCTGTTTCTTTAACTTCTATATATTCTACATACTGTGTAATCCAAAGCATGGACTTTCTAAATGATATTTTTTTTATATGTGCTGCTGAAGTGAGCACTAAATGACATTTTTTTAATAACCATATAATGATTAATCCTACATAATGGAAAAGAAAAAATGTTGACTGTAAATTCAAATTTAATACTCTACTTACATGTTATTGTTTCAATTAGGAAGTGTTCAGTAACTGACTCAAGTTAACAGTGGTTTACACAAATTATAGGATTATTTTGCACTCACCTAAAAGAAGGCTAGGTAGGGGTGGACAGTCCGAAGTTCCCAGCTCTACTTGGATGACAGTGCCTCAAGTTTATACTACCTACTTGTCTGCTCTGTCATCCTTAGAGGGTAACTGCTTCCGCCCTGGAGGTCAGTCATGATCATAGGATGACTGTAGGTTCTATAGCCATCAGATTGACAAAAAGGAAGCCAAAAGAGCAAAGGAAGGGGAGAAAGCAAAAGGGTAGCTGTCAGCTGAGTAAGCCACATTAAAGAGGATTCCTGCAAGTTCCATGAATAAATTCCACCCTACATCCCACTGACTATCTCTTTCTGCAAAGGAGCCTGGGAAATGTAGTTTTTAAACGCTGTACTCATGGTCATCCTCTACAATATAGGTCTCAGATAGAAGACTTGTAAAGAAGAAAGGGAAGAATAACTTATATAGAAGAAAGGGAAGAATATGTATCAGGTAGACAAACAAGAGTATGTATTTAGACAACTAGTCACAGATGTGGTAATTGTGGTTTGGGAAATCTTATTTTAGAAAAGCAGTTCAAGTCAGTGGATTTCAACAAGAAACAAAACCAGAGAGCAGTGAATCCCAGTCACATATTTGTAAAGCTAGAACCATACTTGTAATGCTTGGGAAAGGCAGTATAACAGTTATTACCAACATAGTTGTTTGGATATACACTGACAAATGTTCCATTCCTCAAAATTATAAAATCATCCTACCTTAGGGTTTTAGGATTAATATGTGTGAGCTAAATCCAACTGGAATTAACCATGGATGTTTTTACTCCTTCTTGTCAAACCAGAATAAGAAAAGCAGAGAGACATGTGTCTTTAGGCTGATCTTTCCTTCTCCATTCAAGGAATTTGCTTGCTGACCCTGTTCCAGAAGCGTGGATGCATGTGGTAATGAAAGGGCATTTCACAACTTCACACATTCCAGATGGTGACTCTTGAGAAAGAATTCTTTCTGGTAAAAGCTAGAAAAAGAAACTTTTCACTACTTACTGCTGCTAGCATTTTGTTTCCTGCCAACACAAAAACAAGCCCTGATGATGGGACAAAATGTTTTCTCCAAATGTAATTGTGTCCTTGGAAATGCAGTGGTGTAGAAAACACAAGGGGAGGAGATACTGGAGGGAAGACAGCTCTGATGGGGGCTCAGCTTTGCCACTAACCAGCTATTAAAATTCACACATGTTATTTCTTTTTAGCTTCTGTTACTCTGGACAAGCTTTTGCACATTGAACAAAGATTCTCAACATCTTCATCAATACAATGAAAGGCAGAACAGAGTGACTTTTCCAAGAGTCACAAACAGAACATGAACCCAGGTCTCCTGACTTCTAGACTGTGCACTCTTGCTGACTGCATGATGACTTTATGTCTGAGATGCCCATGGTCTTCTCCCAATCTCTTCTGCTTCTGTGCAGATAAAGGAAGACTGAAAAGTAAAACAGGAGACCAACATGCTGGCCCCAGCTCTGTCACTAAGTAAGCTTGCAGTCTTAGGCTCAGTCTCCTCAGCTGTAAAGCAAGAAGGCTGTCCCGGACTAGACAGCACTGACCCCCACATATATTTGACCCTGAACTTCGTCAGATATTTTATTTTGCAGGAGGCAATGTCCTTGGATCACCTTTTGGGAAATATGATCCATGCCTCTTGACTTTTCAAGTCATGATACACACAGACAATAAAGATAGGAGAATTCTACAATGGCATAAATGGAAAAGAATGCTTAAAGCAGGGACGTGAACCCAGCTGGTGCCCTGAGGGCCAATGGGCGGTCAGTGTCTCGGTGCATTCTAGGGGCCACACATGAGTTGGGAAGCTGGAGACTGAACATCAGCTCAGATTTTTAATTATATTTTGCAGCATTCTGGAACCTTCTGTTTTATGGTTATGTAAGAGCCAGCTCAGGATAGGGCAACCTCTCAAGGACCTCTGCTGAAGGTGACAGTCCTTACAGCTGAGGAGACTCAAAACTGTATGAGAAGCAGATAGGAAAGTGCCTACTGCACTAAGAGGAAGTGAGTATAGCCTCCCATTGGCTCACTCTCCTACTCCTAACTCATCAGCCCAATACCTAAGCCAGACAAAGGGAGAAAACTATAAAATAACAACCTTCTTGAACGCAGATGTACAAATTTAGATTGCATTTTGATCATACACTGCCTTTTCTTAGAACTTCTCTTCCCCCTAAACACATTCACTGTTTTTTTCAATCTGGTTTCACCTGGTAAGGACTTCGGCCAATGAAAACATGGAATACATTGTTCTCTTGGCCCAAGAGACAGTCCTGTCCTGGCCCAGTCAAAATTAGATAAATTTGTGCCTAGCAATGACAGAAACAGAAACAGCAGGCATTTCATATTTAAGATTAAGAGGAAATGGAAGACATGGAATGATAATCTGGAGTAACCAGGTTTTTAGTAACTAGAAAGTTCAAATCACTAGATTACTACTTTTTTCTTTCCCTGAACTAAGCAAGCATTTAGAAGAAAAAAGACACACAACAAAAACTCACTGACATCAGGGATTTATTCAGCAAAGCAATTTCCAGAGGCTATCCTGGAATCATTTTACATTCAGCTCAATATTCGTATCTTCCACATCTATATCTTTTGTCCTATACAATGATAATTGATGGTCAGCATTACAGCCCTAAGGTCCTACAACACACTGAATCATCAAAGGGAGATTCAATTATATTCATAAGACTGGATGTGTCACAGCAGCAAAGGGGACTGGGAGATTGAGAAGGGTTGAAACAAAGGATTTTCTGGTTAACCCTTACTAAGTCAAAATGAAATGAAAAAGATTCAATTCTATGCAATATGCTGGTTGATGGAGAAAGACTTTAATATTTGAATGTGCATAAACACGAGCATTTACAATCTCTCAGCCAACTCAGCAATAATTTTACTAGAATAAGATTTTGTATTTTTGCCCAACAGAAAGTCAACTAACCTTCTTAAGGGAGGCATGCTTTATTGTGACTTAACATAATTAAAAACTTATCTTATGTTTCTTTATTACATTTGAGTATCTTTCCATGTAATTAAAATTATTCTACAATATCATTTTTAATGGTTGCAAAATATTCTATCATATAGGTACAGCAGAGTGGAACTGCTCTTCATTGTTGAATATAAGATTTATTATTTATTCTTCATTGTGATCAACAAGACTATAATTGACAGTCTATAATTCAATCTTTGTTCACTTTCATCGTGACCCAACACCTAGCACAGAACTTGGCACAGTGAAGATCTTCAGTAAGTAATGATTTCTTCAGTATACTTTCTAGAAGAGAATCGATAGATTCAAGACTATGACTGTATTTATGACATGTCAAACTGCTTTCAGAAGTTTTGGAACAATTTATACTCCTGACAGGACTGTATGAGGGTGCCCAGAATAAATATTACTTTTAAGCAAACAACAACCACCAAAGTAATCACTTGATTATCATATTCTGAGTAACCATTAAAACATTACTGGGAATGTTTTGGACACCTGTCAAAACTCCAACATGTTATTTTCTCCTTGGATTGGTAAATATGATGTACGTCACATATGATTTACACTGTCCTAGGTTAGTCACTCTAATATTAATGGCATACTCCATAAGAGAGGATTTCCTATGCTTAAAATCATGGCGTGGCAAAAATCTTACCTGCTGCCTGTTTTGTAAATAAAATTTCATTGGAACACAGCCATACCCACTGGCTTACCTGTTGTCTACAGCTGCTTAAGTGGTATGCTGGCAGAGCACAGCAGTTGCAACAGAAACCATCTGGTCTGCAAAGCCTCAAATACTTCCTATCCAACCCTTTACAGAAACTGTTTGTCAACCCCGTCTTTAAAGCCCTAAATGAGCATTTGATATGTTATTTTTTGCATTTTTAAAATGAAACTAATGGTACACCCATAAAAAATCAGCTAACAAGCATTTATTGAACACCATGAAGCATGCTAACTACTCTTAAAGAAATGATAATTGTGGTGACAAAGCAAATAGACATGTAAGAATTAGAGTTCAAAAGGGCATGACAGCATTGGAAGAGAATCCTGGAATGAAGAGGATAAATACATCAACATTTCAAAGGAGGAAGAGAAGAGGTGGGATTGGAAAATTAGTCAATTTCACTGACAGATAGAACTTGAATTAGGCCATGCATTAAAAGAGCTTGGGCTGTGAAAGGAGAAGGGGCAGACTGCTCTAGAATCAGGATCATCAGCAGAAGCAGATGGGATGGGGCTCCATGCATAATGCGGGTGACCAGAGCACTGAAGATGCCATGCAGTAGAGTGTAAAAATACAGCATACCTGTGTATCTCAAAAACCTTCATTTTATATTTAAAGGAACCCCGGATACATCTTTTACTTAACCAAAGATTCCTTTTTATCATTCGTTTACTGTACAATCCCCCTTTTTACCTTATAATATCAAACTTTGATCTCTCCTTCCCATTCTAATCGACAGGTTTTTTTTTCCTCCAAAAATATGAATACCAATTCAAAGACTGCAGTGAAATATCAGAAAATTGGGGAAAAATAGGGCCTGCAGACAATACACAAAAACACAGAAGAAGGACCCACAAGCTGATCTCCACCTCTTAATATGTGCCAAACCCCCCTATTTAATAACGCGTTTCTCTGAATCTGCCAAAAACACAAACAATATGCTTATTTTCTAGCTCCCTTCATCCACTCTAACACAAATGCCACTGTAAAATTAATGCCTTTATTTTTGTTTACAGATTTTAAGATTCAAAATGCTTTTTGAAAAAGTTGCAAAGAAAGATACATTCATAGTGTGATCATTATTATTCAACAAATTTTCACAGCAAACCATGCTCTTCTTAATGCTATTGGCAAGTGGAGATGAATAATGACATGAAATGACATTCTATTTCTCAACGTCTTGTATGTGAAGACACAGGGGTAAGGGGTTGACCTTTTAGGGAAAATGTGGTGTGTGGGAGAAACTTTTGAGAGAGAGATTTCACAGTCATTTTAGGTGAAGGAAAGGTTAGTGAATAAATGTATCAAAAATGCCACCACAGAATTTTTGATCCCAATACAAAATTTTGTTAAGTGTTATTCTCAGAACATACCATTCAGCACTGTATCACTGTTTTAGTCCATTATCCTTATGTTAACACGCATTATGTGTTATACACTCATGCAGGTTTTAGTCACAGAAGCAACACGCTCAAGACTAAAGGCTTTGTATGAAAAGACTGAAGAAGTCATAGCATTTTGAGCATACCAAAGAGGGAGACCATTGGTGATTTCTCACCAATATTCAGAATATTCATTACTAAGGCTGATGGGATGGAGGAGAGATGACCTGTTCACCCTATCTTCTCCTGGCCTGGATCTTTTCCCCATTTCCCAGGCTGGCGCTGAACTATCCATCTTTCTTATTCCCTCCTTCAATGTTCAAGTTCAGTTAGGAGCTCCACTCCTTTGACAAACAGTGGACTGAGAGTGGGGGGGCTCTTCTTCTTTGGACATAAGAGTAAGCAGACCCAGCACCCACTCACCCCCACCCTCCCCCCCATCCCAAGCAAGACCTATCCCTGGTGTCAGGTTATGGAAGTTGAAACATTTTGAGTTAATGACTCCTGTGAGCCCTAATGGCCTACTGTTTAATTGTGTAATTATAGACAGCTAAAAATGCATGATATGTAGTGGAGAGAAAATAGTTGGTGCTTCGGGAGCCATTATGGATTACAGTTTATGAAAATTTAAAGCAATGCAATATTTCTATGGGCTTGGTTGCACTGAGTTCCCGTGCAAACACTGGGCCCTGCTCTGTGGGCACTGGTCCTCCCCAGAAGCCAAGAAAGGCAGATGAGGAGCTGGAGAAATGTCACAGAGACTGCACATGCGGAGAGACAGAACATTTTGAGTGCTCTGCTTCACAATACCCTTTAAGTTTCTGTGTCCCAGTGATCTTATTTATAAAAAAGGTTAAGAAAACCCAGTCAACAGCATTTTAATAACTATTTGATAGTTGATCAGATTCTTCTGTAAGAAACTTAGAGGGACTTCCTTTTGATGAAGTCCACACTGTATTAGTCAGCATTCTCTAGAGAAACAGAACCAACAGGGTTCTATATAAGAAGGTATTGATTATAGAGATTGGCTCCCATGGTTACAGAGGCCAAAAAGACCCACCATCTGCTATATGCAAGCTGGAGAATAGGGGAGTCAGTGGTATAATTCAAACTGAGTCCAAAGGCCTGGGGGTGGGCGTGGGGGGCAGACAAGAGCTGCTGTTGTAAGTCTGGGAGTCCAAAGGTCTGAGAACCAGGTGTTCCTATGTCCAAGGGCAGAAAAACATGGGTGTCCCAGGCCAAGAAGAAAGAGAGAAAATTCAACTTCCCTCTGCTTTTATGTCCCATTGGGACCTCAGGGGATTTTGTTCGACTGGGCCTTCAATGTGATGTCCATAGATATTATGAGGATGGATGGATATTCTTTATTAAGAAGTCATTCAAATACTAAACTGTTCCCAAACTCCCTCACAACACACCCAGGAATAATTTTTTTTACCAGATATCTGGGTGTCCCCTAGCCCAATCAAATCGACATATAAAATTAACTATCATGCATATACCAAGGAAAAAGTACCTTAGATGTCTCTGAAGACAAAGCATTGTATTAGCAACTATTTGTAGACTACCTGGCTGTCTTAAAGGTTAGGCCTACTGAGGGTTTTCCCAAGCACAGAACTATCCAGCCTACAGGTAGCAATGGATGTAATCCGCAGGGTTATGGTGGGGAATGAGGAAGAAATTACAAAAGCCACAATAAATGGTTATGTTATCACTAAAACTTAACATTTGGCAAATACCTGATGCTGAGGAAAAATTGTATTCAGTGAGGGTTCCTGTATTTAGGCCTTACAGGAACTAGGACTGACCCCAAAGTTTTCATAAACCTGAGTTAAGAGTAATGCATTGGAATGCACTGAAATGCATCTTACCAGATGGGGTTATTGCAGGGGGGGGAGGGGGAGAGGACAGAGGTTCTGACAACCAAGGGATGGACTGATTTCTGCATACAAACAGTGCCTCTAAGTGAGAAGGGGACTCTCACTTTTCTTCCATCCTTCCTCCCTTCTTCCCTTCCTCTATTAGTCCATTTGTTTTTTCATTCTTTCCCTCATTCAATGAGTCACCAAAATAAGATCTCACTATGTGTCAGGACTCATGCCAAGTGCTAGCTAGGAGCACAGTGCTCATCTTTGATCTTAGTTCTTAAGGATTCAAGTCAACTGACAAAGAAAGGAAAAAGAACTTTCTGACTACCAGAAATATATGAAAGAACAATTCTAAGAACTTCAGAGGATCTTGTACAACTGCTTGTAGGAGTCAGAGATGAACCCCAAAAGGACAGGATATCTGAGGTCACGTTTGAAGGATGAATAAGAGTTTCTGAGCATAGAAACTGGAAAAGGCCTCCCTGGCAGAGGGAGCTGCATTAAAAAATGCACAGAACCTTGAAGAACAAAGTGAATGAGAAACCAGCATGCCAGTCAGATTGGGGAAGCCAGGTAAGAAAAAAGAAGTGAGGGAAAGGAAAATGATGAGAAGCAAGAATATCATATTAAAGAGAACTAAATGTATCTGGAATGAATGGAAGGCACAGTTTTACTTTTGACCCTGACATCACCATTTAGTGTAATGACATTGTAGAAAGACTCATGCTATACACAGAAAAAAATGTACTGGGCTGTGGCAAAATATTATGGCTATTTAAAGTCAGACAGATCTGCTTTCAAATCTGTACTGTATTTACTACCTGTGTCACCAGAGCAGGTTGCTGAAACCCCCAGATTCTCGATTTCCAGATCTGTAATACACAGGTAATATACATTTGTGGGCTTGATTTCAAGAATAAATGGGATGCCATGAGAAAATGCTCAGCAAAATGTGTTCACTCAGCTCTGAATTTCTTTCTTGCCTTACCAGCCTGAAACATACCTAAATGGTGCCTGCCTCTGAGCTTGGATTCCAGAAGCTCAACCTCACCCTGCCCTTCAAGTAAAATACACACATAAATGAATTAAGTTTTCCACCCTTGAAAGTCACCTCTTTCAAGAGGCCCACAATCACCATGCCTGACCTCAGCAGCACTAAACATCAGCAAATAGCATCTCACATACTCAAATGATGCCCTCAGGCACTTCTCTACATGTTCCCTCACAAATTTCAAGGCATTTTTCACATAGACATACCTCATCTCCCTTGTAGGTGGAGGGATGACTTTGAATATTCATAATAAATTTAAATATAAATCTTGACAGGAGCTGACAAAGTTTTTCCATGAAAAGCCAGATACTAAATATTTTAGGCTCTGTGGGTCACATAGGTCTCTGTGGCATATTCTTCTTTCTATAAACACTTCCTTAAAAAATGTGAGAAATACACTCTTTGCTAGTTGACCATTCAAAAACAGGCAAGGGAGGGGAGTGATGGGGCAGATTTGGGCTGTAGGCTATGGTTTGGGTAACCCTGGATTAGTACAATAACATAATAGTAGCTGATAGCCCTCATGATACTAGTTGCAGGGGAGTGCTGAAAATTATCACTACTGTAAACTCTGAAAGTGCACGAACCTCACTTAATAAGCGCTCGATATCTACGATTTACAGCAAATTTAGAGATAATGCAGCATTTAACAGAAAACTGCAAAGTAGTAACCCTCTAGGTTGACTTTGATGGGAGAGAAATTCTGTTTTGTTTTTTTAAAGGGATGAATTTTTATTTTTTAATTAGCAGATAATGTATTATTTGTTTCAGGGGTACAGGTCTGTGATTCATCAGTCTTACACAATACATAGCACTACCCACAGCACATACCCTCCCCAATGTCCATCACCCAGCCACCCTATCTGTTCCATCCCCCTCCCCTCCAGCAACCCTCAGTCTGTGTCCTGAGATTAAACGTCTCTTATGGTTTGTCTCCCTCTCTGGTTTCATCTTGTTTCATTTTTCCCTCCCTTGAGATCCTCTGTTTTCTTTCTCAAATTCCTCATATCAGTGAGATCACATGATAATTATCTTTCTCTGACTGACTTATTTCGCTTAGCGTAATACCCTCTAATTCCATCCACATCATTACAAATGGCAAGATTTTGGGTTTTTGATGGCTGCATACTATTCCATCACATATACATATGTGTGTGTGTGTATACATACACACACATATACATATATATATATATGTGTGTGTGCATATATATATATATATATCACATTTTCTTTATCCATTTATCTGTTGATGGACATCTAAGCTCTTTCCACAGTTTGGCTATGTGGACATTGCTGCCATAAACACTGGAGTGCACGTGCCCCTTTGGATCACTACATTTGTATCTTTAGAGTAAATAGAAGGGAGAGAAATTTTGTATCAGTATGACTACCAAGTTTTTGACAGACTGAATTAGATATACAAATATACACTAATACACACACACAATGACAATGAAAGAAAATACATGAGATTTTTAACAGTGGTGATAGGATTTAGGGGAGGTTAATTTTTTTTTTTTTCATACTGTGAGAATTTTGGGTGATATGAAGTAAAGCCACTTACTCCTTCTTGTCTAGTCTTGAAGTCAACAAAGTGGTAAGTCAGGCAAAGGCAAAGTCAAGTAAGAACTCTGTTGTTATAGGCAGGTGTTTTAGGTCTTTGGCTAAGGAGGCTCACTAATTCCTTCACTATTGTTTTAGATCCACTGTTCCATCCCTGGCAGTCCTCTGCTCCAGGGGCAGCAATAGCACAGCAGAAGGAAGACTCGAATATACCACGAATGAGAATCAGAAGCAGATGTCACCCATTTCCCCATGGAGTAAGTAAGGGAGGATAAAGGAAGCCAGTAACAGTACTGTCGTGATAATAAATGTCCCCACCTGATAATAAATGTCCCCACACTCCATTGCATTTTCCACAGATAAGAGCCAACCCATCAAGTATACTAACACCATAGAGATTGAACAATCAACACCTGCTACCAGAACCTTCTTCTCTCAGTTTCTCGTTAGAGAAGTGTCTAACTAGAGAACTCCATAGGCACGGTCTGAAATGAAGATATAATTCAGGCTTTACAGTCAGGCCAGGACCAAGCCTATTGCTAATTCCTAATACAACCTTCTTCTCTAACTTTAAAAAAGCAATGTCTGTGTGCCTCGACTCGTGGGAACACTTTTAATTTAGTACAATCTTCCTCTCAGGCACACCTCACTCATGGTTTTGCAGAAACTTTATGACATTTCTAAAGACTCCAGCATTTAGTTGCTGTTTTCCTACTTCCCAGTCTTGCTTGATTTGTAAAGTGACATCTCACAGCTCTGGCTCAAGGTCTTCATCTGCAAGTTGTAGGAGCTGAAATAGAACATCTATTGAAATCCCCTTTGATTATTCGTTGTCATTTACTGAGCTGCATACTACATGCCTGTGCTCCCCACTCACTGGGCACATCGTTGTTGACAGGAGAAATTCTTGGTTCTTGAGAGGCTTCCATTCTGGTGGAGGAAGAATCTGAACAAACTGTTCTATTTTGATTATTATCTGATGACAAGATCTAGTCCATTTTCTTTTTTTTAAAGATTTTATTTATATATTTGACAGAGAAATAGCGAGATAGTGAGAGAGAGAGAGAGAGAGAGAGAGCAAGCGTGCAAGCAGGGGGAGCAGCAGGCAGAGGGAGAAGCAGAGTCCCCACTGAGCAATGAATCCAATGTGGGACTCAATCCCAGGACCCTGGGAAGATGACCAGAGCCAAAGGCAGGTGCTTAACTGACTGAGCCACCCAGGAACCCCATTGTCCATTTTCCTTTGAAGTCAAATAAAATCCACATTAAAATAATTTTATATCCATTATTTACATTGTTTTACTTCTGTTTTCTCAAAAATAACACAGGGAGAGATCATGCTTGTTTCATAATGATTGAAGAATATGATAACCAACTTTTTTTTTTTTAAGATTTTATTTATTTTTTTGTCAGAAAGAGAGATCACAAGTAGGCAGAGAGGCAGGCAGAGAGAGAGGAGGAAGCAGGCTTCCCGCCGAGCAGAGAGCCCGATGCGGGACTCGATCCCAGGACCCTGAGATAATGACCTGAGCCAAAGGCAGAGGCTTAACCCACTGAGCCACCCAGGCGCCCCAATAACCAACTTTTAATCTGTGTGTCAGCTTAGGCAATGATTTCTAAAATGGACTAGATATGTGGTGGGGTCAGGAAACACTAGGAAAGAAGAGAGCTTAGAGATGATTCTAGAAGGGAACCTTTTGTGTTTCCATCATCATCTGTGATATAGGAATTTAGTTACCAGACAACAATGTTATCACGTTGACATCTCTTGGATACATTAAAAAAAAAATCTAGAAAGTTACTTTTCAAGAGCCAGAATGCAAGACGTAGAACCAAGGAGAATTCCTGGCCATGCAATTCATTAAAAACTTCATCTGGAGATCTATTAATCTCTGAGTTTAATTAAAAGTCTGAATGAACAAAGTGCTACTTTATCTGATGCTCAGTTCCACTTGGTTTTCCTTCTGATACCAAGAGAGGCTGCTAGAACTTTTCTTACCTATTTACTTTCATTTAGCCTTGTAAATGAGTTTAGACTTAATGTGTGACACCCCCTCCCCCCGGGACATTCTATAACTACACTAAGTTACCAGAGAAATCTGTGAATCCAGGGACAAAGTAATACAAAGACCAAAAGGAACATTCTAAAAAAAAAAAAAAAAAAATTGCTGTTTCTCTTTTTCGATCAATCCTCAGGATTAAAGGCAGAATTTATTGATAAAGACAGAGAAGTAATCCTCTGATAGAGTGAGATGGTGTATCAGTGTTCTCCATACCCATTCAATTAATAGACTTCACTGTATGCAAACACTGATAAGTGGATGAAATGTGTTGCTTCTTAATGATCTAATCTGTATTCTAACAGGATAGAGGGTCTGCTACACAAACATTTTACTTGGTTATTTCCCCCAAACATTTATGCTTTGGAGTTCGCAAGCCATTTATTTTGCACAGTGCGGCTTGATACACATCTCTGCTGTTAATAGTTCTGCAAACAGTTTACAATGAAAATATCACACAGCTGGAACTAATCTCATTATTTTTCCATATTAATAATTCTTACAGCAACAGAAGATCATTAAAACCCAGAATGGTAGTACACAGATGTTTAATGTAGATATTCAAGAGCTCCTAGCCCAGTCACTCCTTCTGTCAACAAATATTTATTGAGCAGCTATTCTGTTCCAGCCACTGTGCTGTTTGTACATATTTCTAATAAAACAGGTAAGTTTCTTTTCCTCATGGAAAGAGGGAGAGAGACCACTCTGTTTAAAAAAAAAACAAGTCAAAGCATATTCACAAACTAGTGTAAATATTATAAGAACTATATTTTTCCTCACCATAATCTTTAAACGTCTTTTTCATTCCCATCTCACCATCAAAAGCCCAGTTCTAGTCGTTAGTTTGTGTCAAAGTTCTACTGCTGCTTTGTTTATCTTCCCTAATTCAAAAGTTTATGGTAGATTCTTTTTGCCTTGATCTGATGTGAAAATATTAAGTCCTTGGTTCCAAGAATTCCACGTGAACAGCCTGAAATGAAGATAATTATAGTTCATGCTTTAGAGTTAGCACAGGACCTGAACAAAGCCTGTTGCTAATTCCTACGCCACCTTTTCCTGTAACTTTATAAAAGCAATGTCACTTCTCTTTGACTCATGGTGACATTCATTCAATACAATCTGCCTATTAGGCATACCTCACTCACAGTTTCACAGAAACCCTACGACATTTCTATGAACTCCAGCATTTGGTCTCTGTTCTCCTACTTGCCAGCCTTGCCTCACCTGTCCCTCAAACATGGAGTAGATTTCTTCTTTCTGTCAAGACCTCTCACATCTCTTCATTTTAAATAAAGTTCAAAGGTCTCTGTCCCATCCTAAGCCTGTGTGGACAGGCTCTCCTGTTCTCTCTTTGCTCCAGCCCTACCTGCCTTACCGCCATACCTCCTTCTTTTACCACCCAGAGAGAGAAGGTTGCTTCTGCCTTTTGCTTAACACATGTGTGTTCTCACATTTTCAACTGAGCCATGTTATTTATGGTAATGATTTTCAACCCTATCAGATGCAATGTTCCATTTTATAACAAATGTTATATAATACTCCCTTTACTATCCTGAAACAAAATTAACAGATAATATAACTTACCTACAACATTATTTCAAGAAAAAAAATCAATATGATGCCCTAACTGTATTACAAAGGAGAAACAAGAAGGAAGTCATTCGTAATAAAATAATATGTATAGAGAAAAAGGCTATCCTTGGATACACAATGAGTTAAGCAGAAAAGTACACATATATATAATGAAGAATTTTAAATTTAAAAGAAGTAAAACAATTTTTTAAAGCCCCATACAAGAAGCACAAGAATATAAAAGAACAAAGGCAGAAGCTGACACTAAAATAAAAAGTGAAATTTGGGTAAATAATAACAGATCGGGCTTATTTGTATATGATAAGAAATAGAGGGGAAAAGCCATGATTAGAACACACTGAGACAAATTATAGACTGTCAAATGGGAGAAATGAGAAAGTATGCTATTCTCATAAATTACCTGAGCCTTATTTACAAGAGAATTTTCTACATTTTCCCTTGAGTTATGGCATGCAACAGGGTCATGACAATTACCATAGAAAACATCTATTATCCTAAAATCCCACCACCTGCTAAGTTGTCCATTCCATCTTAGCACTTAAAACACTTTGGATGACATGCTCTCCAATAGGCCCTGGGAAATATGGGATGGATGAGAAAACGGAAGAGGAATTCAAGAAGCTGCAAGATGATTGTATGGTAATCTCCTGGGACAGAATCAGAATATGATGGCAAAAAACGCAGGAGAAAAAAATTAAATAACTTTTAAGAATTAATTTTTGGGGATGCCTGCCTGGCTCAGTCATTAAGTGTCTATCTTAGGCTCAGGTCATGATCCCAGGGTCCTGGAATGGAGCCCTGCATTGAACTCCATGCTCGGTGGGAAGCCTGCTTCTCCCTTTCCCACTCCCCCTGCTTGTGTTTCTTCACTTACTGTCTCCGTCTCTCTCTCTCCCTGTCAAATAAATAAATAAGATCTTTAAAAAAATAAAAAGAATTTAGAATTTTTGTACTATAGGTTTCTTAACATGGGCCTCCCAAAATTATTTATAAGTGCACACACACACACATATATACACAAGTGAATATGAAATATGAATATGACATATGAAATATTATTAAATCAAGTTTTAATAATAAAAGTCAGTGAGGACTATTGACCTTTGTCTCAGCAATTTAATAATGTTTGATTTAAATGTTTTAATCAGAGTCTCCCATCTCCTCCATTACATATTTGTATGAGGCAACTACAAATATACACAGATGGTTGAAGACAGGAGTGTGTTCTTGTTAATGAGATAGTACAAATGATGATCCCACTGGTGACCCGGTTTACCAAAATGGTGGAAAAACTCTTGTTGAATTCTATAAAGTACCCACAATGCAAAAAATAGATGCATTCTGGAAAAAAAAAAAAAACCAGCATAGTTTAAAACTGTGCAACACCTATTTTGTATGTCTAAGTAAAATGCAGTTAGGTTCCAGGCACTTCTTTGTATCTCAGTGAATGCCCAGCAGCACCCAGGGCAATTCTTTGTTTGGGAATCTTGATGGCATGTTGAAGGACACCTGCTTTCCTGGCTCCAAGACAGTAAAAGACAATAATCTATGAGAAGGAAGATAAAAACAAAGCCCCTACAATTTCAAAGCATCACTTCATGGGCAGTATTTTCCTAATTCAGACCATCACTTTGCAGAAACATTTTCAGAATCGTCAAAATATCTTATTAGTCTGCCTTCCAGTTTTGCCCTATGGTTTTGAATCTTCCAATCTACCTTCAGTCATGTCTTGCTATCAGCCATCCCCAGATGTGAGGGTGAAGAATGACAGAGAAGAGGAAGAGGCAAAGTGACCAAGAGGCAGAGACTGGAATGTTGTGGCCCCAAGCTGGAGACTGCTGGCAGCCACCAGAAACTAGCAGAGGCAAGGAACAGATGGTCCCCCATGGAGCAGAAGGGAGTAGAACCATGGTGACACCTTGATGTGGGATTTCTGGCTCACACAACCGTGAGAGAATAAATTTTTGTTGTTTTAAGCAATCAAGTCTGCAGTAATTTATTATAGCAACAAAAGAAACTAATATATCAGGTAAGTTAGTCACCAGCAAAGCAAGATAGAGTTTAATATCATGTTTTGATTGTGTGCTTGCTTTCCCTTAAGGCTGTCATAGTCCCTAAACAGGGTTGGACCCTGAGTGGAAATGACAGAATCCAACAGGTCTGCTTTCTCTTGAACATCCTACTCAGCCTCTCCCAGGCTACGGATCTCCAGCATTGCTTCCCCATTACTCCATTACATAAAGTGGAATAGAAAAGCTTTTGCTCTTCTGTGGTGAGTTTCCATTATATAAGGGGGGATGGAATTCTCCTCCATTCTGCAAAGCACTCACCTCATTTTAAAACTACACATTCACCTCTGCCATTCTTTGGCAAATACTGATTTCCCTCAAAGAAAGCAAGCTCCTTGAGAGAAAACCTCTGGTATCTCTCTAATGATATCATGTCATCATTGTTTTCCCTATGGCCTGCCATGGTAGCCAGAATTTTTTAAATGTCTATATAAATACTTTATGAGTTAATATTTATATGTAACAATTTATAGATGTTTCAGTTAAAAAAAAAAGTTGTCTTTCAGCATCACAGAAGCAGCAGCAATACATGCTTTTCCAGAATAAAGCACTGTTTTAATGAGTAGATTCTTCTAACACGCTGAATTTAAAATATCTATTTCAGTGGTCTTATCACCCCAACCTCTGATTCAGTATTTTAACATGATCAGTTCTTGGCCAGTTTAAAAGGTTGGACTGTGTCTCCCTCCAGCCCCCATCCTGAGACCACCACCCCCCACCATAAGTACTTACCCAAAACAGAATCAAGGAATGTGACCTCATTTGGAAATAGGCTCTTTGCAAACGTAGTTCAAATCAAAGTGAGGTCACACTGGTTTGTTGGGGGGAGCTGAAATCCAACAACTAGTGCCCCAAGATGTGATATGTGCACATGGAGACACAAAAGTCTCACACACACACACACACACACACACATACACACACACACACACAGACACACAAAGGGAAGATGGCCATGTGAAGACACAGGCAGATTGGAGCCATCCAGCTACAAGCCAAGGAATGCCAAGGATTGCTGGCGACTGCCAAGAGCTTAAAAAAAAAAAAAAAAAAAATGACAAGGAAGAATCCTTCCCTAGAGTCTTTAGATAATGTGACCTTGCTGACAGCTTGATTTCAGGCTTCTAGCTTCCCAAACGGTAGGAGGATAAATTTCTATTGTTTTTAGGTACCCTTCCTGTTGTACTTTGTTAAAGCAGGGTTAGGAACCTAATAGACAGTAAACCAGCAGTGTATTTTATAGTTTTGCCCATGGTTCTTATAATGAGTCACCTCACCTTAGTAACATCATTTCCATCAGCCAATTCCAGCCACTTGGTAATGAGACGGCAAACAGACAATAACGGGGATTTAGGTGCCCAATTCCAGGTGAAGACGGCAAACTCGTGTGATCTCAGCAACACGCCACTGCACAGAGGGGCTCAGGGGCCAGGTGGGCTTCTGGGTTTTATTGTTATTCCTGCCTCTTTTGGGTTACAAGACCTTGGGTAATTTACTTAAGAGTTCTGTACCTTAATTTTCTCATCTTTAAAATGGAAATAAGAACAATCCCTGCCTCACTGAGTTGGTAGTGCATGTAAGATGCTTATTAGCACAGTTCCTGAGACATGGTAACTGTTCCATAAATATGAGCTACTACCCTGTTGGCTTTAGTGAAGGCTAAACATGAATCCTCACTTCATCTAAACAAACAAACAAACAAACAAAACACCTCGCTGTGTGGTGACTGTAATACACTCCTGACAAACTAAATAGTTTTATTCTGTGTAAGGAAGACCTGATTTTTAATTTTTTTTAATTTTTTTTCAGACTACTCTGGAGTTTGACTGCATGAGTTACCTTTTAAGTGCAAAAAGCACTCCATTTTGAACTAACAGCACCTGCACACCACGTACGTTTGCATGAACTTGCGCAGCTTGTAATTTAGGAAGTCTGATACCCAACAATGATTTCTGAATGAAGCTCAAAGTCAGTAAAACACTATGCTACTTACTGTGGAGACAGGGAAACAAACCCTTCTCTCTGTAAGGTCTTTATAATTAAACATGATGACATCTAATGATGTGTTCAACCTCTTCTCCCTAATGCAGAAACTTTTTATTTCTAATGGAAATGCAAGGCTTGCTTTCCTCCTTCTAAATGGTAAAGGAAAGAACATGTAAATATATCTGCAGTGGTTTCTGGTACAGCTAAACAGAGGGGGTATGTATGCAGGATACATACCGATTACTGTTAGGGTTTTCAAATATAGCTACAGTTCCTGCTCCTTTACCTTCTGAGAGTGGGGATGGGACAGACGTATGTGAAAGGTGCCACGTTATGAATTCATCATTCTAAAACACAGACTAGGCAAAGAATAATGTCCCCAATATGGAATAACCAATGGGGGTAGGACAGCGCTGTCCAAATGAGAAAAAATGAACATTGGTTTGAGCACGGGAGCAGTCCTAGTCACCCTGCCATAACAGGTGGAAGCCATTCACCTGCTAGACTGCAGGAGGTCTGAGCTTCTGAGACTTGTCCCAAGTCTCAGAGATGGGAAAAGATTGGAAAGACACTCCGGTTGGTTGCAGGACCCTCAGGGGGTTTGGGGAAGTGGCTATTTGCCAAGTAATGTGGAAATATTTTAATATTATAACAACTGCATGTCTATTGGCCCTAGACAAGGCTCTGATGAGCTGGACTGGCACAATGATAACAGCTGAATCCAGGGCAGTCTCATAACAGAAGATGGCCACCAAGAGATGTAAGAGTACACCAGTGTTCGATGGTGTAGCCGCACTTAGTTCTACATAGAGTCATGGAGGCAAAGTGTCTGAGTCCTCAAATCCTATTTTAATACATTATTTTACTTTCTAATTTCATTATAGCAAGAACAAAATTTCCTTGTTCAAGAATTAAAACATTCCCATTAAAGCTTAACACCAACTACCAATTTTGGTCTGTTCCCCAGAGCTAATTGTTGTTATTAATTTGTTAACATCATTTCAGGTAACTTTCTATGTGTTTTATATGCATTGGTATCGTCTTGGGCGTTAACTATGTGTCTGCTTATGTCGTAAGCAAACTTCTAAAATGTTTCCCTCAAATTCCCCGTCTATTCCCCAGAACTATGAAGCTGATGAGGTGTCACACCCTAATTATGTTGTTATGTGACAAAAGGAATTTTGCAAATATAATTAAGGTTGCTAATGAATTGACTTTGAGTTAATCAAAAGAAAGATTATTCAAGTGGGCTGAATCTAATCACACATGTTCTTTATTTTTTAAAAATTTTTATTATATTATGTCACCATACAGTATATCGTTAGTTTTTGATGTAGTACTCCATGATTCACTGTTTACGTACCACACCCACTGCTCCATGCAATCCGTGCCCTCCTTAATACCCATCACTGGGCTCACCCATCCCTCTAAAACCCTGTTTGTTTCCCAGAGTCCACAGTCTTTCATGGTTCATCTCCCCCTTCAATTCCTCCTCTTCATTTTCTCCTTCCTTCTCTTAATGTCCTCAATGCTATTCCTTATGTTCCACAAATACGTGAAACATACCTTTAAAAGCACAGCTTTCTCTAGGTAGTATCAGAAAGGAAATTAGAGATTCAAACATTGGAAAGAAGTTGATGCACCACTGCCAGATTTGAAAATAAAAGGGGTCACATGCCAAGGAATGCCGGAGACGTCTAGATGCTGACAGTGGTCCCCCAGCAGTCATCAAGGAAATGGGACTTCAGTCCTACAAACCCAAGGAAGTGAATTCTGTCAACAACTTGAATGAGCTTGGAAGCAGATTCTTCTCCAGAGCATCCAGGTAGAACCCAGCAGACTGGCTTATACCTTGCTTTCAGCCTTGTGAGACCCTCAGCAGAGAACCCAGATGAGTCCATTCAGACTTCTGACTTATATAAGTGTGAGAGTGCAGCAGGCTAGGTGGTCACAGGGCTTCAATGATACTAGAAGATGATGCTTAAGGGCACCGTGCTACACAGATAACAGCGCTATCCATCCACGTGCCGGTATCACAATGGTTGGGAGGGTGAAGAGTTAAATCACATTTAGAACATGTTTGTTAAAATGTGGCTTACCAAACACATCTACAGCAGAGGCGTAGACTCTTACACAGTATTCATGCATGGAAGGTATACTTGCCCTGGGGGTCAGTTCTGCTCTTCTTGTATAATAACCTTCTTGTGTAATAACCTGTATCTGGTCACCCTTCCTGCCTCTTTTACTCGACCCTTCGATCCTTTACTGGGAACAGAATTCAGTAAGAAGGAAGGAAAATAGGAGTTCCCTGAACATTCCGTCAGCGGTTATGACAGTACAGAAACTGCCTTTTAAGAGAGATGAGGCCAAAGACACAAAAATAGAACAAAAATTCACTCCTAGCTCATGGCGTGGCCACACATTGCCTCACCCCACAGAGCCGGGGCAGAATCATGATCTTACCCTGCCCAAGCTGACTGGTGGTACACTATGAATTATTTTGTTTTCTAAACATTAAAAATACATGCTGTGAAGCACATGGCAGCTAGCATAACTTACCAGGGGACTTGTCAGAGCGAGGGTTGTTGGAGATTCGAATGTGATCAGTAACCCATGTGTTTTCTAAGTTGTGGTGCACCCTATTAGCCAGGAAGACAGCTGATGTTCTCTCATCCCCATGAAAAAGCTCCAACCTGACACGTCCCTTGCAAAGTCAGTGGTCTTTTGACAATCTATTATACCCTTCTCAAAAGTTGCATGTTTAGAAAACAAAACGATTTGCTCTACCCAAAGCACATATGCAGGGAAAAAAAAAATCTAAGAAAAGTACTCCAGTAAATCAGAACTATTCCACAAATGAAATGGGGAGTGCATTCTGAAATAATATAAACACCTCAAGTAAATATATCTCGATGCTAATGTGTTTTTAATCAAATACATCAATCTAAAGTTTTTGCAACATTTGCAAACTTGAATACGATTGTATAATGTGACCAAAATGAAATAAAATAATTGCATTAGGGTTTGGCATCACTTTATAATAAGTGGACAGTAATTGTTGCTAAATTACAGCTGAATCTCTGCAGAATTAGATATTACATCCATATTAGGATTGAATGACTCTATCATGATTAATGATACTGCAGTGAATACCAAGAGAATTAAAATGATTAGCCACTTATTCTAAAGTGTTGACTTTTTTCCATGAGTTTAGAGATGTTTCAAAAGAACCCTAAAATTAAACATACCGCTAATGGTTACTGATATAAATCCAGAGACAAATATTCTTTAAAAGGTCAACTTTATTAATGGGTAAATATTAAAATGTTAAAAAAACCCCACTTAGCTGAACTATCTACTTTAAATAACTAATAGCAGATGATGTGTTTAACACCCTAGTTATATTTGAACCATACAGACATGTAATTAAGGATACTTGGCTATAATTAAAATCTTCATAATGACTCTCTTTCAAAATAATTCCTGCAATTCAGGCTATGTATTTGTGGCAAACTAAAAAAAAAAAAAAAAAAAAAAAAAGGCAGAAGAAGAAGAAGAAAGAAGAAATGTATTACCAGTTTTGGAGGAGTTTATGTTATTTGATTGTCAGTTCATTTTGGTAACTTTTTAAGAAGGAATTATAAAAAATAAAAGCATAAACTGGTATTTAATTGTTTATGGGAGACATTTAGGTTATAAATTACTTGGAAACACCTCTCAGGAGAAAACTTGGTAGCAATCCATTAGACCCGCGCTTGGCAGTATCTCAGTAATCATGCTCCTGAAAATGGACATTAAACAAACATTCATAGAAAGTGATTTGTGATTTCTCCCACTGTTTTAGTATTACTGAATATTAGTTCCTAAGATAAGTATCATATTGTACAAGATATTGTGGTCCTTAGAACTAGCTATTCTTGGCCCCAAGAGTAATTTTGTAAATGACTGAAAAATGCAAATGCTATTAAAGAGACTAAACATATGGAAACAACAACTTTGAACTGGTACAAAAACAGCCATGAGCTAAAATTTTGAATTTGTTTCTAATTTACCCAGTGCTCCCTCTGGAATTTGTTTTCTGCACACACAGGTTCAATTTTTTTTTTTTTACTTGGTTTCCTAGTACAAAATAATATAAGGATGAGACATGAAATAAAACTGAGAAAACATGTACAACTCTTCAGAATAAAGCTAATTCATCACCTCCAGGGTTTATCACTATGGTTAGAAACCCTGCCCCATCTTCTCAGCAACTCAATTATAAAGCTGACAGAAATTTGAACACATAATATGGGGATCATTGCCACTAACTAGCTACTGGTCCTTACCAAATTTGCCCCATGCCAATTGTGATGTCTAAGAACACTAACTGTGTCTCAAATATCTTTGTTTTTTATATTCCTAATAATGTCTATCAAAAGATTAGGTACACAGGATATTCTTATAAAACCCTTTTCATTTGATCAGGCTTGCAGAATTCTGCTGGTCTTTATCTGACATTCCACTCATGGATGATCTCACCCCTTCTTCTTAAGCATCAGGTTTCCTTGTTACTCCAGCCCCAAGAGTGGGGGTTCACCAGTTAAGGCCTGCAAGCTAAGGTCTGCAGTGCTGCCTGCTTTTGCAAATCAAGTTGTACTGAATACAGTTCTTCTTTTCACCTGTTATCAATGACTACTTTTGTGCTACAAAAGCAAAGGAGCTCTGACAATATCCATACAGCCCACAAAGCATTAAGCATTTGCTCTCTGGCTCTTTCTGGGACAAATCTGCATTAGAACATGGAATCTCAGTGTTTTTGTACTGAGGTACACCTCTGCTTCTCATCTGAGCGCAGCTGAGAATGTCTAAGATGGGGGCTAATGGAAGAACGAGGAATTCCTCCTGATAAACCGTGGACTTACGTCAATAGCATCTCCCAATAATCCTTGAAATGTAAAGTAGCTACACTCCTGCTTCTGGGCATGAACTCCCAAAGGGGGAGTCAGTGGAAAGAGTGACCCATGGTCCACCATTCGATCTACGAGGTGGTATGGATCCCTGTTTTAATGTTCGCTACCAATTATTAATCATATGACAATTATGTATTAACTATTGCATTTGAGCTCTTCAGATATTCTGCACCAGACACTTCATATTCAGTGTGCTATTTAGTCCTCTCAGTAGCCATATGCAGTTTGGTTCATTTTATAACTACAAAACTGTAGTTCACAGAGTTAGAGGAACATGCCTAAGCTTGTGTAACTAGTGAAGAACAGTACTGGAATTGAGCATAGCCAGTGGGACCCCACAGTCCAGGCAGGAGGGTGTGCTGCCACTGATGTAACTTACATTTCTGCTCCCCAAAATATTCCAGAACTGGGGGCGCTTGAACTGGAAAATATAAATATGGAGAGCAGCAATAGGAGAACATATTCTCATTGCTAAGAGCAAACCTGTAAAACTTGCCAAAAAATCTTGTTTAAACTCCACATAAATTATATTCCCAAATGCCGTTTCTCTTTTGATCAAATTAAGAGTAATACTTTCTATTTAAGTAGTTCAAGTGAACCGTCTTCTGTGGCTTGGTGAAATAAAGTTGTATCTCGAAATGCTTCTTTACAATGATCTTCCCTTTACAGATGTGAGACTGAAGTTACCATTTAAAAAAAATATTTTGTTTGTGTTTTAATATTTTTGGTCATATGGACACTATACATAAATGGTGATTTACAAAAATAACATTTTCTTTTCAATTCAAGGAGAAAAAAAAAATACCTAAAAGCAAAGTTTGACACATGTGGGAAAGGCAAGCTCCTAATACCAAAGGTTGTTTCTGGATGTTAAGCGGAAGAATGTTCCAAAGGGCCTTCCAGTCTCACCAAGAGGCTTACGTTGGGCTGGGTAGGGAAGCTGTTAGGAAGTAAGCATGTTCCCTTGGATTCTGGAAAGATACAAGGGGCTGAATGCAATGCAAGATATAAGGAGCTGAAACAGAACCTATAAGTTGGCATTCAAATCGGTCAGTAACATCCTCAATGAGCTATCAACCAGGCTTCTCAGAGCACACTCTGGTGCTGAAAACTGAGGAGAAAAAGGAGTTTCTGGAAAGAAAAAATGTATTTTAGAAGAAAAAGTGACTTGAAATGAAATTTTGTAAAATCTTAGCGAAGAACACAATCATTATAAGATAAAGCATGAGGGCATTAGGAAGGAATCCTGCCTGACTTTTTCTCTCCTTCCTCTCACCCCCTTGTTTCTTCTATCAATAGATTTCTTAGCTCTGGGAAAGGACATAGCCCAAAGCACAAAGGAAGAAAAAAGGAAGGAAAGAGCTGTTTTGTTTTGTTAATTAATTTCCTACTAAGATTTTGTTAATTGTTATTTGTCTAAGAAACCTCATTCTGTTCTTTCTTCAGGATCTTGATCTTAAAGTCCAAGTTCTGAACGTCTTTTGCTTTAATACATCTCCTATAACCACTTTATTCACACCCTCTTCTGCCTCCACAAACATGCCTGTGGCTCTGGCATTGGTACTTGGATCATTTTAATTGATACGTCACACAAGCATGTTAACACACACACACACACACGTATACAAACACACTGGTCTCATGAGTCCTTTCCACTAATAATTGTAAGAGTCTGATGGGATACAGATTTGGCACTGAGCTCCTGGATAACCAGATTCGGGTCCCAGTGTTGAGGTGAACTCAGTGGTGACTCTGGAAATGGCACCTTTCGTCAATCTTCCCACTTGAAAAGTGCTGGGTTGGGATCAAGGACTTTTCCTTTCAGCTCTGTGTATGTTGTATCATCTCTGACTCATGGGTGCCACTTCCTATTTCTTTAGTGCTATAAGCTCATTTCTCTTCATTTTCCCCAGTGAGAGTGATTGCTAGCTTTCCTTTTAGCAATCTCATCACATATTTTTACATATTTGCTGCTTATTATGTTTTCCTTCTATCACTTTTCCACATGAATAAACAGCATATGTTATCTTCAGCTTCAAAATGTTCACCTTCATTTTTCAGTGTTTTCTTTTATGGCGACTTTTTGAATCTTATTTCCTAAAACCCATGTAGGGTTGTGGTTAAGAGCAAAAGCTCTGTCTGGATGTAGGCTGCCCGTATTTGAAGCCACTTCCTCGATATGTAAGTTTGGACAGGTCACTACACATGATGAGGTTTAAGTATTCTCATTTACAAAATGTGTATTTTAATAATGACAATGTCTTAATTGTGAGACTTATAAAATAGAATATACCTTCAGCATGTACTGGGTGTCAGACACATAACTGACACTATTTAAATGATTACCTGGGGCATTACTATTCTTGTTTCTGATACCTCCTCATCTCCACAATGCCCCCAGAAAACTGGCGCTTTCAATAGAATTTACCCAAATGAACACTAAACAAGAGAAACAAGGCCATCCACTTAGGGAGTCATGGCACTGTTTAATAATTGACTACATGACTGAAGTGAGTTCTATATATTTTTTTTTTTATTCATTTGAGAGAGAGAAGAGAGCAAGTGGAGGGGGGTGCAGAGGGAAAGAATCTGTAGCACAAAGCCTGACATGGGGCTTGATCTCACAACCTTGAGATTATGACTCTGACTGAGAGTCAGACGCTTAACCAACTGAGCCACCCAGGCACTTGTGCATGAATTCTATTTCTGATCATCTCTATACCCTTGTTTCAGGTGCCTGTGCCCATGACCTCATGAACAATCTTTCAGTGTTTCTGGCTAAGAGGTGACCCTTCTAAGCAGGCAGAAGGCTCTTATCTTCTTGACATGAAACAAAATCATTTAAAGAACAGAGAAAACTATAGACGGGGGGGGGGGGGGAGGAGGAGGAGGAGGAGTTGTCAAAAGTGTGACTCCTTCTTAATTGACAGAGAAATTAGCCAGCTCCAGTGCCACTTCTGGTTGGATAATGGGCATAGCCCCAAAGAAATGCGGTTACAAATCACCTACTTCTACCTGCTTCTTCTACCTACAAAAAATGTAATTTTTGCCACATGCATAATTGCATCTGGTTGGCTATGTCTTCCATCACTGATCAGGAAACTGGAGGTGTTACTGAGCCTGGTAGTTCATTGTTTGATATAATAGCTCATAACCTCAAAATTTCAAGTTAGTCATTTCTTCCTGAGCAACCATATTTGCTAAGCCAGTGAGAGATGCAGGTTTCAGGATCTTGTGTTTGCAAAATAACACTGACATAATATTAGGGGCTTACAAAAAGTGGTGAGGCTGGCCATGCTTTCCTTATAGGTTTATTTCTGCTCTTTTTTTTTTTCCTTCCTTGATTCCCTTCAGGATATGAGCCCATGATCCTTTATATTACTGCTCTAATCTGCTTGTTCCTGTGGCCTTTTATACATTTATCTTCTTTCCCAACAACAAACTCTTTCATCCACATTCATCTTTCTTTAAATACCCAAAGATAATTTTACTCAGTCTGGCCCTCCTTAGGCTGTTTTCTTCAGGGCTCTTAAATAACTTTCATCAAACTTCAATGATTTCACCCCATTCTGTTATTGACGTATGCCTTTACCTGCTTGCTCCAGACGAAACTCACCCAGTTGATCATTAACAGTTGCTGTATTAGCATCCTTTGACTAGTAATTTCTGAAATGAAGGCTGAAGGAAAGAGCTGGCAATGATTTCCCAGCTCTCCTACCAGATGCCTGATGCCCACCCCTCTAATAAGTGGCCGGCCTCCTCCTCTTAGAGAATCTTCTTCTGTCTTTTCGACACATGCAATTACTCTTTCATTTTATTTTCTAAAAAAATAACATTGTCTTCTTGTGTTTTCTGCTTTGTACTTTTTTTTTAAATTTTATTTTTTATAAACATATAATATATTTTTATCCCCAGGGGTACAGGTCTGTGAATCACCAGTTTTACACACTTCACAGCACTCACCATAGCACATACCCTCCCCAATGTCCATAACCCCACCCCCCTCTCCCAACCCCTCTCCCCCCATCAACCCTCAGTTTGTTTTGTGAGATTAAGAGTCACTTATGGTTTGTCTCCCTCCCAATCCCATCTTGTTTCATTTACTTTTCTCCTACCCCCTTAAACTCCCATGTTGCATCTCCTCTCCCTCATATCAGGGAGATCATATGATAGTTGTCTTTCTCCGATTGACTTATTTCGCTAAGCATGATACCCTCTAGTTCCATCCACGTCGTCGCAAATGGCAAGATTTCATTTCTTTTGACGGCTGCATAGTATTCCATTGTGTATATATACCACATCTTTTTATCCATTCATCTGTTGATGGACATCTAGGTTCTTTCCATAGTTTGGCTATTGTAGACATTGCTGCTATAAACATTCGGGCGCACGTGCCCCTTCGGATCACTACGTTTGTATCTTTAGGGTAAATACCCAGCAGTGCAATTGCTGGGTCATAGGGTAGTTCTATTTTCAACATTTTGAGGAACCTCCATGCTGTTTTCCAGAGTGGTTGCACCAGCTTGCATTCCCACCAGCAGTGTAGGAGGCTTCCCCTTTCTCCGCATCCTCACCAGCATCTGTCATTTCCTGACTTGTTAATTTTAGCCATTCTGACTGGTGTGAGGTGATATCTCATTGTGGTTTTGATTTGTATTTCCCTGATGCCGAGTGATGTGGAGCACTTTTTCATGTGTCTATTGGCCATCTGGATGTCTTCTTTGCAGAAACGTCTGTTCATGTCCTCTGCCCATTTCTTGATTGGATTATTTGTTCTTTGGGTGTTGAGTTTGCTAAGTTCTTTATAGATTTTGGACACTAGCCCTTTATCCGATATGTCGTTTGCAAATATCTTCTCCCATTCTGTCAGTTGTCTTTTGGTTTTGTTAACTGTTTCCTTTGCTGTGCAAAAGCTTTTGATCTTGATAAAATCCCAATAGTTCATTTTTGCCCTTGCTTCCGTTGCCTTGGGCAATGTTCCTAGGAAGATGTTGTTGCGGCTGAGGTCGAAGAGGTTGCTGCCTGTGTTCTCCTCCAGGATTTTGATGGATTCCTTTCTCACATTGAGGTCCTTCATCCATTTTGAGTCTATTTTCGTGTGTGGTGTAAGGAAATGATCCAATTTCATTTTTCTGCATGTGTCTGTCCAATTTTCCCAACACCATTTATTGAAGAGGCTGGCTTTTTTCCATTGGACATTCTTTCCTGCGTTGTCGAAGATTAGTTGACCATAGAGTTGAGGGTCTATTTCTGGGCTCTCTATTCTGTTCCATTGATCTATGTGTCTGTTTTTGTGCCAGGACCATGCTGTCTTGATGATGACAGCTTTGTAATAGAGCTTGAAGTCCGGAATTGTGATGCCACCAACTTTGGCTTTCTTTTTCAATATTCCTTTGGCTATTCGAGGTCTTTTCTGGTTCCATATAAATTTTAGGATTAGTAGTTCCATTTCTTTGAAAAAAATGGATGGTACTTTAATAGGAATTGCATTAAATGTGTAGATTGCTTTGGGTAGCATAGACATTTTCAAAATATTTATTCTTCCAATCCAGGAGCATGGAACATTTTTCCATTTCTTTGTGTCTTCCTCAATTTCTTTCATGAGTACTTTATAGTTTTCTGTGTCTAGATTCTTAGTCTCTTTGGTTAGATTTATTCCTAGGTATCTTATAGTTTTGGGTGCAATTGTAAATGGGATGGACTCCTTAATGTCTCTTTCTTCTGTCTTGTTGTTGGTGTAGAGAAATGCAACTGATTTCTGGGCATTGATTTTATATCCTGACACTTTACTGAATTCCTGTACAAGTTCTAGCAGTTTTGGAGTGGAGTCTTTTGGGTTTTCCACGTATAGTATCATATTATCTGCGAAGAGTGATAGTTTGAGTTCTTCTTTGCTGATTTGGATGCCTTTAATTTCCTTTTGTTGTCTGATTGCTGAGGCTAGGACTTCTAGTACTATGTTGAATAGCAGTGGTGATAACGGACATCCCTGCCGTGTTCCTGACCTTAGCGGAAAAGCTTTCAGTTTTTCTCCATTGAGAATGATATTTGCGGTGGGTTTTTCATAGATGGCTTTGATAATATTGAGGTATGTGCCCTCTATCCCTACACTTTGAAGAGTTTTGATCAGGAAGAGATGCTGTACTTTGTCAAATGCTTTTTCAGCATCTATGGAGAGTATCATATGGTTCTTTTTCTTTCTTTTATTAATGTGTTGTATCACATTGATTGATTTGCGGATGTTGAACCAAACTTGCAGCCCTGGAATAAATCCCACTTGGTCGTGGTGAATAATCCTTTTAATGTACTGTTGAATCCTATTGGCTAGTATTTTGGTGAGAATTTTTGCATCTGTGTTCATCAAAGATACTGGTCTGTAGTTCTCTTTTTTGATGGGATCCTTGTCTGGTTTTGGGATCAAGGTGATGCTGGCCTCATAAAATGAGTTTGGAAGTTTTCCTTCCATTTCTATTTTTTGGAACAGTTTCAGGAGAATAGGAATTAGTTCTTCTTTAAATGTTTGGTAGAATTCCCCCGGGAAGCCATCTGGCCCTGGGCTTTTGTTTGTTTGGAGATTTTGGATGACTGTTTCAATCTCCTTACTGGTTATGGGTCTGTTCAGGCTTTCTATTTCTTCCTGGTTCAGTTGTGGCAGTTTATATGTCTCTAGGAATGCATCCATTTCTTCCAGATTGTCAAATTTCTGGGCGTAGAGTTGCTCATAGTATGTTCTTATAATTGTCTGTATTTCTTCGGTGTTCGTTGTGATCTCTCCTCTTTCATTCATGATTTTATTTATTTGGGTCCTTTCTCTTTTCTTTTTGATAAGTCTGGCCAGGGGTTTATCGATCTTATTAATTCTTTCAAAGAACCAGCTCCTAGTTTCGTTGATTTGTTCTATTGTTTTTTGGGTTTCTAGTTCATTGATTTCTGCTCTGATCTTTATGATTTCTCTTCTCCTGCTGGGTTTAGGGTTTCTTTCTTGTTCTTTCTCCAGCTCCTTTAGGTGTAGGGTTAGGTTGTGTACCTGAGACCTTTCTTGTTTCTTGAGAAAGGCTTGTACCGCTATATATTTTCCTCTCAGGACTGCCTTTGTTGTGTCCCACAGATTTTGAACCATTGTGTTTTCATTATCATTTGTTCCATGAATTTTTTCAATTCTTCTTTAATTTCCTGGTTGACCCATTCATTCTTTAGAAGGATGCTGTTTAGTCTCCATGTATTTGGGTTCTTTCCAAATTACCTCTTGTGATTGAGTTCTAGCTTCAGAGCATTGTGGTCTGAAAATATGCAGGGAATGATCCCAATCTTTTGATAACGGTTGAGACCTGATTTAGGACCAAGAATGTGATCTATTCTGGAGAATGTTCCATGCGCACTAGAGAAGAATGTGTATTCTGTTGCTTTGTGATGAAATGTTCTGAATATATCTGTGATGTCCATCTGGTCCAGTGTGTCATTTAAGGCCTTTATTTCCTTGTTGATCTTTTGCTTGGATGATCTGTCCATTTCAGTGAGGGGAGTGTTAAAGTCCCCTACTAGTATTGTATTATTGTCGATGTGTTTCTTTGATTTTGTTATTAATTGGTTTATATAGTTGGCTGCTCCCACGTTAGGGGCATAGATATTTAAAATTGTTAGATCTTCTTATTGGACAGACACTTTGAGTATGATATAGTGTCCTTCCTCATCTCTTATTATAGTCTTTGGCTAAAAATCTAATTGATCTGATATAAGGATTGCCACTCCTGCTTTCTTCTGATGTCCATTAGCATGGTAAATTCTTTTCCACCCCCTCATTTTAAATCTGGAGGTGTCTTCGGGTTTAAAATGAGTTTCTTGTAGGCAACATATAGATGGGTTTTTTTTTTAAAGATTTTATTTATTTATTTGACAGAGAGAGATCACAAGCAGGCAGAGAGGCAGGCAGAGAGAGAGGAGGAAGCAGGATCCCTGCTGAGCAGAGAGCCGGATGCGGGGCTCGATCCCAGAACCCCGAGATCATGACCTGAGCCGAAGGCAGCGGCTTAACCCACTGAGCCACCCAGGCGCCCCGGGTTTTGTTTTTTTATCCATTCTGATACCCTGTGTCTTTTGATTGGGGCATTTAGCCCATTAACATTCAGGGCAACTATTGAGAGATACGAATTTAATGCCATTGTATTGCCTGTAAGGTGACTGTTATTGTATATTGTTTCTGTTCCTTTCTGATCTACTACTTTTAGGGTCTCTCTTTGCTCATAGGACCCCTTTCAATATTTCCTGTAGAGCTGGTTTGGTGTTTGCAAATTCTTTCAGTTTTTGTTTGTCCTGGAAGCTTTTAATCTCTCCTTCTATTTTCAATGATAGCCTAGCTGGATATAGTATTCTTGGCTGCATGTTTTTCTCGTTTAGTGCTCTGAATATATCATGCCAGCTCTTTCTGGCCTGCCAGGTCTCTGTGGATAAGTCTGCTGCCAATCTAATATTTTTACCATTGTATGTTACAGACTTCTTTTCCCGGGCTGCCTTCAGGATCTTCTCTTTGTCACTAAGACTTGTAAATTTTACTATTAGGTGACGGGGTGTGGACCTCTTCTTATTGATTTTGAGGGGGGTTCTCTGAACCTCCTGGATTTTGATGCTTGTTCCCTTTGCCATATTGGGGAAATTCTCTCCAATAATTCTCTCCAATATACCTTCTGCTCCCCTCTCTCTTTCTTCTTCTTCTGGAATCCCAATTATTCTAATGTTGTTTCGTCTTATGGTGTCACTCATCTCTCGAATTCTGCCCTTGTGGTCCAGTAGCTGTTTGTCCCTCTTTTGCTCAGCTTCTTTATTCTCTGTCATTTGGTCTTCTATATCGCTAATTCTTTCTTCTGTCTCATTTATCCTAGCAGTGAGAGCCTCCATTTTTGATTGCACCTCATTAGTAGCTTTTTTGATTTCAACTTGGTTAGATTTTAGTTCTTTTATTTCTACAGAAAGGGCTTTTATATCTCCCAAGAGGGTTTCTCTAATATCTTCCATGCCTTTTTCGAGCCCGGCTAGAACCTTGAGAATCATCATTCTGAACTCTAGATCTGACATATTACCAATGTCTGTATTGATTAGGTCCCTAGCCTTTGGTACTGCCTCTTGTTATTTTTTTGTGCTGTATTTTTCCGCCTTGTCATTTTGTTCAGATAAGAGTATATGAAGGA
The DNA here is from genome assembly GCF_002288905.1 of Enhydra lutris kenyoni. Taxonomy (NCBI): domain Eukaryota; kingdom Metazoa; phylum Chordata; class Mammalia; order Carnivora; family Mustelidae; genus Enhydra; species Enhydra lutris. The sequence continues at coordinate 98,027,171 of NW_019154085.1, read as the reverse complement.
GCAAGTAAAATACTAAAAGGGTGGCAACAACCCCAGGAAAATATGCTTTAGCCAAATCAGAAGAGATCCCAAATGTGAGGGGGGAGAATGGGGATAAAAAGGTTAAGAAAAAAAAAAAAAAAGAAACAATTAAAAAAAGAAAACCAATAAAGAAAAAAATATAAAAAGGAAAAATATATATATATATATTAGATAAACTAGTTAAAAAACGTTAAAAAAGAAAAGGGTAAAAGTTAAAAAAATTTAGCAGAAGAAGAAAAATAAATTGAAAAAGAAAAAAAATTAAATTAACTGCAAGGCTAAAGAATCATGGGGAGAAAGCCATGAGTTCCGTGCTTTGCTTTCTCCTCCTCTGGAATTCCGCTGCTCTCCTTGGTATTGAAACTGCACTCCTTGGTAGGTGAACTTGGTCCTGGCTGGGTTTCTTGTTGATCTTCTGGGGGAGGGGCCTGTTGTAGTGATTCTCAAGTGTCTTTGCCCCAGGCGGAGTTGCACCGCCCTTACCTGGGGCCGGTCTGAGTAATCCGCTCAGGTTTGCTTTCGGGAGCTTTTGTTCCCGAGCACTTTCCGTAGAGTTCCGGAGGACGGGAATGAAGATGGTGGCCTCCCAGTCTCCGGCCCGAAGGAGCTGAGAGCCCGGGGCCCCACTCCTCAGTGCGCCCTCAGAGAACAGCGCCCATTTACTCCCGTCTCCCTGGCCTCTGGCCGCGCTCCAAGCTGACCGAGCCTGCGACCGGTTCAAGGTAACCCTGAGCTGAGAGCTCACTCCTCGGCTCTGTCTCTGTAGCCGGCTTCCCCGTTCTAATACCTGGAAGCTCTGCGACACTCAGACACCCCCGATCCTTCCGTGACCCTGCGGGACCTGAGGCCACGCTGACCCCGCCTGGGCTTCACCCCGGTTAAGCCTCTGGAGCGATGTCCCTCAGCGGAACAGACTTTTAAAAGTCCTGATTTTGTGCTCCATTGCTCCGCCGTTTGCCGGGAGCCGGCCCCTCCCCCTGCGGTCTATCTTCCAGTCGCTTTGGATTCACTTCTCTGCCAGTCCTACCTTTCAGAAAGTGATTGATTTTCTGTTTCTAGAATTGCTGTTCTTCTTCTCTTCGATCTCCCGTTGGATTTGTAGGGGTTTGAAATCTTTAGATAAGTTATCTAGCTGATCTCCCGCTACCTCAAGTAGTCTCAGCCTGCTACTTCTCCGCCATCTTGACTCCTCCTCCTCTGCTCTGTACTTTTAATCCTTCATATTTTTACAAACATCTTTAGAGTCTTCATACTAATTGCACCTAGAATTTTTTTTTCCCCTCATTGAAAATGGTACATGAACAGATATATCCTCAAGGACTTATCCTTTATTTTTAACCTTCAACCAGGGAATACGGATGCTTAAAATCATTTCATCCGAGATTTGCTAAGGGACATTACTTTTTTATTTACTGGCTGGTTTAGAAGGACAATGCATAGATGGACATAATTACTGTGTGTTCTCCTGGTTTTAGTTGGAGAGATTCTAACTGTTCTCATCTTTAAGAGGAAAGATTTAGATGAAAATTTTATTTTATCCAACTCACTTTATCACTCTACTTGGGAGCATTTCTTCTGGTCTACCTACTTTTTGGAACTCTTTATGTGGCTTCCCTTCCTCTGCTACCCAAAATCGGGCTGTGTCTGTTTTAGCCATTTTATTTGCATTAGTAGATTTTTCATTCAAGCAAATAAGACATAGCCAATCCAACAGCATTTGACATGCCAAACAGTGGTACGACCAAACCCTAAAACAGCATGCTGGGTTCCATGATTAAAATCCAGTAAATCCCAACTACTGTTCAGTACATGCCTAGACAGGCCCACGAGCAAATGGACAGAGGATCCGAAGGGTGGATCCCTGTACCTGTTTAAGAAAATGTTTTTGTTATTGCTATATTTAAACTTCCCACTTATGTTCTTAGCTTAGAAGTGTTTTGTGTGTTTTTTCCTGTTCCTCACTCTACATGTTTATATTAAGCTTTCATAAGCATGGAAATAAAACATAAATCCTGATCACTCGAGCCAAAATACAACCATATGTGCTCTTCTCACCTACCCACTATCCTTAGTTTATTCCTTCTCTTCCTTGGCAGATGTCTTCTGTTAAAAAAAGAAGCTGACTGTATTGGAAGAGGAAAGCAAAGTGTGGGCTATATTAGAAGATGACACTAGGAGCTACCGAGAAAGAGGGGCCAGGGGCCACCCCACCACATCTTTTCAAAGGCATCCGGACCTGCTTTGTGGCAATTATTTGAGTCATACCTATTAGGCACCTGCCCAGGTGCCATTTTTACCCACTCTCCAGAGGGGAGATAAATATATGCTTTGTTCCCATTCATGCAGATGCCAAATAAAGGTCAGCCTGCTTCAGAAAACATATGAAGAGTGATATTTGTGTTCAGTTATTTTTTAGTAATGACTTTCTTTTTTTTCTTAAATGCTATTTTGGAAGTGGTGAGGCAGAACTTGTGTGACGGTAAAAATAGCAGTTTTTAGAAATATGGTTAGACCAGACTATTGAAAGAGACCAGAATTGTGAAAACAGCTGCTTTGGAAGTTTGAAATTTTTTATTGACTCATAAAATGTTACAATAAGAAAGAACCCAAGAATTTATGGTAGAAAGAAGGAAACTGAGGCCCTAGGAAATTAAGGGAATTGCTCAAGGTCATTTAGTATCTTATTCATGGGGCTGAAGCCAGAATAAAAATCAGTCTGGTGGGTTTTCCAATACATGCTATTATCTCACTCTTTTCAAATGTCAATCTTTTTGTTAACCTGGCCTTATATGGGGGGAATTTTTAGCCTTTTCCATTGCTGCCTGAATCCAAAAGGATATAGTGTGGAAAGGTCACTTTTAAATTACCAAAGCTTCCAAAACATTGGGTCAGAAGGGATCATCTAAACACTCTTGCTGCTTCCAGGTAAAGCCACAGCAAACTCTGTCTACTCTGCAAAGTCCCAAAGGGAAGTAGGACCCATGCCCCCATAGTCTCCGTGTCATCACCTAACTTTATAGGCTACAGGCTAGAAGGGCACTGATGGGCTTCCACTGGTTTAGTGGTTCACGGCTAAGTCTCCAAATCAAATCAGAAACTTCACACCCATGCATTTTACTTTGCATGAAAGCTGTATTACTGCAAAGCTGTAGGATATAGTACTAATTTCATTTTAGAAATTTGGATTCTACCTCAAAAGAAGCAGAGCAGCTCACTTTTTAAAGGAGATTTGCAATGAATGAAATGGCACAAAATATCAATAACATCCATTAATTTAACGTTAGTCAATTTATGTGCTCACTTGCTGAATTCTCATATGGAGAGCTTTGTATAATAGTGACCTATCTGCATGGAGGGGAGAAATGGTCTTAACAAATCTCCCCCACTGCCGAATAGTCCTGGGAACCTGTCCATGATGAGCACCTCCAGTCAGACACTTACTGAGCACCCACTATGAGGTGAGTCCTATGCTATGTTCCACGAATACAGTTATACATGGATAGAACCTCTCCCTTAGGAAGCTCAAATCTAATAGGAAAATAGACCTTTAAGAAATAAGTCAGAACCTCACCTAAATGTTTTTGTTAGGTTTCATTTCATCATCTTCTTATTTATGTCCGTCTAGAAGGCATATTCTCTTAGGTAGGAACTAACCTATAAGCATTATCTAGATTACCTCCCTGGCCTAGGTAAGAAAAACACTTAACCATTCCTATCATTTAAAGGAATGAGTCTCCTTCCAATAGTCTCTTTAATATGTAACTATCTTTCCCATTAGGCTAGGGTTATACTACTTCAAGCCTAAACCCCTCATGCCATAATTCATGTTTCCTTCCCTTCTTTTATTGACTCTTCAAGGAAGAAGAACATTTAATAATTTCACTAATTTGAAGACCATCTTAGTTTCCTGTTTTCTGGGATCCACAGGTTTTAATTTAAAATTAACTATGCAGCATGCATAATTCTCCTCTGTGTCTGTCCTAATCACAGAAGTCTGAAAATTGTACATAGCAAATACTCAAAAATACTTGCCAAGACAATGGGCCTTTTAGTCAGGGTTTGACTGGCACTGAGTAAGACTGAGGAATGCCAAAAGATAGTATCTGTGTTTTCAAGTCAACATTCCAGAATAGCATCTCTCTTTTTAACAACAGTCTTCCAGGGAACTCCTTGAGAGACAAAGAACCATACGCTGACAGACATATCTCTTTAGCTCTTCTTCCTGATCTAGGATCACAGAAGTTCATCAGCACACTGCAAGTTTTCAACCTGAATGAATGAATGAATGAATGAACAGAAAGGAGGAAAGGAAGAAAGGAAGAAAGAAAGAAAGAAAAATGAAAGAAAGAAAGAAATATAGATTCCACTCTCACTATAATGATCGTTCTTACATAAAATTTTCTTTAATATTTGAGAGAAATTATTGTGGCCTTTATTTTTTTTTAATCAAGTCTACCTATATGTATTCTCTTTTACCTTCTTCCAGATCTTTGTTAAGATCCAAACATTCATTCTTGCATGGTATTTGCAAAAGAAGCAATTCCACCAAATTCCTCTTGAGAATGAAGAAAAAATCTCTGATCGTGTAAGATCCTCAAATTACACAAACATTAATTTAAATAAAGTCAGCTCTCTGAGTACCTCAGGATAAAAGTACTTTCTAGAATTCAGATATTTTCTTGGCTGTAATGTATCTAAAAGTTATAGAGCCAGATATTTAAACTCAGATGAGGTGATGTGTGCTGCAGAATTTATAGAAACAAAATTCTACAAGGCAATTTAGAAATAATTTGTGCTACTGAAACCAAAATATTGTAAACTATCTTCAGTACTAAATCAAGGAATCAGCAACTCTCAACCATTACATCAGTAATGTTTTCTGTAGAGAATTTCATCTCCTGTGTGCTTGCAAATATAAAGAGCTCTTAAATAGTTACTGCCCAAAGATATGGAAAGTAGAACACTAGAAAGTGTTAAATTCATAATGTTGCTCTATTTTTAAAATTTCATTTAAAATTTTGTAAAGGCTTTAAAAATCTATGTTTCATTTAAGGATACCTGTGTGCTATAAAAACAAAACAAAATACAAAATATAAACAACAACAACAACAACAAATAGCTACAGGGGCGCCTGGGTGGCTCAGTCATTAGGCGTCTGCCTTCGTCTCAGGTCATGATCCCAGGGTCCTGGGATTGAGCCCCACATCGGGCTCTCTGCTCAGCAGGAAGCCTGCTTCTCCCTGTTCCACTCTCACTCTCTCACTGTGTGTCTCTGTCAAATGAATAAATTAAAATCTTAAAAAAAAAAACAGCTATAATAATTTTGAGTTTGGTACTTTTGAAGGTCTTTTTCAATTCAAGTGCTCTTTCAAATTCTAATAATTAAGGATATAAAACTATTTATCAAGAATTTATTCCAGGAGTGCCTGGGTGGCTCAGTTGGTTAATCATCTGCCTTTAGCTGAGGTCATGATTGCAGGATCCTGGGATCGAGCCCTGCATCAGGGTCCCTGCTGAGCAGGGAGCCTACTTCTCCCTCTTCTGCTGTCCCTGTTTGTGCTAGCTCTCTCTGTTAAATAAATAAATAAAATCTTAAAAAAAAAAAAGGAATTTATCCCATTAGGCATTCTCAATGGAATCAAGTTTTTTTTTTTCCTTCAAAAAAATTAGGAAACCAAGTATTAAAATATTTTCATGCAAATATGTTAAGGAGAGTCCTAAAATGAAGCTAAGAAAAAATAATAGCAACATAAATTCAATTATTGTGCCAAGTAGCCACAGAAACATGCAGAAACATGGTCATTCAAGTAAATAAATTATTCTGATTCTGCTCCTAGCTGACACAAATTACTCATTTCCTTGGACTTGATACAAGAAGGCTTCAGAGGAGAAGAAGAAATGCAATCAAAGAGCCAAAAAAAAAAAAAAAAAAAAAGGGCACATTACTCATCGTCTGCCAGCCTTGCAGTAACTGGGGTTTACTATCATTCCTCATCCCCCACAGCATTGCAGGAGATGTTCATAAGCCAGGCTCTTACATTCTTAAATGACCTCATTCATGGACTTGATTTCCTTTTGTGGGCTCCTGCAACAGTTCTGAATGGTGGCATTGTGACTTGCAACCAATTGCTAAGTACTTCTAGTTACTTGTTACTAATTAAGTACTGAAGTTTGCAAATGACATACTTTAAAAAGCTAGTTCAGGTTCATTTCTAAAATAAGCAGGAGTGATAAAGTATTAACAACAAATAGGTCCCAGGCATCCACCAGCCTGAAAGAACTCTGGCCAAGGGGTTGCTGCTGTCCCGGGTGCTGGATGGTGGGGCGTTCTGCAGTATTAGAGAATGGATTTATTAGTGCAGAAGCACTGAGAAGACAGCTAGAGAAATCTAAGCTTTTGACAACCAGGAGAGAAGTATCATGACATTTTAATAACCCAGTGCATCTATCTGTTAGGGTAAAATAAAGGGAATTTTTATTTTGGATAAGCACATTAGCCTCACCCACATATTTCCTGTCGTGTTTTCTTTTTTCTTTTTTTTTTTTTTAAAGATTTTATTTATTTATTTGACAGACAGAGATCACAAGTAGGCAGAGAGGCAGGCAGAGAGAGAGGAAGGGAAGCAGGCTCCCTGCTGAGCAGAGAGCCCGATGCGGGACCCGATCCCAGGACCCTGAGATCATGACCTGAGCCGAAGGCAGCGGCTTAACCCACTGAGCCACCCAGGCACCCTCCTGTCGTGTTTTCTTAAACAGAGAAGGAAGTGGCGTGACATGTTGGAAGTTACACACAATCCATGACTTTTCTCATCTGTGATCCCAAGAAGTATACCACATGGAAAGTATGAAGGCAGGGTTACCACTCGGCACGTCTGCTCTCACATGCTGGGTTAGTCTGCTAGGGCTGCCATTATGCAACGTCACAGTCTGGGCGACTAAACAGTAGGACTTTATTTTCTCAAAGTTCTGGAGGCAAGAATCCCAAAATCAAGGGGGTGATCAGGGTTGGGTTTTGGTGAGGACTCTCTTACTGGCTCGCAGACAGCCACCTTCGCACTGTGTGCTCACACTGCCTTTCTTCTGTGTGTACCTGGAGAGAGAATGTACCTGAGAGATGCATCCTCCTCTTCCTATAAGATCATAATCCTGTCAGATTAGGGCCCCCCTTATCACCTCATTTAACCTTGTTTACCTGCACCCCCACCCCAAAGGCCCTATGACTTTATAGTCACAGTGGAGGTTAGGGCTTTAATATATAAATTTTGGAGGGGATATAAGTCAGTCTATAACAAACTCCAAGTGATAGGAAGAGAGGATAGGTCTGCCTCCACATACTCTCTACTCTGACCAATGTAAATGAAAGTGAATTCAGAGTTTATTGGTGGGAACAAACAGCCTTTAAAAGCAGACTTCCACCATAGAATTACCTGTCCAGGTACCTGTCCTGAGCCAGACCTCATTGAGGCCTGAACTACCTTGACTAAAACCGCACCTAATAACTGCCACTGTTTATCCAATTTATCAACCAGAAAATACTCATTGGATAGCAATTATATTCCCAGACCAAGGGGATAGAAAAAAAGTATAAGTCCCACATGGTTTGGGGGGAGATGAGTATATATATGAATCAACTAGTGGAAAGATCGGCTCATTGCCATTTAGTCACTGTGAACCAGAGTCTTCATGACAGCCACGTGGAATTTCTACAGGTAGAACAACAGCCTACAAATACCACTATGATGATCGCTCTCTCATGCCTCTTTGCCACTGTCTCTATGGAAACAAAGATATTCTACATCACAAAAGCATGACCCAAAGCAGATTGTGCCCTGGTACCTTTGGTGTAGGGAGGAATGATGTAAGTGAGGCTGTTTCTTCTTCATTATAACTAGTTCCAATTGCACTCAAGAGCCCCATTCATACTGAACTGTTACAACTAGTTAAATGCTTAGATAAAAAATATAAAAGAGTGACCACAGAGTGAAAGGTAAATTAGTGAAAAATCACACAAAATTTTAACTCTAGGAATAGAGAGGCACAGCAGGGTATTAGGAAAGCTTCCCCAAAATAGAAACCAAGATTACAAGTTAACTAAGGGAGTATATGAGAGGACGCTGAAACAAAATTCTGGTTGGGATACACAAGGGCAAAATTCTCCATTCAAGAAAATGGGAAGATCAAGGGCAGTAAGACATATAGAAAGAGTATAAAACTTCGGAAGTACAATATGGAAGTACTTCCATGTTTTATGGCCTTAGCTCTCGGAGCCTCAATTTACTTGTCCTTAAATAGGTATGACACTATTGATTTCACTGGTAAACTGCAAGGATTAAGTAAACACACCCACCAAACACAGGCACTTTTAGTCACAGGATGTCTGTGACAGTGCCTGATAGCACACAGTAAAAACACTCGAATATCTGCAGAAGGAACAGATTAACAGTATAATTAGCAGCTATACTTCCAAAGCAAACTTTAAGCTGTAACCACCAGCAGCAATAATGGAAATGCCACTTTCAGGAAGGCATAAAAATATGAGAATCTTTTCTATGCCTTGTGCAGACAGATGAGTAGCAGCTATTTAGTTTAACATAAAATTGTTAGAACTACCCTATAATTTGCCTCCTACAAATGTCCAGATGCCACTACATTGGACCCAAGGTCACTGTGGTGGAGCGGACTGTCTCATAGCGGATTGCCTCTTTCCTATTAAAGCTGACCCAGAGCCAGATGTTTCCATGGAGGCTACTGCTGGCCTTATACTTTCATCAATTTTTAGTATGAAGCATGTCCCCAAATGATAGGCCGGAGGGCAATCGAAGCAGTTATCCTTGCTGAATTCTGTTTCCAGCTGTTCCACAAGACTATACTTCCTTCTTCAGGGAAAGTCTCCTGCCAACTTATCAGGATAGTGTCTCTCTAGCTGAGCACAACAGCAATGGTGTTGTAGAGCTCAGGTGTTGGCCAGTGCCCCTACCTTGGATGCTAGTCAAACAAGAATCATCTCTTCAAGTATGGTTTGAAAAAAAATGTTTTTTTTTCTTGAATATGTTTTGAGCTGGTGTTAATTCTACAAACTGAACAAGCAGCTAAAGCCTTTGAAGTTGCTAAATATACTTTGAAAGAAAAAATAATTTTTATAAGATGACTAATGTTCGGTTTGTATTTCATTTAAAGTGTTGTCAATCTTTGTAGAGCCAAATATAAAAAGCAATAAAATATATCAAACCATGGGAGCAAAATTAAAGGTTTCTTATAGGAGTTGTAGAATCGAATGTAACAGAGCCCTGTCCTAGGCATGAGATATCAAGGTCTGGGCCATGAGTCCCAGAGGGCTCCGTGCTGATGCTCTTATAACCTCTGTTTTCCATCAGGTGAGGACTCCTTAGGGTCAAAAGGATGTGCCCATACAAAGTCTGTGCCTCCCCTCATGATGCTCTGGGTGCTTGTGAGCCAAGAATTTCCTTCCAGATGGCCCTGAGCCTGCTTCCAGGACCAGCACAGGTCTCCAGTTATACCTACGTTCCAAGAAGTGGTAGCAGACAGGGAGTGTGAACAAGGTAGAGACCTAAAAGCTGGGATGTATGTGGGGTGCACTAAGGCCCCCAGTGGTATAGGAAGATAAGGCCTGGGGCAGGGAGAGAAAGGGAGATGACCAAAAGACTGGGCTGCAGCCTGGAAGTTAGGAACTGGCTATCTGGTATCACCATGAGCCAGACAAAACACCAAGATACCAGAGAATTTTAAAATTTGATTTTCTAGGACCTGATAAAGGTATGTTTTTCAAGGTAGAGAAGTAGAAAATACTTCATTTGGCAGTTTGCTAGCTTGATTTACAACTTCTGCATATTTAGACATGTGGCATGTGGCCACCATTTGTACACTTGCCCTAGGCCCCATACATGTGAGGGGTCTACTGAAATCAACTTTTAAAAATTACAGGCATATAAATGAGAACGCAATTGGATTAAATTTTGTTATTTTCTTTAGCAAAACTCAGATTACAGCTAATAATCTACAACAAGAAACAATATGTTTCTGAGGGTTTTTTTCTTTTTCTTTTTTAAGATTTTATTTATTTAACTGAGAGAGAGAGTGACAGAGCATGTGAACAGTCAGGGGAGGAGCAGAGGGAGAGGGACAAGCAGACTCCATGCTGAGCATGGAGCCCGAGGTGGGGCTCAATCCCACAACCATGAGATGACCTGAGCCAAAATCAAGAGTTGGACACTTAACCAACTTGAGCCATCCAGGCACCCCTCTTTGTGTTTTTTAATGAAAAATTATAAACTCCTACAAAAGTGGAAATTAAAGTATGTAAGAAACTTTCATATGCCCCATATATAACTTAATTATAACTAACTCAAGGCCAGTGAGCTCCATCTTTACTCCTGATCCTCCCTCCCAATTATTGAAAGCAAATCACATACTTATGTCAGTTTATGTATTTAGAATGTAAAGCATTCTTTTAAAAAATGTATCCACATATCACCACACTTAAAAACATGAACTATATCAAATGAACAGAAAGTCTACAAATCTTCGAACCCATCTCAGATTTCCCAATATCTCCTCTATTTTCTTTTTACTGTTTCTTTAAATCATGCTCCAAATAAGGTCCCCACAATGTCTCCTTAGACTCTTAAATAGGAGTTTTCTCACATCTTTTGCCTTTTTTTTTTTTTTTTTTTTTTTTAGTTTGTTTGTTGAAGAAACCAGGTTGTTTTTCCTGTAAAATTTCCCATAGCTTGGATTTTGCCCAACCTATTCTCATGATATCTCCCCAAATTGGTCATTAGATCTACTGGCTTGATCAGATTCAAGTTCATCTTTTTGGCAAAATGTTTTCATAGATGCTGTGGAGTATTTCTATCAAACACATAATAGAAACTCTCTCTGTGATGTTTGCAGCCAATGGTGAGCACCGCCTACTCATTATTTCATGAGGAGTTGCAAAATACACTCTAATTTGTATCATTCTTTTTTCATTTATTAGCTGAAATATCCTCGACAGAGAAATTTGCTCCCCAGTCAACAGCAATTTAGTTACAGTTCTTAAAAGACAGACAGGATAAGTGCTTGATTCTTTTCTGTTACTTATCAGCTTTTAAAATAGTGGTTTAGTTCCCTAACATCCTCCAAAAGTTGTGTTAGGGTTGTTTTGTATCTTGAGGGTAAAAGGATTTCAACATAGCTGATGCATTTCAATACACTGCAGTCATTATTCTTACTGACGCACGAATGAAGACATTTTTGACTGGTAGAAGGCTTTTCAAATTGGATCATGAGTGATCCAGGATCTTTTAACAAGTGTCTCAGGATGACAACATCAACACTATCTCCAAACATATGATTACGAAAATAATTACATTTTTTATATAATTGAACTTATTTTTCCCCATTTTAATTTTTATTTGACAAATAACATTGTACTAGTTTTAGGTATACAATATACCATGTTGTTTTGCTTTAGCTTTTGAGTGTGTGTGTGTGTGTGTGTGTGTGTGTTTCTCATTAATACATCCTCCTATGAATATATAACCTTCTATGGGTGGAAGTCACTTTGAATGATTTATGTATGTGTAGTTTTGTCATCAAATAAATTTGCAGTTAGATGCATTTGCTTTGTTGTATTTTCACACAACAAAAAATTTTAGCAAATTTTAAATTAGATGTTATAATTATATTAAATATTCATATATTTCTAAAGTCAAATCCTTAAAGTTTATTCAGAGAAATCTAGCTTCTACTCTTGGTCCATTTTCTATTCTCTCTGAATATCTAAAAATAGCTATTTTTTAAAGTTTTACTTCATCCTTATAAATAGGTCTCTTTCCATGTATTTTACACATACATAAATACACATGTGCACAAATCCCAGTCACTTCCACCTTAGATAAATTATACCATAATAAACATCCTCTTTTCTCTACCTGGGACATGTATCTCTTTCTTCTGGTAACTTGATGATTACATTTATATGAAAATAGGGGGAAAATATTGATTGAAATATTGAAAATAAGAAGGAAACCTAGATGAGTATTTTGGAGAAGTAGTACAGTGGGAAGGATGGTGAATGCCATAAAACACCATATTTGCACCCGGCATTCATTTCAAGCTTAACTACAGATCAACTTCTCAAGTTGTTAAGGTTCATTAATCAAGCAATTTTGGAAAAGGTCACGCTGATATATGAATTTAATTATTATAAAGTTTTGTAAGTTTCTGGGTGAATTGACTTAAAAACATATGCTTAAAACAAGATCTTGTGTCTTATACTAAGTGAGAGAGAAACTTGTTCATCATGTAGAACATATCTCAAGAAATCTGTAGACACACTATAGGTTCTCAAAGACACTGAAAGAAAAATTTCAGAAAGTAGCATATATCCCAATCCTTGACTTTACTTTCTCCAAACACAAAGATTGAAGTAAATACTGACTCTTTGATAATCCTAACATTTATTAATTTTTGTGGCATACAATAGGAAAAGAATATATGTCAAGGGACAAACAAAACTGAGTTGAATCCTGGTTCGGTTGGTTAGCGGCCATGTGACCTTCTGAAAATCATTTAACTTCATTGGGCTTTATTTCTCTTACCTATAAAATATGAATGCTAATACTTCCTCATGGAATTGTAAGTGATGAGATTACATGTTTAAAGCACTCCCCAAACCCCCAAAGGGTACAAGGTCAATACCCAGTAAACAATAGCTCATTTTCTCTTTTGTGGATAATAGGAAACCACACAGATTAATGGTTAACAGCCAGGCTACCTGAGTTCAAATCGCATCTATGATATATTCAAGCTGTATGACAATGGACAAATTATTTAATTCATGTAGGTCTCAGTTTTGCCATCTGTAAAAGAGAGATAATAGGAATATCTCTGAAATTAATGATATACTATATGTTGGCTAATTGAATTTAAATTTAAAAAGTCTTCAAAAAATAGGAATATCTTCCATGGAGGGTTGCTTTAAGAATTAAATTCCAGTTAATATTCTGCTTCCTCTATGAGAAAGGGACGTTTTTCTGTTTTGTTTCACTGCTATATTCCTGGTACCTAGAATAGTACCTGATACCTGGTAAGTTCTCTTTAAATGTTAATTTAAAAAAATGAGTTAAACATATGTATCTCATATGCCTTATGTTTAAAGGGTCATCATAGAAGTTTCAACTGGGCAACTTTGTTGCATTTCACATCTGAGAGTTCTCTCCTGGTGCATTTAGACTTTGTCCTTCTCCTTCCCAGGTTTTATTAAATGATGGATGTTCTCCCTGTCATTGCAACCTCCAAGGTCCTGGCCTTTCCTAAACTGGGCTTTACATGCATTGAGGCAGTAACTACAGCCTTACTACTCTGCTACTCAATTCTTTACTCAAGAGAGACTGCTTAGGAAGTCTAGGTCTATAGAATTTTGAAGCCATTCAAATCTATTACAAAGACCTGTAGGGTATTTCCTGATAGCATAGCGTGTGCTTTGGTGATTGTTTCTGAAAAGGCAAAAGACTTGTAAGCGTTCTATGTGTCATGCATATTGGAAGTATACTAAATATATTGCTACTTCACTGGGGACTCTCTTGACAATCATGTGAATTGCTGAGGAAATAGAAATCAATTCTTAGAGTGTTTTCTGACATCAAAGGTGACCGCTGGGCTTCAGGAAAAGGGTTCAAAGTAAGATTGACTTGTGTGATTGAGATATTCATAAGATCAACCTGCAAAAGTAGGCCAGGCATTCTTTCACTACCCAAGATGCAAGGGAACGATGAAGGCCTGAATTCAAACAGCCAGTATGCAGTTAAGGGCCTTAGAGGAACTGAGCATGAGCCGTACACAACTGTTAGCAGCTTCTGAAACCCATCATGAATACTCACACCTTTAGACCTATCTTTGTGTTCTGTTCTCTTAACCTAAAATGCCCTCCTTCAGTTCTGTATTAAATCCTCCTTCACCTACACATGCTTCAATAGTCATCTCAAATAAATCCCTTTCTGGCTCACAGAGTTTTTCTTAGGTCATTTTTTTTTTTAATTTCTTTCTTGCAGCAAAGATGTGATTTCATCTAACATTAGTTTTTGTGTCTTTTTCTCCCCCCCCAAGTGTGACTCTTTCTTTATCATAACCTCCTTAGGGACAGGGGAAATGACTTACTTATTTTGTGTCCCTCCACCTTGCTTAGCACCATCAAACCAATTTTGTCACTTTTTTTTTTTAATTGTCAAACTTCGGTCTTAGTAGTTCCTACAAAATCTTACTTGTGTGGTGATACTGAGCGGGAAATTTAAAAACTGAATAAAAATAAAATAATTTAGGAATCTGAAAATTATTAAGGTAAATAGGATATACCAGAATAGGCAAATGCCATCTAAAGCAGGAGTTCGATAAATGATATCTTAATACAGCAACATGGCCAATTGGAAATATTTATTATCTCATCATTTACTGAGCACCTACCATATATCAGGCAAGAGCAATAAAAACGTAGAGCCTACTGAGGGAATATATCATATTGAAACCCAAAACCACTAGCAAGAAAAAAAATACACTTATGTATACACAGTCTGTATAATAATAGAGAAAAGTGGAATGTTTTTAAAAACATCAGCAAGAATGTGAATCTGGAAATGGGTTTTATTAGTTAAATACATACTGTCCAAGCCCACAGCAAAGGGGAAATCTGGATCATTTCAGCTAAATTCAATGACCACACAGTTCAGATAATAAATATAATTGTATTTTGGTGGCAGTCTAGATGTCTGGAAGTACCAATTTAATCACCAGTCCAGCTGGTTTGATAATACAATGTAAAAATATACTAAGAAAACAGAGGCAATAAAAGAGGCATGGCACTAAAGAGAGATAACTACTGAAATTTCTTTTGAATTCTGAAATGGGAAAAGAGTGGCTACAAAGTTCTCCCTGTGACATGATATAATTTCATCTATCACTTTGGCCCAAGTTCCTCTTGGGTGCAACCTCTGTCAATCACCCCTGTCAAGAGGTGATCACGTTTAAGAAGTATTGTCAGTGGCAGATTGTCTAAACTTCTGATCAAGGCTGAAATCTAATGAAATACAATTGCTTCTAATATCATTTGAATCTTCATTTTCTATCATTGACCATAAACTACAAAAATGAATTAATGAGGGAATAGACAGGATCTAACCGGACACCAGAAGTCCTGTAGTCTAGATTGGGACTCCACCTAGCCAGGTGACCATGAGGAAGTGACTTTAATTTTTGTAAGGTTCAATAGTGATTTTTATTAAAATTATGATATCACAATATGCTTTGCTTACCACGCAAAGGCTAGAGTGAAAACTGAATGACATAATGTAAGGAACAGTTTTGGAAACACTGTAAAATAAAGAAGTATAAAACATGATCATTTTTGTGCATGTTGTTATCAATAATAAGAAAAATGCTTATTATAAGATATAACAGCTTGAATGTTATAGAGACTAAATATGGCAAAAGAAACTCATCTTTGCGTTTTGTGAAAATATATCCTGTCACTTTCTCCTACTTCAAATGATAGGTGAAAACCTTTGGTCAGAGGAAATGTGCAAAAAATTCTGAAACACGATTTAATGAAAACCACAACACATTTCTTTTGTCAGGAGCCCATAACTGCAGCAGAGCTAATTCCCTGCTTTATTCTTGGGGAAGCATTCCTAAAAGCTCCAGGCTGTTCATTAACAGCAGATGTAGACATTTATAAACAAGAACCATCTTCACTGAATAATTCTTCACAAATTACACAAAGGAACCCAAAGGATAGTTTCAAGTATTTGCAACCAGCATTCAGAGACACTCCGCACAGATACCGTTCATTAAAGGCACTGCCTATAGACCGAAAAGGTGATCAGAAAATGAGCCTTCCCCTCAGACTGCTGCACTGCATTTGCCCCATACGCCACCATAGAAGCACTCATATAAATGTTATCTGAAGGTCATAAAACACTCTCTGAAAGTAAACTTTACCCTATGGGAAGTAAACTTTTAATGCACCAAATTCCATTTAGTGCCCTGCAGACAGGAATTCTGCAAAGAATATTCTGGAAAAAAAAAAAAAGGCAACTCATCTTTTATAGGTGAGTACTTTATCATAGAAGCGCAGAAATGGGAAATTGGGTCTTCATCCTCCCAGGCCATCATGGTTTATAACTCTAAGAATGATGACTATTATCAAAATTTTAAAAGATTCACAGGAATGGCCACTCTTTACAACCTCTCTTGGAAGCCAGTTTTTCTATCATAAACACACTATCTTTAAAATTCTTCCTTGTTTAACCTAAGTGTTTCATAGTACAATGCTGGCTGCACCTTCTTGTTGCAGTGAAGATATTCATTCATTCTCATATTCATTCATTCATTCATTCACTCATTCATTCTTCAACTCATTCATTCATATTTACTGAATGTGTATCATGACAAATGTTATTGGTTGTGGTATAAGAAATGTATGGGGATATGAGAAAAGTTCTTTACCCCTTAGGTAACAACCACCTTGATCTCCTTATTTAGATCATTATTAAGAGCAGGGTATGGAAACAGATGGCAATTTGCAGAAAATATGGAGAACAGAGAAGCATGGTGAACTGCCCCAAGAATAGCAAACAACAAATTTAAACTGAGAAATTCTGTAGGTCAAATGTTCTAAGTTCTGCAATAGGTATTTTGAAAGAAAAGCAAGCAACAGAAGGTAACCTATTCGTTAAAAGAAACCTAAAATACATAACCAGTTTTATAACAAACAGCAAAGGCTAAACAAGTGTCTGGCAATGTACAGTAAGTGATAACACTATTAAAAACACAAGGAGCTATGAACGCAGGATATTAGTTACTTGTTGGGGGAAGATGAAGGTTGAGAATGGGAAGAGGCCTCCGGAGGCCTTCTGGGTAGCAGGAAGAGTTTCTTTGTGATGTTGGTTACCTTAGAATAATTCATTAAGCCAGTTATTTTTGTGTGTGTGTGTGTGTGTGCGGTTTTCCATATCTGTGTTTTGTTTTTCAAGAAGCATTTATTAACATGGACTAACTCCCACACACTGTTAGTGAGAATGCAAAATGGTGCGGATACTTTGAAAAAGTCGCAGTTTCTTGTAAAGTTAAACGTGCTTTTACATGATTCTGTAGTCCCATTCCTGGTTATCTACCCAAGAGAAATGAAAACACTGAAACTAGAGCACAAAAGTCACAAGTTTATAGCAATGTTAGAGTCACCCCAAACTGGAAGAAAGCCACGAGGAGCTGAAGGAGTAAACAAACAGGTACTTTTATACAATGGGATATTACTGAGCAATACAAGTGAAGGAACTACCTACCGACATATGCGGCAGCAAGGATGACTCTCAAAAGACACACTGAATGAAAGAAACCAGGCACAGAAAGTGAAATACTTTTAAACTTCAAAATTATATGATTTTCTGGAAAAGGCAAAACTATAGGGAGAGAAATAAGATCAGTCATTGCCAGGGGCGTAGGATATAAAGTTAGAACTGACAACAAAGGGAAATCAGGGAACTTTTCAGGGGCAGGGAAATATTCTATATTTTGACTTGGTTACACGATGATATATGCTTGTCAAAACTGAACAAAACGTACACCTAAAAAAAAAAAAGGATTTTCTGCAATCTGACCAAAAATATTTATCATTAAGAATAAAATGAATTTAGTTTCCAATTTTAAAATAAAATGGATTCTATATCCTGTATTTATTTTCTTAAAAGAAAAAAAGTATGTTGTGATGGGGTTAGGAACATAGTAAGACAATAATGGGTAATTTAAAAAAAATGTTTAGAAGGAGACCAAATCACTGTTTTTGTTTTGTTTTGTTGTCCATTTTTTGTTTTTACTGATGGCTATTTCTTCAGAGAAATTGTTTAAAAGTGAAAACAATTCTGGATGTCATAAAGTTCTCTCTGTTGAGGCTCTTTCCCAAACTAGCTCAAATAAATCATAAAGTGGACAACATCAGAGCCAAGAGCAATAATGTTTATGTCCACTGCAGAGGAGTGTAGCTTCCTTTTGCCAGTCAAGTTCCTCGGTATTCAATTTTGCCTGTCCTCAACAGAAATATTTCATCTGGGCTCGGCACTTTTCTAATCTTGACTTCTCCAGAGTCAAGTAACCAAAATAGACACGGCGAGAGCCCAACCCCACAGAGCTTCACCGTGATCACAGTGTGGAGCGTAAGACCGTTCACTCCACGTCCCCAACACGAAACCCTGGTTGTTAGGTGGCCTGGTTGCAACGTTTAATTATAACTTCACTCAAGTAATGCATTTCAGTTTAAACACACTGCCTTTTAAAAACCATAAGAAACATTATAAAACTGTAAGCAATTCTGCTCCTTTATGTTACAATCGAGCAAACTGAGATCTAAAAAGGTCAAATTAGTTAACTGAAGTTATGAAGCTAGTTAGAAGTGGAACTAGAACCAGGTCCTAGGAAGCCCCGTTAAACAGGATGGTGTTTCTTGAAATATAATAGGAACTATACTCTGTGTTAATATGGTTTTCTCCACCAGGGATCAATAATGGCAATATAACTTCTATATTTTCTACTCAACAACATATATCTCCATCAAGAATTTAGGAAACTTATGACAATGTCATCATATCTTAGGCAGAAACAGAAATACAAAGGAACTAAGCAATGTTTAGCATTAACTTATCAGTTGCTCAGGGAGCTGAAAATGGCATCCATTTCCCCACCCCCATTCCCTTACAGTTGGTTTTAGTTTCCCTCTGCTTTGCTTAAGCAAGAGCTTACACACTAGATCACTAAGATATAAACTTCTGACATCAAAATATGATCCATACTATGTGAACCAGGCATTTAAAACATGCTATTTAAAATCTTTTTTTCCCCCATCCGTGTGATTTGAAGAAAATTTATCATTTCACCGATGCTGCTTTGTCATTTTAAACTTCTGCTACGTTTTCTCAAAGGAGATGAGAGGCCTCCATTTTTATGAAAAGTCTCAGCTAGAAATATTGCTGATACTGTGGAAATAAGCAACTCCTAAATCAATAGAAAATTGCCCTCTGTATTCATCAGGAGGAACAAGGCATTCAGGAGAACCAGCCCCTGGGAGAGGTTAAAGTTGACGAAGGTCTGAGACGGGAAAAAATGCAGAAGGGGAGCAGAAGAGCTCTGTGCTGCTGATTGTCCAAAGGTCAGTCGACAGCTTTTCTCATCTTGTTATGTTTTACTCCTGCTAAAGATGTAAAGAAAATGTTCTTCTAATGTACCCAACAGACACAGAGGCAGAAGGGAATACGTGGGTAGAACATTTAAGGGTGTATTAATCTCTTCAACACACACTTCTATGCCAGGTGCCTACAGCTTCCAAATGGGCAGCAGAAAATGAACCCTAGGCTTCCTTAAAGTCTCTGAGAGCCAATAATGTGAACAGCAACCAGTGAACGAGTTAAGCAATAAAACCATCTCCATTTACGTCTCCTTGAAGTTCAGCATGCAGCCGTTTACACTTAGGCATAGCAATCAACTGTGATAGGAGAAATCCCAGTTACAGAAAGCAAAGAAATAGCTTCAAGGCAGCAGATAACTGCGTAGGGAGAGAAGGTCAAAACAGGTGCAGAGAAATCCTGGAGTTGTAGAGGGGGAAGCTTGCCCTCCATTTGGGATTTTTAACTATCCTTGTCTATGGGCAACAAAGCTAACTTGTTTCCTCAGTGCGTGGTGTAAATACACACACACACACACATACACACACACATATGCACACACACAGGGAACATTTCAAGGCTGCAGAGAAATATTAATTGATTTTTGATGATGCTTTGGGTGTGATACTGTTCTCTAAGAGTAGATAGGTTATAACTTATGTCTTCTAGGTGGTGCGTCTACTAATTTAAAGCTTCAAACATACTGTAACATAGAGCTGTCATATGATAAATATGTACAATATCATAGCTAGTAGCACTATAAAATTAGTGCTAATTTCATCTGGCTTGATTCATGCCTTTGTGTGATAAGATGCCATTAACAAATATGAAGGCCAACTGTCCTGAATTTGGACAAAAGTTCCCTTTATTTACAAATAAGCTATAAATGTAGGTTTTTTGGTTCTTATATGTACCTAAGTCTTCTCTATCTGGGGTCTACATTTTTTGAGGACACATACTGTATTCTGTCTTACTTTACACACAATAAAAATGTTTGTCTGATAAGAACAGCAGCTTTCGGCAATAATCTACACATTGACTGGACTGTTTCCAAAGGAACCAGCTCAAATACAGGTGCACATCATGCATGATTTCCATTAAATAAGTAGTCTGTATTGCTTATTTCTTCACAAAACTGGTTCTTCTTAATCATTGTTTTTGTTTTTTTTTTAAGATTTTATTTATTTATTTTGACAGAAACCACAAGTAGGCAGAGAGGCAGGCAGAGAGAGACAGAGGAGGGAGCAGGCTCCCTGCTGAGCAGAGAGCCCGATGCGGGGCTCAATCCCAGGACCCTGGGATCATGAACCAAGCCAAAGGCAGAGGCCTTAACCCACTGAGCCACCCAGGTGCCCCCATTGTTTCGGTTTTTTTAAAAAATATTTTATTTATTTGTTTGACAGAGAGAGAGAGAAAGACAGCACAAGCAGGGGGGAGCAGCAGGCAGAGAGAGAATCAGGCTCCCTGATGAGCAAGAAGCCCGAAGTGGAACTTGATCCCAGGACTCTGAGATCATGACCTGATCTGATGGCGGAAGCTTAACCAACTGAGCCACCCAGGTGCCCCTTTTCTTAATCATTGTTATTCTACCTCAATAGAGCCCACCTGGTTGGAGAGAGTGTTCCTGAACTACTTGTCTAGGTGAACCTAACTGATGCACAAACAACCTCATTCACTCAAAGTAATGACATTGGGGGTGCCAACACTCATCTTTACATAGGATGGAAGGCAGTGACATAGCCACACTCACATCATTAACCCTGGCTGGTGAGACATGCATAGTTCAAATGAACAGTTAAAGGGAGTGTAGAGACAGAATCATAGAAGGGTGGGGCACAAAGCTATTCCCACATAAACTATGCCCAGCCATGTATATCACTCAGACAACAGGTTAAAATATCATTATGACATCTGGAAAGCAACTTCGACTTATATCAACAAATATCAAGACAAAGAAACCCTACTGACACTTTTGCTTGCCTGCCAGTACCACCCTACTGAAATGCTCCTTCGTGTATGGGGAAGGCTTAATTTGAAAGTATCTCTTCTCTTCACTGTATTTAGATGAAAGGTTGTAAATGGTCTGAACTGGGCTTGTTATGGCTGCCTGAATCACCCTCAGTGCAGGCAATTTCTGATTTATGAGCTTAGAGCTGATGATGCAATCTCTGGTCACATCTCTCTCTCTCTTTTGCCCAAATTTTGAACCACTGCTGATCATTACACCCTAATCAGAGGTTAAGAGGGAAAGGGAGATTATAAATGAAGGTTTGGTGGTGACATAAAAGAGAACTACTCACTCAAACATTTTTATAGATTTTTATCACCTAAGTGACCCCCTTACTCATCACCACAGATAATCACAATGTTCAAGTTTGCCCGATGCCTTTAAGCCACCAAGCTTGTCACCTCACTGAAACTGCATAAAATCAAGCCTTGGACTAATTTCCCTTGCGGCACTCATTCTGACACCTGAACTCTACTTTGCACATACACCTATTTGTTCCCATTTCTAACTTTGTTATCCACTTTCCCCTCCAAATCTTACCTCTTCCCTGGACCTGAGACTCTAGAATCTCCTTCACTCCCATTTAGATGCCTGCATGGCGACACCACCATCAACTACACCAGGAAAATATTTCTTACAGCTCTGTCTATGCCTCAGCATCTCATGCCTCTGTGCTCCAGGTTCATCAGACCAGCACTGTGACATTCAGAAATCCCTTAACTTTGTAGATGTACGTGACCTTGTAGAAGTACCATTACCTATGAATTAATGCTACTCTACGCCATTTTGGACGATTGTCTATGATATCCTTCAGGGCCATCTCTGAAGGGGTCAATGGATACGTTCTAGAATGAGTTTGTTACCAGAGACAATGTTTCTCTCCCTGAGGAGTAGTAGCCTTTGTCTAGGAGATAACAATTACATAGGCTCTTGTCTGTTCCTTTTAATCTTCTCTGCCAGGAATCTTAGAACTAAGTCACATGCTCACTCTCAGAAAACACGACAGGCCGTGTAAGTATGATTACTTGCCATACTACCCTTTTGTGGCTTTTGTTTTCTATTTTTCATTTTATTAGTTGTATTGTGAAGCTACCTTTTATTGTAATCCACTTTCACATCCTTTGAAAACGTGGGCTACTAGCATTAGTTTTCAAAGTAAACTCATTCCATAAACAATACTCAAAGTAACCCTAAATGTCAGGGAGCATCATGTACAAAATGAATTTGTTGACCCAGGGAAAAGGAGAAAATTATGAAGGTAAACATTTTAAATTCAATACAATTATTTGGAATATGGAAATTATTTATGTGAGCATTTAGAGGTGGACCATGTCCAAGGGCGATGAGCTATATACATGTTCTATAATAAGGAGAATTCTATAAAGACTTAAATTATAGTAACAGGATTGTTTAAATAAATAGAACAAGAAGTATCTTACAAACCAAAGTTTAAAATGCAAAAGGCCATCAAAAATGGTGTAGTGGGCCTACTTAAACTATTGTGTAATTATCTCCTTTTAAAAGTTTTTATTTAAATTCCAGTTAGTTAGCATCCAGGTTAATATTAGTCTCAGGTGTACAATACAGTGATTCCACACTTCCATACATCACCCAGGGCTCCTCACAACAGATGCCCTCCTTAATCCCCATCATCTATTTCACCCATCCCCCCACCCACCTCCCCTCTGATAACCATCAGTTTGTTCTCTGTTATTTATTTTTTTTATTTTTTTAAAATATTTTACTTACTTATTTGACAGACAGAGATCACAAGTAGGCAGAGAGGCAGGCAGAGAGGAGGAAGCAGGCTCCCTGCTGAGCAGAGAGCCCGATGCGGGGCTCGATCCCAGGACCCTGGGACCATGACCTGAGCTGAAGGCAGAGGTTTTAACCCACTGAGCCACCCAGGTGCCCCTGTTCTCTATAATTTAGAGTCTGTTTCTTGGTTTGCCTCTCTCTCTTTCTTTTCCCCCCTTTGCTCATTTTTTTCTTTTCTTTTTTTTTTTTTAATTTTATTTAGTTAACATACAGTGCAATATTGGTTTTTGGAGTAGAATCCAGAAATTCATCACTTACATACACACCCAGCACTCATCACAAAAAGTACCCTCCTTAATACCCATCCCCCCCCATCTAGTCCACCCCTCACCCACCTCCCTCGGCCAACACTCAGTTTGTTCTCTATCATTAAGAGACTCTACTGGTTTATTTCCCTCTCTTCCTTTGTGTAATTATCTTATCTGTGATATATGCTTTTTTATCCACCTTTGCTAATTTGCATTAGTTGTCTGGCTATAACTGGACTTGAATTCTTCAGTTCCGGTGAAGCTTTACATAAGGAAACTGATGATAGCAGGGGGAAATGTAGTATATAAAACCAAACACTATTTGTTCTACATATAATTATCTTCTCATTCAGTCTAGGATGCAGCCTTGACTCCTGTGCAACACAACTCTGTATGGGTGTCATTGATTTACAGCAGATGACCTGGCATCATATGAAAATAATTTACTGTGCCATGTGTCTCACACCCAGTAAATCAATAGCTTGAATACAGAGACATCTCAATTAGATAACACAAGGGTAGGGCAATCTACCTCCTCCTTTCCTATATTCTTAAAATGGCAAGTATGACAAAGCAGGGCTTGTTTTAGAACTGCTTCAAAAGCATGTGTGTGGGGGGGGTCTATTATTTCAAGTTGGGAGACATAAAGTGAGAGTTACCATCAAACCAAATGAAAAATCGAGTACAAAGTTGTATAAGTAATAGCCTGAGAAGGGCGGGACCTGCATTTGTTTAAAGTATTGATTGGTGCATTTCTATAGCACCTGCGTATATGGGCTCAGAGAGTGGAACAGGGTGTTAAATTATGACTCTGAACACAGGGGATCATCCATCCTTTCTACCCTGTTCCTCCAAGAAGCCTCCAAACCAAAGTCACAAGCACTGATGGTATTAGTCACAAAGAGATAAGACATCTGGAGGCTCAATTTCAGTTTCTCTGTGCGACACATCCAAAACTTAAGCTATCATTATAAAAGGTTCATAATGAGGAAGCCATATTATCCATCATTGATTATATCCAAATCCCAGTGGTAAATTAAAGTCAAGATCCACATAGATTGCTCAGAAAAAATTTAGGGCTACTTCTCAAACTTGATTCAGCCTGAGACAACCTCATGAGGGAGAAAAAAACAAAAACCCCCCAAATTAATTTCCTGATTTGGGAAATGGTGAGTGAAATACATAAATGAAAGTAAATTGCCCTTGGCGCACCTGGGTGGCTCAGTCATTAAGCATCTGCTTTCGGCTCAGGTCATGATCCCAGGGTCCTGGGTTTGAGCCCCACATTGGGCTCCCTCCTTGTGGGAAGCCTGCTTCTCCCTCTCCCACTCTCCCTGCTTGTGCTCCCTCTCTCGCTATGTCTCTCTCTGTCTAATAAATAAAATCTTAAAAAAAAAAAAAGAAAGAAAGAAAATTGTCCTTCACAGAATTCTCATATCTGGTCCCAGGACTGGAATAGCACAGAGAGGTTAAATAAATAGGTTATATTTAAATAATAGGTTGAACCTTCACCCGGCCCCACAGTAACTGTAACTGGAAGCTGAAAGATTCTGACTGTGTGGGAATTAAATCTAAGAGCTACTTTTCAGAATGCTAATTTCAAACTCAAGTTAAGTCTTTTTAAAGGAAAAACTCATTGATTTTGATTTTTTTTTAAACTATCGGTAAAGGTTTACTTTAAGTACTGAGTAAGAGCTTACTGAATGATTAGATTCACATTCTCTGTCTTCCTTAAAATAGAATTATGATGACTGGTAAAATTTCATCCTCCCGGCTGGCCTTTCAAGGGACATTCTTATAAGCCACACAGCCACCACATCTTCCTGGAAAAATCCCTTGGAAACCCATCAAGGAAGAAAAGATAACCAGATCCAATAAAGCCAAGACTCTGCTAGGTGCAAAGAGCAAGTTTTCAACAAACTGGCCCAGATGCCATATGATGGTGTGGCCAGAGGAGAAGGTCTAAGCTGTAGGTAAATTAGCTCCTCAAATTCAACAGATGCTTTCACAATGGAAATTCAAGCTGGGGACTTTGGGTGCAGGAAGGGATGCCCCTCCTGAATCAAGCAGCTCAGTTCAGAACAATACCTGGAGAACTGCTGCTGGAGGCCACGCATCTGAATTCTGTTGCGCTCAGACTCCAGTGTCACCTCCTGCAACCGCTTCTCACTCTGAAGACGTAAGTGTCTCTCCTCTTCCAATTCATGCATCAGCTTCTCATGCTATAAAAGGCACAAAGGGAATGACTTTTAAGGAGGTGTTTCTTAATTACTATGAGAAAAAAAATTAGTAATAGCTGTCAGTTACTAAGTATGAACTTGGACTTTATATATAAATTAATTCCATCCTCATTACAACCCCATGAAGTAGGTTCTATTATTAACCTCTCATTACAGACAAGAAAACTAAGGATCAGAGGCATCTAAGTAATTTGTCATAAAAACCAGAAGGTAACAGTTTTCAATCCTGGATGTGTCTCTATTGCTTGAATAATTTTCACTAAACCAGGCGGCTTCTTGTGCAGATATGAAGATCTATGACCCAGTAATACTACCAAATGTATTAGAACTCGAATAATGATGAGTAAGATCATTAGTGCCTATTCAGAATCGTTTCATCTCTTCAATCGCTTGTCTATGCTTTTAAAGGAATGTAAGTGATTTTTGTACAAGGACCTGTAATTTCAACTTCATTAGGCCATGGAGCTGATGAGAATAAGGTTAAATGTTTTGTTTTTATTTATCCAGTTAGGTTTTCACAGATAAAAACAGGCTAAGCCACCCACTTTATTTATTATGGCAGAAAACCAGCTCATTCACAAATGGGAATCAGTGTAGAAAGAAGGGCTGGACGACTCGGAATAGATGGTTCAGCAAAACTCATTTCTGGAACCTCTCAGAAGCACGCAGACTCAAATCCCCCTGACAATACTGACTCTCCCATGCTAATGTCTTTTTGTTGTTTTGTTGCTTCTGCTACTTCTTCTTTTAGCATGTAATGCTATTACGGTTATGGTTGCTACTAATGTGAGCACTTTGCATGTGGAATGGATGTTCTGTGATGAAAACCAAAGAACAACTCAGTACCTGACTAGGAGGGACCCACATTCTTTTTTTTTTTTTTAAGATTTTTTATTTATTTATTTGACACAGAGAGAGAGAGATTACAAGTAGGCAGAGAGGCAGGCAGAGAGAGAGAGGAGGAAACAGTCTCCCCACTGAGCAGAGAGCCTGATGTGCGGCTCGATCCCAGGACCCTGAGATCATGACCTGAGCCAAAGGCAGAGGCTTTAACCCACTGAGCCACCCAGGTACCCCAGGGACCCACATTTTTACATGGGAAGAAGGGAAGCTAAGACCACGTGATGACTCTGAACCATGGATTACCCGGGAGGAAATGCTAACCACCGCATGGGGCACATTCACCGCAAGTGATAGGAGAGATGGACTGTCTCCACCTCTAACACATGGGGAAAAATCTCTCCTGAGAATTATGAAGGAAACAGTAGACCATAATTTGAAAATAAGTCAAGATCCTCTAAATCCTGCCTGTGCACCCATGACCATGCTCTTCCTCCTGCTTAACAAGCTTTCTGTGATCTACTTAAAGTCTGGAGATGCTGCCAGGTTTGGCTTTGAGCCATCTCTCTAGAACTTTCCCACCTCATTTCATTGTTCTCTCCCTTCCTTGTGTCCACAGCACCTATGCTCTTTACTACCCTATACACTCTTACTTTCTTCTATCATTATTTTTCATGCGCATGTATTACAATTCTTCACCTACATAAACATCTGTTTGAGATCAGGACTATGTCTTATGTGTATATGTATTTTCTGTATTTAACATACTAGAAGTATATTTGCTTATTGATTCTGGAGCTGGCCTTTAGCTTAGTCAGGCCTGTAGCTTCTCTCCCAAACTCTTTGGTGGTCCATTTTTCACCCCTACATGGTCAGTTGCCTCTATCAGATTCAGAAAAAGAAAAATCAAAATCAAATCTTTATTCTGTCATGTTCCAGCAGCTCTGGAAGAGAAGAAAAACATGGTTTTGAAGGAGAAACATGCTAACCGAAGCCAAACCTTTGTAGAGATAGAATGGCAAATTTCATAGCACATATATTTTATTATTTGTTTTATTATTTATTATATTTTTATTTCATTATTTAGATTTTATTACATATGTTTAACCACAATAAAAAGATAAAAATAAAATTTACTCCATTATTACACATAACCAAGAGTCGTCTCTGTATAAACTGAGTGGACTAGAAGGAACATGGGTAAGTCATCTTTATTATAGAATTTGGAAGACTGCTTTGATTCCCAAAACAAGTGAAACAAATGGTGTCTGTTAAATAGTTAAAAAGCACAGCATATGAAAAAAGTGAAGTTTTGCAGGGAAGATAGAATTCATTTTTCCTTCACAAATGAAGAATGTCACATAGATTCTCTCCCTGTCATATTGAAGAATTCCCCAAAATCTAATAAGGGAAGACATTTTCCATATGAATAAACTTTTCTGTTCAATTTGTTAATGCCTTTTCAAATACAAATAAAATGATACCCTTACAATATAAAGTTCCAGGGAATTCAAAGACTAATGAGGCAAAAGTTGTTTACTGAAATATATTCCCTTTAAATGGTGTGTACTTTAATTAAACCATCAGAGCTTGACAATAAGCCATATCTACTTTCCAAATGTAGGGAAAATTTTTTTTTTTACTCAAATTATAAAACATAGATAAAAGTAAAAAAAGAATATATAAATGGATCGGACAGATTTTTTTTTTTTTTTTTTTTTTGGTAATAGCTGTCTGTAATTTTGATTTTTTTTCCCACAGGTTTGCTCTGTATCTTTCACAGCACAGAGAGTGAAAGGGAGTGAGAGGTGCAGAAGAGTTGAGTCTTGTTTATACGGTGCTGCCGGGTACTGAAGAGCAGTAAGTAAAAAACAATGTCACAGAAATCTGGGTTGTAGACCTGATGAGGCTAAATTTCTGTGACAGTTCTTTCCACTGAATCCCTGGGCTGGGATGGCTTTAAGAAGCCATCTTAAGAAAGCTCTGAGAGTGTTTTTCTAAACTCAGTGGGGACCACATTTGTATTTCTCTCAGTTTCCTTTAGCAAGTTCCCCTTTTCCCCTTTTCCTCCTTGGCTTCTCCTACCATTGTACACAAACTGCTACACCAGGAACAAAAACACTGCCTCCGGGGCGCCTGGGTGGCTCAGTGGGTTAAAGCCTCTGCCTTAATGGAATACTATGCAGCCATCAAAAGAAATGAAATCTTGCCATTTGCGACGACGTGGATGGAACTAGAGGGTATCATGCTTAGCGAAATAAGTCAATCGGAGAAAGACAACTATCATATGATCTCCCTGATATGAGGGAGAGGAGATGCAACATGGGGGGTTAAGGGGGTAGGAGAAGAGTAAATGAAACAAGATGGGATTGGGAGGGAGACAAACCATAAGTGACTCTTAATCTCACAAAACAAACTGAGGGTTAATGGGGGGAGGGGGGTGGGGGGGGTGGGATTATGGACATTGGGGAGGGTATGTGCTATGATGAGTGCTGTGAAGTGTGTAAACCTGGCGATTCACAGACCTGTACCCCTGGGGATAAAAATATATTATATGTTTATAAAAAATAAAATTAAAAAAAAAAAAAAGCCTCTGCCTTCGCCTCGGGTCATGATTCCAGGGTCCTAGGATCGAGCCCCATATCGGGCTCTCTGCTCAGCAGGGAGCCTGCTTCCCTTCCTCTCTGCCTCTCTGTCTGCCTCTCTGCCTACTTGTGATCTCTGTCTGTCAAATAAACAAAATCTTAAAAAAAAAAAAAACAACAACACTGCCTCCCCTCCCCCCCCCACTGCCGGGTTGAGTCTGTAAGACGCGAGACACGTGTTCACAAGACACTTCACCAGGCATAAAGCACCCCCTCCTTTCAGAGTCATGGGCTTCACTCTCATCCAAAAGGAGGGTCTGCACAGTTTTCTCAACAAAAGCTGGCTCTGAGTGGGTGAACTTCTAACCCTTTGTTCTTCTTTAGTTCATAGCTCTACCTCTGAAATAAGTTTTTTGAGAAAAATCTTGAGTTGGAAAGCACTTTACTGTTTATGGAATGTTTCACCTTCATCGCTTCATCTAGCCCTCAGGACAATGTGGCAACGCGGGTTGTTACCAACTTCTTTTAAAGATACGATAAAAGGTATAAAGAGAGGGAAAGTGCTTGCTCAGGGTTTCACTTTAGAAATGACAGCTCTGAGACCAGAACCAAATTTTTCTGACCGCAAGTCCCACTGCCCACCTCCACCTTTTTTTCTTCTTAGGATAGTTAG
Source organism: Enhydra lutris kenyoni (assembly GCF_002288905.1). Classification (NCBI taxonomy): domain Eukaryota; kingdom Metazoa; phylum Chordata; class Mammalia; order Carnivora; family Mustelidae; genus Enhydra; species Enhydra lutris. The sequence continues at coordinate 97,997,533 of NW_019154085.1, read as the reverse complement.
TTCTGCTCTAACATTTATTTTGTAATCTTTCCATCCTTTATTTATTTTTATATTTGACATATAACATATTAGTTTCAGGTGTACAAGATAATGGTTCAATATTTGTATACACAAATGCAAATATAATCACCACAAAAAGCCTAGTTATCATCTATCATAATACATAATTACAAAGTGTTTTTTTATTCTCTTGTGATGAGACAATCTAAGATTTACTCACTTAGCAACTTTCAAATATGCAATACAGTATTATTAACTACAGTCACCGTGCTGTACATTATACCCTCATGACTTATTTCATGACTATAAGTCTGTACTTTTTGACCCCCTTCGTCCCTTTTTCCCACCCTCCACTGCTTCTCAACCTCTGACAACCACCAATCTGTTCTCTGGATCTCTGTTTGGTATTTGTAGTTGCTGTTGTTTGTTTTGTTTTTCCATTCTATATATAAGTGAGAGCATATAGCATTTGTCTTCTTTCTGTGCCTGACTTATTTTACTTAGCTTAGTGCCCTCAAGGACTAATCATGTTGTGCAAATGGCAAGAATCCCTTCTTTTATGTGGCTGAGTAGTATTTTATTGTATGTGAGGGTGTGTGTTGTATGTGTGTGTACCTACACATCTTCTTCATCCACCTATCCTGGACACTTAGGTTGCTTCCATATCTTGGCTATTATAAATAATGCTGCAATAAACACGGGGTGCCTATATTTTTTTTTGAAGTAATGTTTTCATTTTCTTCAGATAAATACCCAGAAGATGGATTGCTGGATCATATGATACTTCTATTTTTACTTTTTTTGGGACCTTCCATACAGTTTTCCATAGTGGCTACGCAATTCACATCCATACCAACTATGCATAAGTGTTCCCTTTTCTTGAAAAATCTCACCAACACTTGTTATTTCTTTCTTTGTTTCTTTTTTCTTTCTTTCTTTCTTTTTTTTTTTTTTTTGATTCATTCTAACAGATATGAGGTGACACTTTTTGGTGGTTTTGATTTCCATTTCCCTGATGATTGGTCATATTGAACATTTTTTTACGCATCTGTTGGCCACATGAATGTTTCCTTTGGAAAATGTCTATTCAGACCTTCTGCCAATTTTTAAATCAGATTGCTTTGTTTTTTGTTTTTGTTTATTGTATTGTAGTTCTGTCTGTATTTTGAATATTAACCCCTGATTGGATATAGGATTTGTAAATTTGTTAATCATATATCCAGTCAGAATGCACTGCTCTCACATTCAATGTATTGTCTTTTCATTTTGTTGATGATTTCCTTTGTTATGCAGAAGCTGATTTCAATTTGATCTCACTTGTTTACTTTTATTTTTGGAGTCAGATCCAAAATATTATCACCAAGACCAATGTCAAGTTTCTTACTGCCCAGTTTTCTTTCCCGGGGTTTTATGGTTTCAGGTCTTACATTCAAGTTTTTAATTCATTTTGAGTTAAATTTGTATATGGTGTAAGATAGTAGTCTAGTTTCATTCTTTTGCATGTGTCTGTACAGTGTTCCCAACACCATTTATTAAAGAGACTGTCCTTTCCATACTGTGTGTTCTTGCCTCCTTTATCATAAATTAATTGACTATATTAATAGTGGGTTTATTTCTGAGTCTCTCTTCTGTTTTCTGATTTTTGTGTTTGTTTTTTATGCCACTAAAGTACTGTTTTGATGTGACAACTTTGTAATATAGTTTGAATTAGGGAGTATGATGGCTCCATCTTTGTTGTTCTTTCTCAAGATTGTTTCGGCTTTTAGAGATCTTTTGTGATTCCATACACATTTTAGGATTTTTTTCTATTTCTGTGAAAAATGTCAGTGGAATTTTGACAGGAATTGCACTGAATTTATGTATTGCTTTGGGTAGTATGGACACTTCAACAGTATTAATTCTTCCAATCTATTAGCATGGAATGTCTATCCATTTCTTTGTGTCTTCTTCAATTTCTTTCATTAATGTCTTGTAGTTTTTGATACCCAGGTCTTCTACCTCCTTAGTTAAATTTGTTCCTAAGTATCTTATTCTTTTTGAAGCAAGATCATGAATTCTTTTGGGCCTAAATCCAGCTTCCTTGTCTGGTTCCTTTTTCTGTTTCCAGTCTTTACCAGCTAACATTTCCCAGCATTCCGGTTCCCATTTTATTCTTTTCTAACCCGTCGCATCCCCCTCCCTTGGGCACATCATCAGACTGGGGACTTAAGCCTTCAGAGTACTTCATTTTTTTTTTTTTTTTTACAGATTTATTTATTTGAGAGAGAGTATGAGAGAGAGAGGGAGGGAGCACACAAGCAGCGGGGTGGGAAGGGGCAGAGGGAGAGGGAGAAGCAGGCACCTCACTGAACAGGGAGCCCAAGCTGAAGGCAGACGCTCAACCAACTGAGCCACCCAGGTGCCCCCTAAGAGCAGTTCAATAGGCCTTTAGGAGTGTGGCAGACCAGAAACATGTCCCTTAGACCAAAGCTCCTGGACATGCAAAATACCTACTCACAGAGTGAGGGGGTGTTTCCAGTCTGCTATCTGTTCATTGCCCTGGCGATGGCAGTCTGTCAAGAACTGTCTTTCCAATAGTTCCTTATGGTATCCAGGAATACAAGCCACTTTGGCCTAGAGATCCATGAGCTCAGTGGATCCCCTGCTGGCAGTCACAAAACACTGGGGTATCAGATGTAAACAAGCCAGGGCACCAGACATATGTAAAATCTCCCTTCTAGGAAATAGAGCCAGTGGAACCTGGCAGAGAGAGGGCATGAAGATGATACCTTTTGAAGGGAAAAAAAAAAATATGGTAGCCCAGGTTTTAGTGAGTCAGAGACAGAGCACAAGGATGGATGGAGTCTTCCAGCACCTCCATCCCTGGAGAGAATGCCAAAACGCACTGCTCCCTCCAATGGATGCCTAAGATGAGCAAATGAATCTTCTTCACATATACTCTGTGTGCTTTTCCAAACTGCTACTTCTGAGCTGGGCCCTGGAGCAAGTCTGCACTTGAGCCTTTTAAGAGCTGTTTCTCATTTCACTACAGCCCTTTGGGCCTCATGGACACAAGCCCTGGGAATCTTCAAAGTAGATGTCTTGGTGGCTCATCTCTCAAATATTCGTCTTAAAAGAGTTATAGTGACTGGTATAATCTACAGACTCTTTACTCCTCAAGAAGCTCTGGGTTTTTTAATTCCCTCCTGATTGTGGGTTGCTGAGCTGGCAGTGGGTCTGTGGTGAGACCACATCTCACCTTCTCCAACCCTCCTGAAAGCAGGCCTATTCTCTCCTGATGGCAGAGAGAGGTGCTGCGAGTTCTCAGAGAGAAGTCTCCCATATGTAGTTGCAGATTTAGTGTGTCTGTTGGAGGAAATGAGTTTAGGATCTTCCTGCATCTCTGTGTGGACTAGCCTCCTAACAATTACTTTAAGAGCATAGATTTGCTTTAGGGCAATGGCTGTGTCAGGGACCGATGTGAGCATAACCTAAATCTCACACTCGCTTATGCCTGATTTCATTCATGAGAAACATGAAGTGAACATAGAAAACTGCACCCAGCTGGACCTAGCCTAGAAATACATAAATCACATGCATTTAAGATGGATGGGCCAATGCTTTCAGTTACCGTGCCTCTTAAGAGCCACCCCACCTATATCTGGTGGCACAATCTGCCCTCTGATTTCAGGCAGCCTTCCTTCTGCCACTTGGCAGTAACTCACAAGCTGCAGCCCCTCCAATGACCCCCTCCACAAGCCAGCTGCCTGTCTTTCTCAAGGAGAAGTGCCATATTTATTATATTATTCGTGTATTTCTTAACCACTTAACACAACTAAAACTTAGCTGACATTTTTATTAGGTTTCTGGATTTTTTTTTAAATGTGTTACTGACCAAGTTTCTAAGTCTCATGTCCCTACTTCCATTTTTCCAACAAGCCCTGTGCAATGATTTTTAGGAATGCAGAGGTTGCATTATAGTGGAGCTGACTATACACCACAATAGAGAAAAAGAAATCTGAATGAGAGTTAAGTTTCCAAGTTCTTTTCATATTTGGGCACAAGAAAAGAGTTGGGCCCTTGACAAAGAATCAAGCACAGAAACAATAAAAGAAAGGTATATTACGTCCAAGTCTTTGTTCTATCCAATGATCTTGCCTCTATGTCAGAGACTTAACACAGACTTTAAACTTCCTTAGACTTAATTACTATCCTCTGATTAAACCTCTGGGGAAGGAAACTCCACAATTTCCCTGGGTAATCCATTTCATTGTCTTAAACATCTTTCCTGATAATTTTCTAAGACTTGTTTAAATTGTTTTAAGTATCAAAAAGCAATTTTTATCTGCATGTTCCCAGGAAATGGAGAAAAACCTATATATTCCTATAAATATGAAAAAGAGTTTGGAAAAAGAGCTATGTACATATCCACATGGATTTATTCATTCCACTCAGACCACAAATGTTTACTGAGGAGCTACTATGTGCCACACACTGGACCAGAGCAGGAGACCAGCAAGGAGTCAAATAGACATGGTTTATGACAGTAGCTGACTAACACACAGTCAAGAGGGCAGGTGCTAAATGAATTATCACACAGATAAATGTATCAGCGAATAATTAAGGGTCTGCTGAAAGCTGATAACAAGATAAACTAATTTTGTTTGGTACTTTAAGTGAAGGCTTCTCTGAGAAATTAACATTTAAAATAAGACCTCTGTGATGACTCTAGGTGGAGTGATTAGCAAATGGAAAGGTCTTGAGTCACACACAGGAAGAAAGAGGAGCAGCTGAGGGTGCCTAGAGCCTGGGGGATGCCTAGAACAAGGGGATGGGAGTAGCATATGATACAGGTAGAAAGAACAAAGCACAGACCACAGGAAGGTCGTACCAGAAGGTCGTATTAAGGATGTACAATTACATCTTAAGTAAGACAGTAACTCATTGCAAAGGTTTCATTAAGTGATTGATAGGATCTGGTTAAGATTTTGCAAAGATCATTGTCCATTATGTGGAGAAAGAAGTGAATTAAGTCTAAATAACAGAATGGGAAAATATTTAAATAGAGAACTGTGAATGCTACCAGCTTCTGGTTTAGACTGCATTTGCTACTCGAGTGGTTTTGGACAAGCCACTTAAAACCTAACTGTTTTAAGCTAGCTTCCTCTGTATATCAGGGAGAGTAAAACTGCCCAAGCCAATTTTATAGGATCACTGTGAGGAATGAGCAAAACAATGTATGGTAAAGCACTACAAAAACTTGAAAGTCCCAAATAAAAATGAGACATGGATAACTAGAATCACATAACTTATATCATCTAATGTAGTTTAGTTACTTTTCATAAATTCTATGAAAAATTTAGTTTTTAATAATCCTTACATATTAAGTAAACATTGTAGTTATAGATTTCTTTTAAAAAGCTGAAAAATGGGGGCACCTGGGTGGCTCAGTGGGTTAAAGCCTCTGCCTTCGGCTCAGGTCATGATCCCAGGGTCATGGGATCGAGCCCCGCGTCCGGCTTTCTGATCTGCAGGGAGCCTGCTTCCCTTCCTATCTCTTCCTGCCTCTCTGCCTACTTGTGATCTCTACTGCCAAATAAATGAATAAAATCTTAAAAAAAAAAAGCTGAAAAATGTATGTCTGAATAGATCAAACTTTAATACATTTTAACGTAAGAACTGAAAGATTAATCAAATATATCATCTGGAGTGCAGATAACACTATATCAGACATCTCCCCAAAACATTATTTTTTAATCCTACCACCTACTCTGATTTTAAACAGATGGCTTTATCTGTAGGGTGCCAAAACCTCAGGGGTTAAAACTAAGATATTAACACTGGATTTCAAATACAGAAAGTCAATAAATCCTTCTATCCTAGATCTAAGTAGATTTGATGCTTCTAACTACATTAGTATATGACAGGCAAGGTCAGTTACATAAAATTCAAAGAATTTGGAAAATAAAGAAGAATTTTATTTAGTCGGTGTGGAAGCTTCAGTGCCACCACGCATGGTCATGTGTCAAGTGAAACATCTGCTCTAACAAGAGATGTGCCTCCCACATATGCTTTAAGCATCTGTGAAAGTCCTGCTGAGTGAGTGACATGGGGCATCAACTCATCCAGAGGTATTATACATTGACTTAATGTTGAAGAGATACGGGATAATATACAGTAAGGTATTCATTATACGTGTCCCTTTCAAAAGATTTCCCCAAATGTGTCCAAGTTATAATACTCTTGTTAAATATTTTACAATCAAAGAACCATGGGAAAAACACTAATACTCTTAGGCAATACAAGGATCTAAAAGTTACTCAGAAATGAACAGAGGCCAGTAGACAAGGTCATAGGCACTTAATGATATTTTTGGATATTGATGAAAAAAAAATACGAACTCATTCAAGAAATGTGGAATCTGGCAAACAAGCCACAATGGAGGTTTTGAATTCGACTATTAGAAAAGACAAATACATTTGATTTAGTGATACAAACATAAAGCATGGTAGTAAGACTCAATTCAGAACTTCAGGATGTGCTTAGATTTGCTTACTAATTGGTGTCCGGACACCCACAGCTATTGCCATGTGTTCACCAATCAACATCTAATGTATATGGGAACATTTTAAGATTATACAGAGACCCAGAATAACCATTCTAATTCTCTTCTACTTATTGGGAATCTAAAACTGGCAAGTGATTTTTTTTTTTTCTTCTTCAGAGGTCCATAAACCAAACATGCATCAGCAACAAAATTAAACTGTTATGTTTTCATGAAAACTAGTTTTTAATGGAAAAACTATACTAACCAATTGATGTCAAACTAATATAAAAAGGGATCTAAATTAAGCTATAGTATTACATCTAATTGTAGCCTCGTTTTTACTTTTTACACAAATTGCAATGTATTTTCCCCATAAGGTTCCCTGAATTCAATATCCCCATTAGTTATGAAAGATTCAGTTATCCCAGAAGCAGAAAAACAGATAAGGAACCTAAGAATTGATTTTTTTTAAAGCCCACACTGTTGGTTGTAACAGAAGAATCAGAATCAGATTTTGAGATGCTAGGATAGAAGCAGCCCAATATACATCCGCAGTGCTGATAACATCGCCCAAGAGAGACAAAGCTTTTATTCTAACAAAAAAAAAAAAAGATAGAGAGCTTGGTTTAAAAAAAAAATGTGAGAGGCGGGAGAAAATGGTGAGAGAAATAAAAGAGAGGGAGGGGGGAGAAGGGGAAGAAATTTCAAGGGTAAAAAAGACAGATGGGCACTTAGGAAGATCTTTAAAATGTCCTCAATGCTACATGGGAGCTCTAAAAAAAAAAAAAAAGTGCCACAGGTGAATCACTCCATAAGATTAAATTTTCTTAGGCAAAAATTATGTATATGCATATGCTTATTAGGAAAACGATACAGATGTGAAATTTATGGGAGGAGTGTTTTTAGGGTGGGTTGTGTAGAAGAGCACGATAAAACGAAGGCTTGACACGTCAAGATTGATATAGATCATAAAGGCGTGTTGGTTCAAATTGTAAGAAATTATGGTTTCCTGTATACAAAGAGAAAATAAAGTTGTCCTTTGCTTGTAGTCAATGATCTTTATATTTATCAAGTAGAGCTACAAGTGAAGAAGAAAATAGTAATACTGTATTCACAATATAAAGTAATGTTTTGATTTTATTATCATACATAATAAAAAGTTATATATTGATTCATTTTCCATGTTTTTCATCACTTTCAATGTCTTGATTTTCACCATCATGATTCCTGTGATGGAATAAGCACAAGGCTGGTAATCTGGGTTATTACCTTTTTGGTTCTTCTATTAACTGGCTATGCAACTTTGGGAAATACAGTTATCCTTCTTGGGCCTCTTTTTAAAATGCTATGGTCCCTTTCAACTCTCACATTTTATCTACCCATGACATTAGCCATAAGCACAGTGATGGGGTTTAGGACGCCTTACTCCAAAATATGGCCACCTGCCATATTGAATACCTTCAGCTAAAGGAGTCTGAGAAAACGTGAGAAGCAGAAATGTCTCTCTGACTTCTCCTTTCCCTGCAACAGGTCATTAAACCCTCATGTGAGACGTGCCCTTCCTATGACACAGGAGGAAAGAAGGCATTCTTATCACCAGAGATGGGGAATTGGGGACCACGAAATCTATTAAAAAAAAAAAAACTTAGAAAACTCACCCTTACCTTCCTAATGATGTCACCTAATATCAACCCCTCCATCTAGTCAATTCTGCACAAATTGATTATTTCTTTAGCTAAAAGATGTAAAAGCCTCCTGCTTTGGTCACTTCTCCAGGTCTTCATTCTCTTGGGAAGGCTTCCATATACATGTAAAAGCTCAGAAAAAAGTATGCTTCTCTCTTATAATCTGTCTCATTATCAGTTTAATTCTTAGGCCCAGCCAGAGACCCAAAGAGGGTAGAGAAGAATTTTTCCTCCCCGACCGCAGCAAGAAAAACATAGTTACTAATGGGATGATGGGTAGAAGGAGATGGAACATGTCTCTAAGCTGGTGAGGGTATACATTGTTGGAGATGTTATAATAAGGATCTCATTTGGTAATGATGGAGGAGACTGGCATCTGGATGGAGACCTAGGTGGGTGAAGCTGTAGATTTAAGAGGCTAAGGGCATGGTTCCTTTGGCTAGTGTAAAACGGGCAAAGAAATTTTAAAAAGAACATCAGGCATTACAGGATGGGGAAGAGAGGTGCTAAAATGCAGACCCCAGAGGTACTGGATTTAATTTGATTCCCAAACAACTGCAGGTCTCAGTAGATCTTGAAGAGAATGACAGAATCTAAATGATGTTTGAGCAAGATAATTTTTCCTCAGGGTAGACTCCGGAAGTGAAGGACTACCGTAACAGGGACAAGCAGAAACTGTTCCTTTTTTATTGCTGCCATTCATTAGCAATGGTTCCTTGAGTTGGAAAGAGCTTTTACACAGAGTTTTCTGGCTCACTGCCTTTCTGACTTCAACAAGCTTCTCAGAAAGCCATTTTCTCCCCAGCCTGTGAGTATCTGATCATTACAGGGACTGACCGAGGAGAGCAAGACGTTGAGGAATAAACCAAATGAGTAGTAAGCTTGTTATCCATGGTCAACTGCCTAATTCAGACGCATTCTTTCCCTTACCCCAATCACTTCCTTGAGTTTGTTTGGTCAAAAGGTTCAATTCTCATCTTTACTTAGAAAATAGCTTCATTTACCCTTACCACTGGGTCCTTTTACAAGAAATCACTGGCTCCTTCTTTTCCCCTGGTCACAAATCTTTCTCTGTTATCATGTTAATTGATTACAATTAACAGTAGCTATTAATTATTCTATTCCTTTAGGAATTCTCAGAAGTCAGTTTTATTAAGTGTCATCCCACTTGATTGAAGTCCTAAGTATTCTTTTCTGTTCTGTGGAGACAGTATATTTTACATAAGGAAAGGGGAGGATTTCAGTTCTTTGAGGATTTTTACTTCCAGTTCTCTGCCCTGAACCAATCTTTGGTCTTTAGAATGGCCCTAGATTTATTTATTCCCCAATTCACCCCCACTCTGTTCCTTTTCTATCTGCTCCCCACTGTCCAGTAGAAAAATGAATGATATCTCCAGCAGATATTGTTTCCATTTCCAAAATCCAAATCACTGAATTTCTCATTTTGTTCCTTATTATGGAGGATTCCAAGATCTTGTATTCTCTCTTCCAATCTCGATTCTTGAACTTCAGCTACATTTATTATAAAGGTTAGCATTTGTTGTACCTTCTCCACTGCCCACCTCATTTAGCCCACACATTGGTGCTCCAAATATTCAACTTAACTTTTTTTCCAAATTACATGATGTCATATATTTTACTAAGCACTTCACATGGAGGCATCATCACCTGGCTCTTCAAAAAGCACGCTTTACTTAAGACAGGCATTGAGTCCTGCACTTGGTAATGAAACTCTAGAATATTAGCATACCAGTGAGCACTCCAGAAGTGTTCAATATACTCTTGTTGAATTAAACTGAATTCTCTTGACCCCACACTACTCCTTTCCCTCAGCCAGCTCTAGGTTTGCAAAAATTTTATCAGTGACAATTTTCAGTCTTTGTTCACTCTGAAGTTTATATGATGACGTTTGCTATGGTTCAGAAGCCCCACAGACATACTTCACCCTGTCTGTCATTTTTTTTCCCTTACACTGCCTATGTTTTACCCTCTCCCAACAGCCCGCAGAATGTAATCCAAAACTTTATATTCAAATCCCTTATCTGCTTAGTCACTTTCTCCTTAACTAGTAAGTAAAAAAATTTCTTTTCTTAGAGGATTTGCAATGACTTCCTTTAAAAGCATTTATAATTCCATTATTTTAGGATAGCATATTTTACTGTTCTTTTTGTTCATCCTACTAGATTTTACAGAATTGTAGGAGGAAAAAAACCATTCAGATGAAAGATCCTTCTTTTTCCTCTATGACTGGAATCCTTATATTCCTGTCTTTTTTCAGTGAATGGGTATAATTACGTGTATGGGAAATTAAAGTATTTGCTATGATAATTATTCATTCTTCTAAAATAGGAGAATAATTATAATGTCAACAACAGACTGTTCAAGGTACTACTGGAGCTTTCATTTTAAATCTGCTGAAAATGGCTTATGGGACATACTCTCAGTAATTAATATTAATTTCTCACAAACACTTATTATTCACTTGGAAAACACACTAGAATACCTTCCTACATCCCATTTCACTGTGGAACTGTCTCTTCATTTTTTTTTTTTTTAAACAAAGCCCTGAGAATATCTGGATTGGTTTTTTACATAGCCAACTTCCATCATTTTATCATACTAGATTATATTAGAAACCTGAAATTTTATAACAACATGATTTTTAGCAGACTGCCTTATCCTTGTTAGCAAATGCAAACTTTCACATTCTATCATTCCATTAAAGGTCAACTCTAATATTTAAAAGATCAATGTGGAACTAATCATAAGTTTTGGTTCACTGCTTTAGTATTTCATTTCACAGTTACCAAAGTTAGAAGAAACTGAAAATATTACTTATTGAATAATTAGAGCTTTGTTATTTGAGGAGGTAAGGCTAAAAGGAATAACATTTTTATGCGGAAATCATTAAAGGCTTGTAAATAAGTTGAGTGAGTATAGTTAATCTATAGGAAAGGAAAATGTATATTCTTAAAAGATAATCTGAGTATCTCTTTTAAAAGAACACTGACCCCTTGGTTAATCACATAAATGGAGGGGAAGATTATAGTAGATAACCTCAGTTTCTAAGTGGTAGGATATGGTCACAAGAAGAAGCAAACAGGAAAGAGGGCCCCGCATGATACAAATAATAGTCATGAAAAATAGGCCAATATAGATTATAGTTACCACTAACAGAACATCTGTGACATGGCTGAGTGTTAAAAAGCTCATACAAGAAACCATGATTGTAGGTCTTTTGTGTGTAGTTTAAGTGAGCAACAGCAATGTGTTTTCAGGTACCCTTTTCGTAATTTTCTGGCTTCTCTCCAGCTGCCACTCCTGGCTGCATGTCTAGCCCTCTCTCACTTGCAAGCAGTCTCACTCACACAGCTTATCCAGACTTGAAGGAGCGCAATTAAGCTGTACAGCTAGAGTTCCATGCAGACATGTTAACGTCTTTCCCTTCCTGTAGATCTTACAATTTTAGGGAAATGGAAGTGTTCAGACTTGGAAAGGCATTTAGCTTATTAAGTCCAACTGTGGTCTTAAAGATGCTAACCACAGAAAAAACCAGACTACTCTCTGTCTTTATCACTCTGCACAGAAGATTGAACCTCCTTTGAGAGAGTTGAGGGAAGAGCAGATTTTCAAGAACTTGATGGAATTTTCCATCTGAACCAGTAGGAATGATAGGCAAAACTTGAGTTTACCTTTATAAATTACTTTCCCTGGCAATATAAACCTTTATATATAGGCTCAAAATTAAACCCCTACATGAACATGGAAAAGGAACCAGCAAGACCATAAAACACTTTAATCATTAATATATTAGTATATTAAAAATCCCTCATACAAAATTTTGTCTTGTTCTTTGGGGAGTAACATTATCAAAAGCTAAGTTTTCCTAGGAGGCCTTGAATGCTATGAAATGTGATTCCTTCATTTTTACTGGTATAGGATATTGGTACACGGCTCTACAAGCACATGTGTTTGTATAGACTAGAAATACCAGAATTTTTGAACAAAGAAATGGTTTCAACATGTACAAAGCAAATAGTTCCAAGTAGTGAGATTTAATAGCCATTAATTACCATGGTCAAGAAAACAACATGTGCCATTACACAGGCATGCCATTTATCCCATCTAAATACCTACAATAGCAGCTATCACCTCTTGGACCAGGAGGAATTACACAGAGTCCACAAATTACAAAGGATTCAGTATACTGAATGTTACTTATAGCAATTATTGAATACATAAAAGCACTGTTATAACACAGAGAATCTGTGGCTTTATTTCATTTTACATTTTTTTTTATGTAGAAAGGATTCATCTACTCAACAACACTGTAGCCACTAGCATTAAATTCAAACCATGGCTAGTGCTGCATCCCCAATGATATGAAAACAAGGAAACACATATATACATTTAAAGAGCACCTGCCTAGTTCTGGAGAAAGTACAAAAGAAATTCTAGGAAAAAAACAAGGGAATGAAAAGAAAAAAAAGGAATATTCTTTGCATCACAATTAAGAAGATACTGACGAATCCTGACTGGTTGTTCTAAGCACTTTTCATATAATATCCACTGGATTTTTCACAAAATTAGACAGGAGGCACTATTTCCAAAGCATTTTTTTTTTTTTTTAAGACTGAATTTAATGCCACAGGAAATAAATAGCAAAGTCAGAGTTTGAACTCAGGCAACCTGATTCCAGGGTCATAGAGCTTGACTGCCTCTCCTTAAAAGTACCAAGGTGTTTCTTTCCTGGTCTAGTTAACTTTCACCTCAACTGGTGAACCAACTATCATTAAGTTCTTCCCTTTCCAAGGGCCTATTAGAGATTGTGTGATATGAGAAAGGTCTAAGAGATAGTCTTAAAATAGAGAGAGATTGTCTTTGTCAGTAAGAATATCATAATGTAGTAGGACCAAGATTATCACATACCAAATAATTAGCTGGCAAACCACAACTACCTAGAGCAAGGGTTGGCAAAATTTTTCTGTAAGGGACAAGATGGTAAATATTTCAGGCTTTATGGGCCATATAATCCCCATAGCAACTACTCAGTTCTGCCCTTGTAGACATAGACAAAACGTTAACAGATGGGTGTAGATGTACTTCAGTAAAACTATTTTATAAAAACAAGGAGGGTGTGGGGCAGCTCAGACATAATCTGTGGACCCTTAATCAAGATTACCCACTGACACCTCATGAAAACAAACTAATTCTAATCTTCCATTTCCCAGGAGGTGGTATTTCTTTTATCCAAAATTCATAAAATCCTCAGAAGCCACAGGGTTGGGGAACTGTCTTATTGTTGAGGAACAAACACAATTTGATATACCTTCCCCCCAATTTAATGAAAATGTAGGCAGTGTTGACAATCAAAAATAAATAAGTAAGTAAGTAGATAAGTAAGTAAGTTTGGATTTTCCAGAAGAGGTAATCTTTTAGCAATTCTTGAAATCATGTAATATTTGTATTTGTCAGGATGATATGAACAAGTCTCTTATCTATCCCTGTGTGATTATATCTCCTACAAAGGCACTAGTTTTGTTATACACAGAATTACACTTTACCATTTGGTGCTGAACCATTAGTCGCAGTCTCTTCTTATTCTCAGTTAGGAAGCGATACTCCCCCCCACTCCCTTCGAGAGAGAATAGAGTCTATAGCCATTTGCTTCCAGTGCTGTTTAGTGTAAACAATGATTCAAATTAGTTTAATTCAACAATTTACAAAGGACCTACTTTATGACAAACTAATCTCAACATTTGATAATTCTGATATTAGTCATAACATATGTACAGATAAATTAGTTATAGAGGTAAACATCTTAATTTCTCTTTATATCAAGAGTCTATGAGATTTCATGTTGAGAGGAGCTGGCATCTTTAAATGCTTTTCTATCATATATTCTCAGAGGCTGAAATAAAATTTAGGTCTAGCCACTCATTAAAATCAAACACCTCAGTGTACAGTAGCGCGGTATGTAGTAATATAGTATGTAGATGACCAGTTGTAGTAGAATACTTATTGGTCCGTCTCTCTACCAAAAGTTTTATATTTCCTATGTGCTAAATAAGTCACTCTCCAGCTTAGCCACGAGTCTTCATAATATCTCAATTGGCTTAGGAGACAAAGAGTTAAGCTTGCCATCTAGAATTGTATAGCCCTTGGGTTGTGCCACTTTTATGGATCATCTAACTCCCCAGATTGGGTGCTTAGTTCATATTTTAAAGACTTCAAAACTTCAAACATCCTTTTGTCTGTTCCTCATTGATTGCTGCTCAACTAAATGTTTTTCGCTCTGGGAATAATAGTTTCTCGCAAAGATAAGCCCAGGCCCTGACAAACAACTCCGCAGCATACTGCAGCTTTCCTGAGAGTGGCCAGCAGGAAAAACTACTACCTTATGCAATTTTTATAAGTCTCTTAGAGTTGAATCATTCCACTGTAAAAAAAAAAAAAACCTTTATTAAATTAGCTACCGGATGGCAAGCTTTCTGAGAATAACAATTAAGATGGCTTTGTCCTTTATTACTGTTTCAAATCACTGCAACCATGCTGCTCATGTTCATTTTTACATCTTCTCTGATGACAAAGTTATTAAAGGGCAGTTGCTAGATAAAGTGGGGGTACACAGTGTAAATGACGATGACTTTGCGTTTTGTGGGACAATAGTCTCACAACAGTTTTTAAAAAACAGTTGTTGAAAAAATAAATAAATAAAATAAAAAGTAGTCGTTGTACTTTTAGACCCCAAATACAAAGCATGATTTCATATGGGGCTTTTATATTACCCACTCTAAGCTGTGACTTCCTGGCTTTTGTGGACACCTGACCTCTAATTACTTGTTCATCACGTGCTCCCCCAACACAAGCTGCAGTGGGAATCCACAGAAGATGAGAAACATGTTCCTCCTCTCTCTCTCTCTCTGCCTGCCTCTCTGCCTACTTGTGATGTCTGTCAAATAAATAAATCTAAAAAAAAAAAAAAAAGATGAGAAGCATGCCTGCTAATGGAACATACAACATGTACACTGTGCAACTCCAATACAAAATTCCTAAAGCATATAATACCCTTTTCCATCAATAAGTACTTAGTGGTCTGGGTAAAAGCTAAATCAAATTGGGAAGAATAATACCAAACAGTTCCTAACACAATAAATAGGAAAACAAGCCCTTCCAACGCACACACCTTAAATAAGCTGTGCCATTTCCTTGCCTTCATGTTTATTAGCAAAAAAAAGAACTCAAGGAACAATGATTTTAAATCATTTGAACCTTGTGTGTGTCTATCTGTGACAAACAGCGACAAAGGCATTTACAATTTTTATTAGCAGCGCTTGATATTTCCTGCCAACAGAGATGGTTTTGCATCGCAGTGAAGCAATTCAATGAATCGACCCCAAGGTTTTTCAAAAGAGGCTTTCTGTTTCTTGTTCCAACATAGCACCTCTATGCCTCAGCTCAAAATTGCCACCAAGTGGACGGACAAACACTGTTGTGGTTGTACAACAAATGGCTGGTTCCCACTTGAACCGAACAAACCACAACCACCAGCATTTCTGAAATACCCATCATGCACAAGGAGAGTAGCATCTTCTAGATGCTGCAGAGGAAACACTTCTCATAACGAGGGAGAAGGCCGAAGCTCATTATGCAGCCAATGTTCTCCAGACCTCAATACATACATTTCCTTATCTTACTGTAATTCTGTAAGGGGAAATAGTACCCTATTAATGCCACTGTGACTGAGAATAAGGGCAACACCCAGCTTGGGGAAGGCTTTCTTATTGCCCCTAACTGTTTAATTATAGGAACAAGAAGCTCCCGAACACATAAAATCAGAATCATTTCTAAAACCACTGATAGTATTCAAGAGACCAATAACGTGGACGTTATGTGGACCCCCCCCACTTTTACAGTCCTTCATGGAGATGCTGTTCTAGACACGCTAGTGGTGACATATTACTCACTATAGTACTATAACCCGGGCTAAGCAGGTACACGGATGAGAACCATCTGCATTCCTTGCTACTAAGCTGTCTCTCATCCCACTGGGACACCCTGACCTTTCAAACTGTAGACCCTAGCATATATGAAACCCCAACGGAAGAGAATCTATAAACATATTTGATAAACCAATTTATTTAATGAAATACCAAATTTATTCAAATGTGTAATCCTAAGTCCTTTTTAGGCTAATCCTCAGCTTCTAGCATTATTTATTTTGCACTATAAAATGCATCTTCTCTCTTGGAAGCAGGGGCACCAAAGGGAGGAACAGTAACTTTTAATGGGCACAGTTAGAACTAGAAATTTTTATCTGAAAACCATAAAGCTTTTAAAAATGAATTTGCAAATGTAATTGAGCTCCTAATAGCTGCTACTGATAGTAATTAAAGAAATCTCATTTCCTTAAATTAAACATAATGAAATGTTTTTCAAGATCAAATAAAACTAGAAAATGCCATCAGGGTGATGGAATTTGCCTCTAAAAGTGGTGTTCTGGAGTTTGCAGAGAAGCTTCAGCTGCCAGCAAAAGCCAAAGGCTTATAAGGTTGTGGGTAATGGGCAAGTCATTTTCACTGTTTTATACCAACTTTTATTGACTGATAACCAATCTGAAAGGCAGTAAATTGCCAGGGCTTCACACTGCAATGCTTTTGCAAATCTAACAGACACCCTTTAAAGCTCTTCTGTTAGGGCCTTTAAGGAGTTTGTTATTTAATTAAATGTCAGCTTATCCTCAGTTCAACTTGTGCATTTCATACTCTTAATGTTTAATTTTTACATTTCCATTACTTTTGCCTTTTCTTAGAGTAAAAATGGCATTTGGGGGCCATAGCGACTTTCATCCTGGCCTCTGCTAACAGGCCGGGAAGTGCTTCAGTAGCTCAGAAGTGATCATCATTGCCTACCTCCCCCTTTCTGCATGGTCTCAAAACAAGACCAGAAACAAAAACACAAAATCAAATATATAAATGTGTGTGTGTGCGTGTAAATTGTATAATTTCTCTATTTTAGCAGTTTAACAGTCTGGTGGTCAAGAAGTTTTTCCTTATGTTGGATCAAAATATAGTGTGACTTGATTTAATTCCTTCTCTTATTATTTAGGCTTCTATGAATCTAAGAAACAGTCTCATAACCCTTCATAAAAATGCTTTATTCCAGGAGAACATAATTAGGTCGGCTTTAGCCTTTTATTAACAGATTCCCCACTTCTCACACAAGTGTAGTCTTTTATTTTCACACCTACGTATGGTACGTCATATAATTTTGTGGCTTCTTAACCAATTTTTGATCATTTTTGCCTCATTTTTCTGTTACTTTCACATTCCCTTTAAAACTGGTTGTGAAAATCAGATACAAAACTACACCAAGAGTAAGATTAGTGTCAAACTCAGGAGAGAGCCACTGATGGCTCTTACTAAATGCCAGGGCTCTATTCTGCATCCTAAGACCCCTTCTATCTCCTTACACCATCACACTTTCTCTGCCAAGAGCCCTTCATTTGCTTGTTGAAATACATGTAACATGTGCTCAAGAAATACCTATCTTGGACTGTCATCTAACTTTTAGTCTATAATGACTATTTTTCCATCCATTTTTTTCTCCATCATTAGTTCCTTGATTATCTTGATTATCACCACTGAAATGGTGATTTGTTTTCCTAACCCTAATGGAGCACATTGCTTGCATTAATTAATTAATTCATTGACTACTAATTGCTATTGCCAAGCACTCAAGAGGTATTCCCAATTCAATTCAGAATAAGACAAGATTCCCATCCTGATATTTATATTTATGTATAGATATTTAAAATCTAATCAGTGGTATTCCTTTCAAGTAAGACTTATTTAATTCATTTTACTTTGTGTGTCGGTTACTTAAAGTATAAATTAACTGTCCCATGTCAACATTCCTTTCAAACTGAGGGATAAGCACTTGGTAACATTCTATTTGTTGAATTGGTCACTCAGTCGCAGGTTTCATTTGTGAAAATTCAGTGAACTCTATGATAAATATGCATATTTTTGTATATACATTCACTTTAATAAAAAGTAAAAAAATATGAGAAAATCTAGGTGATTTAGATACAACACCAACATCATGATCCATGAAGGAAGAAATTGACAAGCTGGACTTCATTAAAATTAAAATCTTAATAAAAGTAAAAATAAAATCCTATTCTATGTAAAAGACACTGGTAAGAGAATGAAAAGACAAGCCAGACTGGGAGAACATCTTTGTAGAACACATATTTGATAAGGGACTGGTATCCAAAATATTCAAAGAACTCTTAAGATTCAAAAATAAGTAAACAAACAATCCAATTAAAAAGACCAGAACAGACATCTCACCAAAGAAGTTATACAAATGGTAAAAGGGCTATGAAAAGATGCTCAGCACCATATGTTATTAGGAAACTGGAAATTACGGACCCCATGGTGGCTCAATCGGTTAAGCATCTGCCTTTGGCTCAGGTCTTGATTCCAGAATCCTGGGATTCTGGGCTCCTTGCTGAGCAAGGAGCTTCTCCCTCTGCCTGAATTCCCCCTGCCTGTGCACTCTCATGCTCTCTTTCTCTCTCTCTCACAAAATAAGTGGATAAAATCTTTTTAAAAAAAGAAAAGAAAGAATAAAACTAGGAATTAAAAGAGCAATGAGGTGCCACTACACACTTTTTAGAATGGCTAACATCCAAAACAATGACAAGATGAAATACTGGGGAGGATACGGAACAACAGAAATTATCATCCACTGCTGATGAAAATGCAAAATGACATAGCCAGTTTGGAAGACAGTTTGGCAGTGAATTGCAAGGCTAAAGATGGGCTTCCTAAATAATCCAGCAATAGCAAAAAATAAAAAATAAATAAAAATAAATAGTAAATAATAATCTAGCAATTCCAATTCTGGGTATTAATCCAAATGAGTAGAAAATTTACATCCACACAAAACCTGCACGTGAATGTTTATAGTAGCTTTATCCATAATTGTAAAAACACGGAAGCAACCAAAGTATCCTTCCATAGAGGAATGGATAAACAGACTGTGGTATATCCATACAATGGAATATTATTTGGTGGTAAAAAGAAATAAGCTATCAAGTCATGAGAAAGCATGGGGGAATATTAAACGCTTATTACTAAGTAAAAAAAAAAAAACAACAACACTGAAAATGTTGCAAGCTATATGATACCAACTATATGACATTCTGGAAAGAAAAACCCTTAAATAAGGTCAGTGATTGCCAGGGGTTCAGGAGTGAGGGGATGAATAAACAGATATCACAAAGGGGACTGTTAGGGCAGTGAAATTATTCTATACGATTCTGCAATGGTGGATATGTGATTATTATTCATTTGTTGAAACCCACAGAATTGATCCTGAACATAAACTGTAGACTTCAGTCAATAATTGGTTCAACAAATTATAACAAATGTACCACAGTAATGCAAAATATTAATCATAGGGGCGACTGGGGAATTGGGGAGGGTAATATGGAAACTCTGTCCCTTTTGCTCAACTTCTCTGTAAACCTACAACTGCTCTATTTAAAAAGTCAAAAAAACAAACTGGTTTGATAGCTTCAAACTACTGAAGTGTGCTTCACTCAAATCTAATCAGATTAGTCCAGGGCTAATAGACCCTAAATGACTCCCTCCACCTTCAGGATAAAGTTTAGACTCCTAGGCATGCAATGTAGAGATGCTGGCAATCCAGTCCACTCAATCCAGTCCCATTTTAAGCCATTTGCTCTGGTGCAGCCAAGCTCCTGGCACACCTCCCCACTGTTGTTGTTCTTCCTCATTCTAGAATACCTCCCCTCTCAGCAAATCTCCATCCCTTTGTTTAGTCAACTCCTACTCATTCTGAGGCCCAATTTAATAGCTCCCTATCCTTGAAGTTTTCCTTACACTCTTGAGTAAAACGAGCACCTCCTTCTTCTGTCTTCCAATCATATGCTCTTCTAGCATATTGTGACTGTTCATATTTCTGCCTAACTGCTAGGTTATGAACAACCTGAGGGCAAGGACCATGCCTGAATTATCTTTTCACTCTCTGGTGGAGAGTAATTGTTCGGTAAGATTTTACTGACCAATCCATCAATAAATGACACAGAGAAGTTCTTTAAATTATCATTAGTAGTATTCTTGCAACCCATGTGAGATAAACGTGTATCGTAAATGTTAATGCAGTAAAGTAATTTCTATGAGGGTCTGAAATCATATGGATTTGGTATCTGCCATTCTGATGATATAATTTACCACTGCAATGACACTTAAATGTCATGGTGGCATTGCTTGTTCATTAAACACACTCACTCTCAAAGACCAGATGTCTCAAGCAAGATTTTGATAAGTGTGAGACCACAGTCTAATTCCTGGTTGAATTTTTTGATGAGCACCACAAGGGCAGACAGCCAATATGTGATAGATTAGAGAGAGATGCATATGCTTTATATGCCAGACATATAGAAGTCAGAGACAGTGTTCTGTTTAGAAAATTAAGGATTCTGATTTAACAACATTGACCAGGTGAAAAGCCAATTCTGTTCAGTAGTGTGAGTTCAAGATTAATGTGGTTATAGAAGAAAATTCACAGGTCAGTCCCACCATTTCAACATGCATGTTAAGCTAAGAATCTGTATCTGGGCTACTTTTCTTTCTTCTTAAAGTCTCTGCTTTGGCAATTCCATTTACTCTAAAATCTGAGCCATTATCTCCATGTGAGGGACTTCCTGGTCTGTATGCTCATTAGTGCAGGGGCATGATACCTTCCATTTGCCTTCCCTGACTTATTTTCTAACCTTTTCCACACTGATTCCCTACTCGGGGAGGCTGCCCTAACTGGCCCTCGTTAATGAGTTTTGTGCTTTCCGGATTCCTGTCAGGTCTGGTCCAAAAGCAGCCCCAGCAGGAGATCAGAGGGGGTTGCAGGGCGGTAGATTTGCCTTCCTAACTCAATAGTTTTCAATGCTGTGTGTTAGAGCACATCAAAATCACAAGAGGAGGGCTTATTAACATGCACATTGTTGTGACCCCTCCTGGCACATGGGATTTAGTAGTGCTGGGGTGAAGCCTGAGAATTTACATTTTCAACAAAGTCCCAGGTGATGCTGCTGCTGGTCAGAGCAACGCTTCCTCCCTGAAAGACAATTCTGAGCTACTGATATCCTTCCACCAAAAGTCACTGCTCCTCCCAAAGTGACCCATTCTACAGGATTGTGATGGTTAATTTCATGTGTCAACCTGGCAAGGCCATAGTACCCAGATGTTCAATCAAACATTATTCTAGATGTTGCTGTGAAGGTGTTAAGATGAGATGAACATTTCATTGGTGAAATGTGAGTAATGCAGATGACTGTATAAATTGTGGGTGGGCCTCATCCAATCAATTGAAGGCCTTAATAGAAAAACAATGACCTCTCCAAAAGGAGGATCTCCAACAGATACCTGTGGACTTGAACTTCAACTGTCCCCTGGGTCTCTGGTCTGGTGTACTACTACACAGATCCTGGACTTGGCTAAGCTTCTAACAATCATGTGAGTTAATTCCTCAAAATAAATATCTCAATAGAAGA
Source organism: Enhydra lutris kenyoni (assembly GCF_002288905.1). Taxonomy (NCBI): domain Eukaryota; kingdom Metazoa; phylum Chordata; class Mammalia; order Carnivora; family Mustelidae; genus Enhydra; species Enhydra lutris. Next base: position 97,975,740 of record NW_019154085.1, on the reverse strand, counting down.
TGGATGGGGGACAGGGAGAGGGAGAAAAAAGGAAGGATATGCACACAGACACACACAAAACATGCACACACACATCCTGTCAGTTTTGGCTCTCTGGAGATCCCTGACTAGTACAAAGACAGTCCATCCAGGGAACATGTTTCCTACATTTCTCTTCAGATAAGAGGGGTATCATTTGACTGCTTTACAGTCTCTCATGTCTGCACTATCTCTTGGGTGTCCCTATTTCCACACTTTTGTAAACAGTCCTTATGTAATAAACTCTTCTTGAATTGTCCTATTTCAAATGTGTCATCTATTTCCTGTAGGTATCCCAGCTGCTACAATGCATCTTAAATTCAACGAGTGGAAAAGTCAACTTGCCTTCTGAGCCTGCTGTTCCTGCTGTGCTCCCTCTTGTGATTAATGGCTTCCTCCCAGGCACTTGTAAGCTCAGCATCAGTTTTTGACTTCTTGTAATTGTTGGTTCAACTTTTTAGGCTCTCTACCATTCTGAAAGTCCCTTAGAATAGACCAGGTCATTCCCCCCACCCTTGGTCTTTATATCTCCAGAGCCTAGCGCAGCATGTACTAGACGTCTTACAGGTGACCTCAAATTATGTACTGAAGAAATTAAAAAAATAATAATAAAATTTATATGGAACCTTATAGATTACATATGCTTTCATATGCATTGTTTTCAAACCCAAATAAGCAAAGACATTCCAAAGGGCAAGATTCACTACTAACATGTTGGGTATTGGCTTTGCTTCCATAGTAATACTTCTGTCTACCTCTTCTGCATTCCCATTTCCAGAACTCTGCTTCATGATTCTATTATTTGTGGCCTAGATCATTGTATTAGCCTTCTAACCTGTTTCCTTGCCTCCAATCTCCTGTTCCTATAATCCAGTTGCATCTTAAATCTCTGACCATGACTTTCTCTGTATTTCATGACCATTTTACTAGCCAACTAAGATAACCCACATTTCTCAGTTTTTGTATGTGAGAGTCTTCACAGGTTGGTCCCAAGCAAACTTCTCAAACTAATCTTATCACTTCTTTGTGTGGAATCTCTACTCCAGGTGCTGTTTACCTATACCTTAAACACACTCTGAATATTTCCAGTTCTGTGTCATCCTAATCCCTTTCCTTGAAAGCATTTGCTACTCATTTTCATGTGCATGTATCAGAACCAAGTTCCTGTCCATTTCTGCCACTATGCCAACCTACAATGATTTCTTATTGCCTCAGATACTTTCAACAGTTATCGCCTACACCTCACATCTGTAGTTTATGTATATATGCCTCATTTCTCAAAGTAGACTGTAGGTAACCAAATGGCCTACCAAATGGTGTTCTACTTTTTGTACCCAGCCAGCCTCAAGCATAGTTGTTGCCATAGCACAACAATGATATTCAACAGATCCTTCAATGTATGCACCGATGGCCTATGAAAAAGTATACCTCTAAAGAACCAGTACTTTGCTCCTACTTCAGGGCATTAATAATACACAGAGAAAAGGGTTTCCATCTGCATGGGGTTTACAGATTTCAAAAGAGGAAGGAGACTCTATATTTAGCTAATTTTATCGAGTGCTTGTTGTGAAAATAGTACTGCATTATGTGCTTTGATTCAAGGTTTTGGCATTTTTGTTTAGGAGGATGTTTTTCTGTTTGTTTTTATGTTTTTTCCTTGATTAGTTTTGTTGTTTGTTTCTGTTTTGGGTAAAGAGTCTGTGTGTGTGTGTGTGTGTGTGTGTTCTTAAAATATACTCCCAGATAATATAACTCAGAAGATTTGAATGTGGCTCAGGAATCTCCATATTAATGAGCACCTTATGTATTTAAAATGCTAGTGGTTTTTGTGTGTCTGTTAGTTTTTATTTGGCTCCCATTTTGAGAAACACTGAAAGAGTGTATAAAAGAAGAAACAATACTCACATGTTATTGATGGAACATTGTAAATAACACCATTAAATGGAAATGCTTATTCAATTAATTTTGATATTTTCATTTTAAAAAATCATGTAATCCAATAAATTAGGTATTTTCCAATTGAGAAAATGATTCTCCATTTGCCTCACAAATCATCCCATATAATTGAAGGTATACTAGCTACTGTTTTATCTCATAAAGCACTGGGAGGGGGCAGTATGGATGTTATATGGTATAAAACATTTGATGCACTTCAACTAAAGGGTGAATATGCTTCTAAATGAAAGAGGGTATGGGTAGCCAGAGACAGAAGTATTGCTCCATACATACAAAGCTAAGCAGAAATCAGACAATTGTCCTTTAGGAAATTCAAAATATTTCATCTCTCCTTTCTGTTTGCTCTTGGTTAGGAAGGTTTTCATTGAAACCCTTTTGAGGCAAGTGCTGAGTATATATGCTGTCATTGTGTTCTTTGATTTCAGTATACTGGATGCAGCTATAGAAACAGGTAATGTGGGCAAATAGGAAAAAAAAAAAAACTGCTACCTGCAGATAATTTTTTTCTGGGCTGTTAAGGGAAATCCAAGATGATTACAAATTTTCCTCCATTTATTTTTAAGACATGAATAGCGACATACACTTCAATCTTCAGAATGGAGGTCTCACCTTTTGAACTCATTTTGAATTATGAGTTAAGAAAATTCATTGCGCTACATTCATCGGCTCATTCAAAAATATCACAGAGATTTTATATCAGACACAGAAATAAGGCACCACCTACTGTCAGTGACAGTAGCACCCAGGTGTCCTATTCACGTCCCAGAAGAATGGAGTCTCCATTGCCACGACAACCCAAGAGTTACATAACCTATTACATTTCTACATTTGCTCTACCACTTGCTAATCTCTATACTTGAGATTTTTTGTGGTCTCAATCTATTTTATATTCAAGCAACAAAACTACCTTCCCAAATAGAATTTAGATCACTAGCCACTGGTTCAGTAACACAAAAATTATCTCAGAGATCATCAATCTTTCAATGACTCAGTCGACAATGAAAGTTGTTGAGAACCTACTACTATTCTAGGCACCGGTGGTAGGGGTAAAGGAGGGAGAGAACAAGGAATAGGTACAACACATGACTTTGGCTCTTAAAGACAGGTGGGCTGGATAATGGCACCTAAAAGATGTCCACATCCTAATCCCTGGAACGAGTGAATTTGACAAAAAGGACCTGGCAGCTGTAATTAAGGTTACAGATTTTTTAAATGGAGATTATTTTGGATTATAAAGATGAGACCAATCTAATCTCATGAGGCTGATCCCAGGGTCCTGGGTTCAAGCCCCGTGTCGGGCTCAGGGGTGAGTCAGCCCGAGGATCCTCTCTTTCTCTCCCTCTGCCTCCTCTCGCTGTGCACATGCATGTACTTTTGCTCTTTCTCTCTCTCAAATACTTTTTTTTTTTTTGAAGGAAAGTACTAAATAAAGAAGTAAGCTTTTCAAAAAAGTGAAACAATGTGACAGGGGCAGAAACAAGTAAATTGGGATGACTGTAGAAGGGCAGTTCAACTGGAATGGCAAATCTTGTTGGTTAACATGGGGAGTAAGGCTCATGAATCAAATAACAGCTTGGCAATTGTTCTTAGGGGTCACCCTAGGTCAAAGTTGGAAGGAGGAGCAATGGGAAGGCGGACTGTGAGTGCACATGATGGGGGTACCTGAGCACCTCTCCCCATCCCTTTGTCACTAACAGCATTTCCACATTGATGGGTTTTAGGTACTGAATTTCTAAATAGGACTGCATTTGAACAAAGATTCTACAGCAGGATCAGTTTACCAGAGCTGCTATAACAAAGGACCATAAAACAAGTGACTTACAACAACGTAAATTTATTCTCCGAAGTTCTGGAGGCCAGAAGTCCAAAATCAGGTGTCAATAGGGCCATACTCCCCCTGAAAGCACTGGGCAAGGGTCTGTAATAAGCCGTTCTCCCAGCTTAGGGCTGCATAATAGCAATCTTCACATGGCCTTCTCCCTGTGTGCATGTCTGGGTCCAAATTTCCTTATATTTGTAAGGACCCCAGTCATTGGACTCAGGGCTGACCCCACTATATTAGGACCTCATCTTAACTAATTACACCTTCAATGCCTATTTTCAATAAGGTCATGTTTTGGGTTATGAGGGGTTGGGACTTCAGCATATGAATCTGGGGGACTCTGAGAACTACATGTATCAAAGATCAACTCTGGCCAGTGCAGAAAATCCTTCAACCGATAACTTTTCTTCCGATGTGTCCCAGCCACACAATTTACTCCTTCTTCTTCCCAGCTACTCCTCGTTCAGCTCTTAGAACTTCCCATGCCCAGGGCTAAGGTTTAGTCCTAGAATTTTCTTCCTTAGGAAATAGTCACATGATAACCTATTTCTAGGGAAGCTATTCTGCTTTACATATAGTATTAGCAAACAATTGTCTTATGCTTGTTAATAAGCTGTTCAGTGACCACTGTACTGACACCCTCTATGAGACTGGGGCCGTTACCCATCTGACTGGTCTCGCCCTTAATGCCCTGAGATGTGCACTCACTACAACTAGTCCACCTAAAAATATATCCAAACACTACACACTTAGAAACAGTAAATTCAAAACTGAATTTAAACTTCATTCCATAGAAATACAGTTGTAGTTCAATTTTTAATGCAAGCATACAGGCCCCCATCTGTGTGTCAACCACTGGGACTGGCAAATACTGCATAGCACACATGTTCCTCTTCTACAGATGCTCTGAGACTCGACCCTTCCAACCAAAGCCGGAGAAGCAGCATGTACCATTCCACTGCCAACACTGTATGTCAGCACACTATTGAGCAAAGCACGGTGGCAGTTGCCCCAGCAGTCAGCATATGTCTCAGGTAAAAATTAATTCTTAGGAGCTCTCCAGTGAGATTCAGGTTTTAAAAAGTTACTGTACCCCCGAAAGCTTGGGTTTCTCCAAGAAAGTTTTTACTTTGTTCTTCTTATGCCATCAGGTAATGAGATAGGGGGAGCCTTGGCACTCTGCACGGACATCTTCGCCTATAGACACTAGGGAGCCACAGCCAAGGGAAAAGAGAACAGATGTTTCTTAATTTCTTGAAATACTCTTGAAATACAGGTTTGTACTCAAGATGGTTCACAGGATTCGTTCCCTCCCGAAGAGACAATATGGAGACAAGATCTGCACTTGCTCCTTCTCATTCTTCTTTTGTGTCCTCTTGCAGACTTTGTTGAAGCTATAATTACACAGTCACCACTTTCCAAAGCCTCTGCTTTTCCCAACCATACCACTAACCTCCTCAGAAAGGATATTCTACGTAAGTAGGCAAAAGGCCAATAAGAAACATTTTGAAAGTTTTTTTTTTTTAAGATTTTATTTATTTATTTGACAGAGAGAGAGACAGCGAGAGAGGGAACACAAGCCAGAGGAGTAGGAGAGGGAGAAGCAGGTTTCCTGCTGAGCAGGGAGCCTGCTGTGGGACTCAATTCCAGGACCTTGGGATCCTGACCTGAGCCGAAGGCAGACACTTAATGACTGAACCACCCATGTACCCCAACATTTTGTAAGTTTAATATAATTTCTACCATAGGCAAGGAGTGGGGTTTGCAGAGACATGTTTTTGTTTTTTGTTTTTTGTGAGAAGTCATTTAATTACTGCATTTAAAATTCACATAAAGCACTGTGCTGAAGATTAAAGATCTACACGGAAAAACATTTCTGAATTTAAAAACTACCATACCCACATTTACAAGAGTTATAGCATCTTAAGTTGGAAAGGGATTGCTCTATGGAAAGCAGAATTATAAATACAACACTTTAAGCTGCAGCACCTCATTTATTTTTGGAAAAAGAAGTTCAATATTTATTTATCCCTGTAAATATAGTGTTACTATGAGAGGAAAAAAAATCAAAATGATCTACAGAAGCCCTAAATTCTTTCTCGAACATCCTCGGGATGGTGACTGTTCTATCTCCACACCGGATGCCACGTTTTTGCTCTTAAGGAAACACCGAATCGACTTCCTTGATGTGATCCTTTTTTTTTTTTTTTTTTAAATTTAGGAAATAGACCACTCAGGTCTGTACATCTTCACAACATATAGTCTTTTAAGAAGACAAGCCAGAAAATTGAGAGCTTTCCAAGCCACTTGCGGCTCCTCTTAAATTACTTTCTGCAGTTAAAATAACGGTGTTTGTAAACCAAGTGCTTTTCAAGAGTAGGATCCCCCCAAACAGCCGTATGTTATTGTTTTCCGTGGAAGAAAATGCATTACGGTGAAGGTTCGGTGACATAAAGGTGGCACTAGAGAACGAGGGCCATGCTTTTGCTTCCATAAAAGGCGAAGAATAAAACAGAATAGCCCAAGGAAACTCAGGCGTGATGTTACCTCTCAACAGAGACGAAACGTGTTCTGAAATGCTCTACCTTTATACGTTTGAAAAAAATGGAAAATTAAATTTCAAGGAACTTAAAAGTGAAAAAGAAAACGCCATGAACAGCACTTTGGAAACCTCGGGGGAACGAGCGGACCATCTCTCCAGGTGAGGAAAGTGCAGCATTCCGGCTGCTTGGCGTCTGCCTGTGTGACTGGCCCTGAAGGCCCCATTTACACCAGTGTTCTCAGATCACAGTTGTGTCCCGTGCTTTAACTTGATTGCCTCCCTTGGTAGAGGCACAAGGACGCTGAGCTGGAGCCCTCATTTGTCAGCAGCTCAAAACTCTCCCTGATGCCACTGGAATCTAAGCCTTCCCACGTTCCTGAGCTACAACAGGCAATAAAAAGTGCCCATGGGAAAGTGGGGGACAAATACTTCACTTGCCAAAGTCCCCAGACATCTTAGAAAAAAACCTTAATATTATACTTCCTTACCACCGGAAGTTGTTGGTCAACACTAAGTGAGGCCAGCCTGATATTTTTGCTGGAGGAAAACCTCAGAATAAAAATCATTTGGCACTAAAACTTTAAAATGCACAGCTTCTGCCCAAGGAATTTTATAATCCAGAGACGCTGGACGGATAACGCACCCCCGTGTTCTTGAAAAGGTATAATGAGGAGTGGAGTTTAATGTTGCTGCTGCAGTTATTTGTTTAAAGTTTCCATTTTCTTACTGACTTCCCATTTTCAAGGAAATTTCATTTTTATTTCTCAGGTGCCTTAACATCTTGAGCTTTAGTTTCTCTGTCAAGCAGTAATTGCAGTAGATGAATTCCAGTTCAAAGAATTCTGTTAGTTAGAGGCAGCCTTGGAAACTGGGAAAGGACCTATTCCTGCATACCTAGACTGAATAATTTATCTGTTTTGTAAGTCTGGGCTCTTAGATATCTTAAATATGGGCATATCTCAACAGAACAAAACAAGCGCCAATTGAACACCTACTTTAAGCATAGTGATGCCTAAGAAAACAGAGTATATAAAGCAAGTGAGACACAGCAAACGATGAGAGAGCCATTGCAAGCACACGGGCAAGAACTCAATTTCAAACGCTTCAATGTGTACAGATCCATTTTACGGGGATGCAGAGCATGGAACAGCTCCCCATGGGGTAGGTAAATATTTTTTTTTCATGACAGATAAATTAATCCCTTTCAACAATATGTGGTGGCTCATCCAGAGAACAGCTACGGTGCCAAATGGTGTAAAAAGTTCCAAACTGCTGCTATGTTTCCATTTTAAACACAACTCATAACCATAAGAGGATGGGGGACAGAAGAAGGTAAGAAAGTGGGCTCTGGGGGAAAAGCTGAGTAGGAATCCAGGGTCTGCCTCTTTCCAGCTGATACTTGGTGAGGTTGTTTACCCCCAGGTACCTATTTGCATCCTTCTCTTTGTCTTTGCTGAACTAGATCAAAAAATAAGGCAGCAAAAAAATCTTACTCATGATGATATATTCTTATTGTTATACCTTGTAACACAAATGTATAAACCACAGGCTAGAGGTTTTGGTGACTGAGCAAGACTGTTTCATCTTATCTATTCCTGTTGCAAATCAAGTGCCCATTCCTGGCAGTTCTCCGCAGTGGCTTACAGATGTCCATCCTATTTAAATGACACTCAGGTATGGTTTGCCCAGAATCCTAAACCCCTGTCCGGCAGTCTCCCTGGAATCCCTTCTTTCCAAGGGCCTGCCCAAATTAAAACTTAGAGCATGTGCAATGATGTATCAGGAAAGCTCTGAACACTGGAAATGAAATAACTTGTTTTGGAAGAAAAGTTATGGGTACTCGCCTCAGCATCACATATCCCAGAAGGTAGTTGTAGGAAAACACCTTCACATGAAACCAGAAGCTGTGTTTGGATGCCTGAGTTGAATCCTCCTGTGAGGCCTAATCTGTGTATACCAACCTACCTAGATTTGTGGTGTTAGCAGGTGCAAAGAGAGACTGGATAATGATAATACTAAGTGTTGGCAAAGACACAGAGTAGTTCCCAGGGAAAACAGTTCCCATTGCAGAATGGTTTTGCCTCTCCTTCTTCAGGGGACATTGGCCATGTCTAGAGACATCTTCAGTTTTTATACTGGGGGAGGGTACTACTGACATCTGTTAAGGAGAGATCAGGAGTGCCACTGAACATCCCACAGTCCACAGAAAGCCCCTACGAAGAATCATTGGGCCCAAAATGTCAACAGTATCGAGAGGGAAAAATGAAGTGAAGTGGCGGTACCTGTCATGCCCACGGCTGGTGGGACCGCAAACCACACAACCTCTCTGGAAAACAATTTGGCACTGTATGTTAATGTTCGAGATGCTCATAGCCTATGACCCAGCAATTGATTCTGTAGAAATTTCTATCAGTAGTAGAAGAGGTGAATGTGGTATAAAATCCAATGCAAAACTATGGAGGGCTAATGAATGGATTGTAGTTACATGTCCTTAGAGAAAGAGAGAAGCGAAATGACTCTCTCAGCAGAAAGGAACTATAGCAAAGAGAGCTATGGCGACAGAGTACTCAGGGACTCCAGGGCTGACCAGAGAGACACTGGGTTCTGGGGGAACCTAAGCTTTGGGCTGCAAAAAAAAGATGTCCTCGGGTGTCACCAAGATCCAGGAATCCTGCCTTCAAGATCACTTGCCATCCATGACCCCAAATTCCACTCACCCCAGTCACCCTCTGATTCTTAATCAACTCTGTGTATGCCTCGGTGCTGAGGAGGTAGAGCTCTGGCAGGTAAACTTCTTTTTTCCACTACAAAAGGAAGTGGGTTTTTGTAGTGGAAAAGGAAGATTTTTTTCCACTACAAAAAAATGGAACTCAATTTAGTCATCATCTTTTCAATTCAATTTGTGACAAACATTTCTATTATCCTTTGGTTAATTCCATCAGGATTATCAGTCAATAAATGTTCCAGAGTCTACTCTGTGCTGGGTGTGGTGTTTGGTGCTGTACAAACCGAGGAGATGAAAGAGATGTTGTCTCTGTTCTCCAGGAATGCCAGACCACAAGTGGAATGTTCTCTGGAAGTATCAAATGGGGTACTGTGGTGGAAGTAATAGGGTGAGGTGCATCCGGGTGCGTCTGTCTGAGGAGGCAACCTCTACACAGAAAGGAGAAGATGGAAAAGAATCAGCTATGTGAAGAACTGAGAAAAAACTTTCCAGGCACAAAGAACTCTGCAATTTAAGAGAGAGAAAAAGAAAAAAACAGTTTTAATGTAGTATGCACTTAAATGTAGTATAGTCATTTTGCCTGGTTTGTAATTTATGGATATGTAATTGTAGTAACATAGAATTTGGTATCTTGTTTAATATGATATTATGAACATTTTTTTCATGTCGCCACATAATGTTCATAAAAATATCATGTTCCAGAGACATTCTACAGATTGGCGATATGACCTTTTACTTAATCACTGCCTTGGTATTCAGGTGTTTGTATCACTTAAAATTGTTTGCCCTCCAAATAGCGCTGAAATGAAGGTCTTTCTACGCATAATTTTCCCTGTGTCTTTTGATTGATTGTCCTAGGCCAGTTTCCACCTATCTTACATTTAAACACAATACCCATACTAGGATAATGAAGCATGTTTCATTCTTGGTTCATCTTAATCACTTTTACATTTAAAATCCTTAAGTTTAGAGAATAGCTCCCATTATCTAAACCATAAAATGTCCTTCATTTTGGCATAGTCTCTAACTCTCTTCAAAATTCATCACACCCATAAACTGAAGAACCGAACTACAGCTACCAAAAAGACTTTAAAGTTTGAAATCTGGTTTTAGGAGGCTGAAATTTCCCCAGCTTGTGATTTAGCACATGTTTTTGTTTTTTGTAGTATCTGGCAGTCAACTTTACATGTTTCCTTTTAAGAGATGGTTTACAATCACCAGGACACACTATATATGACAAAATTACCTGGGCCTGTCTCTGAATTAAGTACCACTAGAATCATAATAAAATTCAAAATTTCAGCTCAAAGGCTTTCTTGTGAGTCTAGCACCCTTTGGGTCTTGTGGTGGCCTCAGAAGATCCCTTCCTCTGACCCCAAACTCTGGCCTCTCTCAGAAATCCACTTACATAAAAGTAATAGAGTTGTCATGTAAAAGAATTCAAGTCTTCTGTGTTAAAAGAAGTTTTAAGGGACAATATTTAATAGTGGGTGATGAATGCCAGTCTGAAGAAACCATCACCTAACTTGGTTGGCCCACTGATTTGAGTATCAGAGGGGTTGAAAGCAGCACAATGATTTAGCTATCATTGAATGGTTAAACATAAATCACTGGAATAAATAATATCTTTGCCATTATGAAGGACAAGTCCAGTGTGAATCACTTCTAAACTACTTCATGGTGACCGATACAACAATAATCCAAGCTTCCATTTCCAGAGTTGCTTACAGCTCACAAATCATATTTGTATACTTGACACTCCTGCCCTGAAGGGTAGGTAGGACAGAAAATTTTTTTTTTTAATAGATGAGAAAATTATTCTTTTAGAGGTTAAGAGATCTGCTTGAAATAGTATATAATGAAGTGAGGCAACAAACTCTGGTCTCCTGATTCTAAATCAACTGCTCGTACCCTGATACCCAAGATGAAGGCACAATGAGAAGAGGTGAGCTTCTAGTTTCAACCTTGGCATGAATTAACTAGTCATGTCACCTCGTGCAGATCAAGTAACTCTGTCACCTTCATTATGTGTAAAATGAAAACATTTCACATGATCCCTAAAGACTTAAAATTCTGTTCTTAAAATTCTTTTTTATTATGAATTATTGAATGTATTTAAAGTAAACAACAACCACACACACACACACACACACACACACACACAAAACCAGTTCACCCATTTCTCCCAATCCCAGCCCCCCACCTCTGGCGACCACCACTCTGTTCTCTGAATCATTGAGCTTGCTTTTTCTTTTTTTTTTTTTTAATTTTTGATTTCACATATAAGTGAAATCATATGGTATTTGTCTTTCCCTGACTTATTTCACTTAGTCTAATACCTTTGAAGTCCATGTATGCTGTCCCAAATAGCTAGATCTCACTCTTTTATATGTCTGAGTAATATCCCATTGTACATATATACCAGATTCTTTATCCATTCATCTATCAATGGACTCTTAGGCTGTTTCCCTATATTAGCTATTATAAATAATGCTGTAATGAACATGTGGGTGCAGGTATCTTTTTGAGTTAGTGTTATTGTATTCTTTGAATAAATATCTAATAGTGGGATGACTGGATTGTATCGTAGTTCTATTTTTAACTTTCTGAAGCATATCCATAATGTTTTCTGTAGTAGCTATACCAATTTACATTCCCGTAAATAGAGTATAAGTGTTCCCTTTCCTCCACATCCTTGCCAAGAGTTCTTGTCTTGTTGGTAACAGTCATTCTAACAGGTATGAGGTGGTATCTTATTGTAGTTTTGATTTGTATTCCCCTGATGATTAGTGATGTTCAGAACCTTTTCATATACCTGTTGGCTATCTGTATGTCTTCTTTGGAAAAATGTCTATTCAGATCTTCTGACTTATTTTAAATTAATTTTTATATATTTTTTATTAACGTATAATGTATTATTAGCCCCAGGGGTACAGGTCTGTGAATCACCAGGTTTACACACTTCACAGCACTCACCATAGCACACACCCTCCCCAGTGTCCATAACCCAACCACCCTCTCCCTACCCGCCCTCCCCCTGGCCACCCTTAGTTTGTTTTGTGACATTAAGAGTCTCTTATGGTTTGTCTTCCTCCCGATCCCAACCTGTTTCATTAATTCCTTTCCTATTCCCCAAACCCCCCACGTTGTCTTTCAGTTTCCTCATATCAGGGAGACTTTTTTAAATTAGATTTTTTTTTTTCTAAATGTTGAGTTGCATAAAGTTTTTTTATATATATTTTGGATATTAACCCCCATGTCAGATATATCATTTGCAATATTTTCTCCCATTCTGTAAGATGTCTTTTCATTTTCTTGATGGTTTCCTTTGCTATGCCCCTTTTTAATTTGATATACTCCCAAATTTGTTTACTTTTTATTTTGTTGTCTTAGCTTTTTGGTGTCAAATCCAAAAAATCATCATCAGGATCTATGTCAAGAAGCTTAACCTCTATTTTTTTTTTCTAGGAGTTTTATGAATTTAAGTCTTACATTCAAGTCTTTAATCCATTTTGAGTTGATTTTTGTGAGTGGTGTAAGACAGCAGTACAATTTGGTTCTTTTGCATGTGGCTGTCCAGTTTCCCCACAAACAGTTATCAGAGAGACTGTTCTTTCCACAGTGTATACCCTTTCCTCCTCTGTCATGAATTAAATGACCAAATATGCATGGGCTTATTTCTAGTCTCTCTATTCTCTTCTATTGATCTAATTGTCTGTTTTTATATGAATACCATATCTTTTAAATTACTATAGCTTTGTAATACAGTTTGAAATCAGGGAACACATGTCTCCAGCTTTGTTCTTTTTTCAAGATTTCTTGGGCTATTCAGGATATTCTGTGGCTCTATATAAATCTTAGAATCATTTATTCCATTATTTTAAAAATGCCTTTGGGATTTTGATAGAGATTGCACCAAGTCTTTATACTGCTTTAGGTGATATGGACATTTTAACAATATTAATGCTTCCAGTCCATGAGCATGGAATATCTCTCATTTCTGTTTTCAATTTATTTCATTAATGTCTTACAGTTTTCAGTACAGGTCTTTCACCTCCTTGGTTAAATTTATTCCTAGGTGTTTCATTCTTTTTGATGCAATTGCAAATGAGATTGTTTTCTGAATTCTTCTGATAGTTCATTACTAGTGCATAACAACACACAGATTTTTGTACATTAATTTTGTACCCTGTAACTTTACTGAACTCATTTATCAGTTCTAAGTTTTTTGATGGACTCTTCAGGGTTTTCTATATATAATATCATGTCATCTATAAATAATGACAGTTTTACTTCTCTCCAACTTGGATGCCTTTTACTTCTTTTTCAAGCCTAATTGCTCTATGTAGGTCCAATACTGTATTTATTAAAAGTGGTGAAAGTGGAGGGGTGCCTGGGTGGCTCAGTGGGTTAAAGCCTCTGCCTTCAGCTCAGGTCATGATCCCAGGCTTCTGGGATTGAGCCCTGCATCGGGCTCTCTGCTTGGCAGGGAGCCTGCTTCCCTTCCTCTCTCTCTGCCTGCCTCTCTGTCTACTTGTAACCTCTGTCAAATAAATAAAAAAAATTTTTTTTAAAAGTGGTGAAAGTGGGGATTCTTGTCTTGCTCTTGGTTTTAGAGGAAAAACCTTCACCTTTCTACTGGTGATTATGATGTTGGCTGTGTTAGCAATGTTAGCTTCTTGTCAAATATGGTCTTTACTATGTTGATGTAGGTTTCCCTTGTAATTGCTTTGTTTAGAGTTTTTAGCTTAATAATGGATCTCATGAATGGACAGTGAATTTTGTCAAATGCTTCTTCTGCATCTATTGAGGTGATAATATGATCTCTATCTTTCATTTTGTTAGTGTAGTATATCACACTGACTGATTTGCTGATGTTGAACCACCCTTACATCCCTAGAATAAATCCCATTTGATCATGGTGTACAAGCTTTTTATTGAATTGCTGTATTTGGTTTGCTGATATTCTGTGGAGGATTTTTACATCTATGGTCATCAGGAATATTCGTCTGTAATCTTTTCTCATTGCAGCCTTCTTGTCTAGTTTTAGTATTAGGGTAATGTTGGTCTCCTAAAATGAGTTTGGAAGTGTTCCTGCCTCTTCTCATTTTTTTGGAAGAGTTTAAGAAAGATTAGTATTAATTCTTCTGTGAGTGTTTGGCAGAATTCACCAGTGAAGCCATCTGGTTCTGAGCTCTTTAAATTTTTTTCTGTGTTGTGGTGGTTGTTGTTGTTTAGAGAGAAGGAGGGAGAAAGAGAGTGAGCAGGGGCACAATGTGGGGAGAACGGCAGAGGGAGAGAGAGACTCTTAAGCAGACTTCATGCCCAGCATGCAACCTGACATGGGACTTGATCTCATAACCCTGAGATCACGACCTGGGCCTGAGATCAAGAGTCAGATGCTTAACTGAACTACCCAAACACACCTGAGCTTTCATTTTATGAGAGGTTTTTGATTACTGATTTAATCTTCTTACTATACAGATCTTTTATTTCACATGAAATAGTCTTGGCAGGTTGTATATTCTAGGAATGTATGTTTCTTCTTGGTTGGCCAATTTGTCAGTATATAATTGTTCATAGTGGTCTCTTATAATCCTTTGTATTTCTGTGATATCAGCTGTAACTTCTCTTTCATTTCTGATTTTATTTGAGTCCTTTCTTTTGTCTTGGTCATTCTAGCTAAAGGTTTATCAATTTTATCTTTTTAAAGAACCAGCTGTTAGTTTTATTGACCTTTTCTATAGTTACTTAGTCTGTTTCATTTATTTTTGCTCCAATTTTTGGTATTTCCTTCCTTCCACTGTTTCTAGTTCCTTGTAGGATAAAGTTAGGTTGTCGACTTGTCTCTTCTTGTTTCTTGAGGTAGGCATTTGTATTTATACACATAAACATGTCTATTTTGTGTACCTTTTACCTAATGGTTGTAATTACAGTTTTATTTACTATGCTGTCTTTAATCTTCATGTTAGCTTTATAACTATAATCTAATCCACTAAATTGATTATAGATTTAACATTCCAGTGAGATTTATTCTTTCATATGTGTTCTTATTAGTAATAAGTACCCTTTCTTTTCAGCATAAAAAAAAATCCCTTTCACATTTCTTGTATAAGCAGTCTAGTGTTGATGTATTCCTTTACCTTTTGCTTCTCTGGAAATCTCTTTATCTCTCCTTCAATTCTGAATAACTTTGCCATGCAGAACATTCTTGGTTGGGAGGTTTTTTTGTTTTTGTTTTTGTCTTTGCTTTTTTTCTTTTAGCACTTTGAATATATTGTGCCACTCTCTTCTGGCCTGCAATGTTCCTGCTAAAAAATTGCTGACAATCTCACTGGAAGGGAAAGGAGGTTCCCTGTACATGTTCTCTTGCTGCTTTTAAGATTCTCTCCTTGTCCTTAACTTTTGACATTTTAATTATAATGTGTTCTAGTATGTGTCTCTTTGGGCTCATCTTATTTGTAACTCTCTGGGGTTCTTGAAGCTGGATTATCTATTTCTTTCTCCATGTTAGAAAAGTTTTCAACTGTCATTTCTTCAAATAAGATGTCTGCTCCTTTCTCCCTCTCTTCTTCCTCTGGGAGCCCTATCACTGGAATGTTAGTCAGTTTGATATTGTCCTCTAAGTCTCTTAAGCAACCTACTTTGTTTCATTCTTTTTTCTTTTTGTCATTCTGATTAGAATAATTCCACTGCTCTATCTTTAAGTTAAATGATTCTTTCCTCTGCTTTGCCCAGTCTGTCGTTGAACCCCTCTGGTTTACTTTTCAATTCAGTCATTGTGTCCTTCAGTTCTGTGGCTTCTGTTTAGCACTTCTTAGTATTTTCCATCTCCTTTTGTTTAACTTCTCACTATGATCACACATTCTTCTTCCAGTTTGGTGAACATCTTTATGATGATTATTTTGAACTATTTATCAGGTAAACTATTTATCTCCATTTCATTCAGGTACCCCCCTGCCCCTGCCCCAGATTTCATCTTGTTCTTTCATTTGGAATGGATTCCTCTATTTTTCATTTTGTTTGACACTCTGTGTTGATTTCTACACAGTAGATATAACCACCACTTCTCCTTGTCTTGAAAAAGTAGCATTGTATAGAAGATATATTTTGTTATTCAACCCTACCCCAGCTCTTAAGTATCTCTCAAATACTTGTGCTTGTCCACACAGTCTAGTATATCTTTAACATCTCCCAGTATCTAAGGATGTGTCAAGATCAGTTAGCATTCTGAAACGGAAGAATTCAGCACCTACATTCAGGCTGACTAGAAGCCAGACCCTCAGATATCAGCTTTCATAAGTATGCAAATAATAAAGTCCTGCCGGACCACAAGCATCAACACTGCTGGTACTGGAGTCAGAAAATTTAGAGGTGTCCTCTGGGTGGCAATTCCAAAAATTGGGGCTTCAAACAACTGTATAAGCTCTTTTCTCAGAGACCAGTAAGCTGAAGCAAGACAGAGAATGCCAAGATAACACCCACATCCTACATTCCTTGAAAGCAAATTCACTGTATACTAAATATGTGCTCAACATGAAGCTTTTCCCTCAGACCAAAGTTCCAGGACAAGCAAAGAAGGCTCCTTCTCAGAAAGACTAGGGGGTATGCCTCAGTCTATTTGTGTAGTACCCTGGGGTAGTAGCCTTCCAAGTACTGTCCATCTGACTGCCACAGTTTCATGGGATCCAGTAATGCAAACCTACCTCCACCCCTGACCCCCACCCCTGCCCAGCCAGCAGAGCCACATGATCAAGGGGTATCTTAGGCAACAGCTACAATAATCTGAATACCGGATAATAAACAAGGGCAATAATAGACACAAATAAAGCTCATTCCAGCATATTCACAACAGAGGGGGAGCACAAAGATAAGGCCCACCTACCAATGTCTTTGGAAAAAATCACAGTAATCTCCAAGATGCATATTTAATTACGAACATCCCTTCAGTCTTGCAGCCATGATCAGCTAATAGGCCTCCTTCACAGAAAGACCAAGCTCCTGGGTCCTTTGCCTCTTGCTGTGCCCTGGGGGTGGTAACTATTAGGAAATCTTTCTCTACTGCTTACAGTCCTATGGGACCCATGAATATAAGCCTCATTGGACACCAGCACCAGGTGAAGTAGCTATGTCACCTGGCAACAGCCACAAAAACCGGGGTGCCAGCTAGGGATATGAGCTCCTTTCTGGTTGACTCCAGCTATTACAGTGTCATGAAACCAGGATCACATGTTCCCTTGGTCACTAGAGTCAGGCTATCAAGAGGCATCCTCTGGGCAACAGCCACAAAAACCAGGGCACCAAATGTGTGTAAAAGCCCCTACTAGGAGAAACTAGATACTGGTGGCAGTATCTCCCAGGTGGGGGAAAGGGAAATGGCAAAGGGAAAGCATGAAGATGGCACCTGCCAGTCTCTCTACCGAGAGAATATTCCAGAAGATTCCTAGGTGTGTGTGCTAAATTAGAAGCCAGCTCCTTAAGCTGTTACTTTAATACAAGTAGGTGAGCCACCTTCACTTAAAATTTGGACACAATTGGCTGCTTCTGAGTTGGGCCCCAGGGTGGGTTAATCTGTATGCATGAGCCTTTAAGAGTTGTTTCTCAG
Source organism: Enhydra lutris kenyoni (assembly GCF_002288905.1). Lineage (NCBI taxonomy): Eukaryota > Metazoa > Chordata > Mammalia > Carnivora > Mustelidae > Enhydra > Enhydra lutris. Next base: position 97,958,072 of record NW_019154085.1, on the reverse strand, counting down.
ATTGCTACTGTTGTATGGGTTTTAGGAAAGAGGACATGTTGGTTTTCAAAGTTAGATGTTTTAGAAGCTTGTTTCTTGAATGCATATCTTAAGAAGTTTGGGGGTTTGATGTGAGGATTGAATCCTCCTCCAGTCACAGTGAGAGAAACTGGATTTTGAGTTACCTCCTAGTGGTGGGTCACCATTCTGGGGGTGAAGTTTATGGTGAGATTATACCTCAGACTCTCCTACCCAGTTTGATGTGGTTTTCTTCTTATTTGTCTAAGGTGTAGTTGTCATGCAGCCAACTTTTAGTTGTTGCTTTTTGTTTTTAAATAAAATTGTTCCACTTGTATCTGTAGTTTTGGTATCTCCAAGGGAGGAGATGAGTCTGAAATCTTCCTATGTTGCCATCTTATCAAAATTGCATTTACTATTAAAGAATTTCTTTCTTATTTACATGAGAACAAAGTATCTCCCCACTACACTTTCCTGCTCCCCACCTCTTATCTAGTTATACTTCTGCCCATGACAACTATATAGATATGATCTGATTCAATAAGTCAACCCCAATGGCACAATATAATAATAATGATAATAGTGACAAGAAGATAATTACCAGCTATTTTTAATTGTGTGCTTACTATTTGGAAGGCACTATTTTAATTGCTTTCTATGACAACTCATTTAATCATCACGATCGCCCTAGAGCTAAGTAAAGTTACTATTTCCATTCTACTATTAGAAGACTCAGACCAGAAGAGGTAGAGTAATGTGTTCAAGGTCACAAAGCTGGAGTTAAGATTCACAGTCAGACAACATGATCTAAGACCTCATACACTTCTCTATTACTTTATGCTGCTACAACCCTTAACTTAAAATTTTGTCAAACTAGTCTTCAAGAGATTGAACTGATAAACATAATAAACATTCTTTTTTTTTTTTTTCCTTTTCTTTTTTCCCCTGGGAGCCTGATGCTCCAGAGCTCGGGACTCCACGATCATGACCTGAGTCGAAGGCAGTTGCCCAACCAAACGAACCACCCAGGCACCCCATAATAAACATTCTTGACCACAGAGTTTGCCTGAATCTACCTTATCTAGGACAGTACCATATTACCATGTAAAAAGACTCCAACCAGTTTTTCCCAAATGGATTAATTCTTATACTTTCTTGACAGAAGGGTCTGTACTGTTTATAGGGTCCTTTCCATTAAAGGGACTCCCCAAACCTAAGGCATTATTTGGGCAACAGCTCATTGAAAGAGATCCACTGCAGTGTGACATCATCAGAATGGGTCCTATTAGTGATGGTCTCCTTTCTCTACTTCACCACTTCCTGGCCTTTTTGAGAGCTCACTTCCTCTTTTCAGCCAGTAGAGAGTCAATTAATTCAATCTGCTATGAAGTCTTCCACTCCTAGAAAGAACACTTAGACTAGAAACAGAAACAAAAACAAAAACAAAAACAAAAAAGAGAGAGAGAGAGAGAGAGAGAGAGGGAGAGAGAGAGAAAAGGCCTTCTATTCTTTAACTCAACTCCAGGAAGAAAAAACTAAAATATATATGATTTTATTATCCATGTTTTTTTATTAGCTAAGAATAATTTTCTTGCATTTTTGTAAGATCACATTTGTTGTTCATCTTTTTTTTAAAGATTTTATTTATTTATTTGACAGACAGAGATCACAAGCAGGCAGAGAGGCAGGCAGAGAGAGAGGAGGAAGCAGGCTCCCCGCTGAGCAGAGAGCCTGATACGGAGCTCGATCCCAGGACCCTAAGGCAGAGGCTTTAATCCACTAAGCCACCTAGGTGCCCCTTTGTTGTTCATTTTAATGGTGAAGCTTTTGGAGCAAAGGGGCTGAGACTACCCTTCAAATAAAAATAGGGTTCATCAATGTGTGGTCTTTAAGTTTACCCAGCCCCAGTATTTACTCTCTACTTCATGGACAGTGTTCTCACCTTCTGAACAACCCAGCAAATGGGAAGGATGCCCCTTTCTTCTGGTAACCTTCCCATTAAGGGCCATGCAAGTCATTCTCCTCTCTATTCTTCATTAATTTCCTTGTAGAGCTGTGGAACACAGCCCTGGGACTGAGCATCCCAGCATAATAAAAGTAATTATATAGGAAAAATCTACCAGCATTTTCCACTAGCAGTAGATGCATATAAGAAACATCCTAAAGTTGGGACAAAGGCTTCTGAGCAGCTCTTAACAATCTTGCCTAACTACCCTGACCTTGAAATGCCTAAGTTCACTGTAGTAAACCTGAGAGCAACATATCGAATGCTCTGACTGCTGTTGTGTTTCTAGAATTCCACCACCACCTGAATCCTGAAGCCTCCAACGAGATGTGCTACAGTAAATCTCACTCCCACTAATCAAGATGGAAATCTTTTCTTTCCCAATTAGGTCCAATTGCACAGATGAAGCAGCACATCTGTTTGCCTTTCAAGAAGGCTCACCCAGGGGATTGTGGAGCCTTACTGACATAACAACTAGACGGTTTGTCATCTATCTCTTCCTCTTACAGAGCATTTCTGCCATCTTTTATCAGTGGTGATACACAGCTTCCTTTTTGTGACAATATTAACCCAGGACTGCTGCTGTAAGCATCCAGACTCTGCTCGCTGCCTGCAGGGACTTCTGATGAGAGTTTATCAGGACTGCTGAGCCTCGTGCTTTTACATTAAAGTGGCTCCCACTCACAGTTATTAGTGTGTGTGTGGCGAGCCCACACCTGCACACACATCAGGGTAGCTCTCCATAAAAGTGCTACCTAGAGCAGTGGAAATCTGTTTCCATTAGAAAATAGGATCACTTCTGTGCAGCTGAAAAACTAATCTGATATGAAATGTGCCTGGCAGAGTTTAGAAGTAATGGCAAATACCCAGATGTGGCTGCCACAGCAAGGTATTAAAGGAGTTGCCAGGATAAGGTATCACTGTGCAATTCAGGGTTGTTTGTAAAGCCATAAACAAACCAACAGATGCAAAAGATACACTATAATCCCAAACCACAGTAAAAGGAACCTCCAATAACCAGACACTGACTTTCAGAACATGCTTTCCCTTGGATGACTTCTTTTTAAATAAGTTTAGTATGGGCATAATATTAAATTCTACGTAAGTCACAGAGATTCATGCAAAAGCAGTTTTCTTTAAAATGGCTGGAAGACAGGCATTTCCTGAGGGGAAAATATGGAAGAAATACATAAGTTCATTGCTTTTTGGGACTTCCTGTAAAAATGGAAGGAACAGAGTTGGGAAGTTGGACTTTGGGGTCAGAGAGAGTTCAGAAACAGCCCTGCAATTTCCTAGCCAGGGTGCTTGTACTCTGAACCAGTACGCTGGGGTATTAACAACAATAGCCTCTTCCATGCGTTGTTGTAAAGAGCTGTGTAGAGCCTGTGAAGACTAAGTGTCCCACAAATATTAGCCCTTGTTGTCATTACCCATAGTGAATTGTGGTTGCTATCACTGTGGGTTCTCAGAGGATGCCACAACAGCTGTAACAAGAAAGTCTGTCTGGGGACTTCTGGCAATACCCTTACCTTTACGACTTTCTCATTCAACACTGCGTTCATATTATTATAATAGGTGGGAAAAATGGAGAAGGAATAGATCATGCCTCATTCTAATGAGAAATTCTTTCCACCTCCTGGCAACAATGGGAACATGGACAGCCTACGCTGTGCAGCTCGGGCACAGGGCAATGGCACAGTGATGAGTACTCTGAAGCCACCTATACTCTTCTCTTTTTTCCAAACCTCCTTTCCATACCACCTCCGTTGATGGCCCACTCTACTTTTGCTTATGCTTTGGCTCTGAGACACTTCTCAACTTAGGAATAACCTCTATCCAGTTCTGTTCAAAACATACCATCTCTTTAAGACTACCATGTTCATTCCAGCACTATTCACAACAGCCACGATGTGTGAACAACGAGTGATAAATGTCCATCTAGCGACACCCAAATAAAAAAGTGTGGTAGATACACACTTTTTATTGTGTGGCTTACAAATTAATTATTCAGACTTACAAAAAACTACATGAATGAGCTTTGAGGACATTATGCTAAGTGAAGTAAGCCAGTCACAGAAAGACAAATACTGTGTGATTCCACTTAGATAAGGTATTGAAAGCAGTGAAATTCGTACAAAGAGTGGAAAGGCAATTGTCAGGGGCTCAGGCTGGTGGGTGGGTAACAGGAAGGTACTAATCAAGAGGCACAAAGATTCAGTAAGGCAAGACAAATAAGTTCCTGAGATCTACTGTATAGCACTGTGTCTATCGTCAACAGTACTGTATCATCACTTCCAATTTTAAGAAGGCAGATCTCACGTTAAGTGTTCTTAGTAAAACAAGGTGTACACATACACACATACACACATACACACACACACACACACACACACACACACACAGAGCAAACATCTCCTGATTTGGTTTTGTCACTCAGACAACACGCTTCCTAAGTCTAACAAACCAATCTAGTATACACCGTCAAAATGGGTCTTGATAGATTAAATTATCCCCATGCTGGAAATAATGACAATCTGAGACTCTCTGAAGCAAAATGGGATATTCCAAGTAATTTTTCACACTGGCATTTTAGACAGTTGAGCAGGTAGGTAGAGAAATAAAGGGGGAAATCTTGAGCAGGTTCTTCTTGAAGGCATTCAAATCATAATACATCAGCTACAACCTAATTTGTATACTGTGACATCAATCCCACAAAAGAAGAGACAGTTGTTTTGTGGAACGGTAAGGAAAAGTAGGCTATTACATGCTTAATTACAGATCCTGCCCTTTTACTCCAATAGAGATACAATCCCAACTGAGTAGAAATGTGGGGTCTTTGGAGAAGATAGCATTTTTTTAAAAAATTTTACTTTTGTTATTTTTTGCTTATTTTTGCTGATGTTGTTTTAATAAAGAAAAGCATTAGGACCCATCTACTCATTACAGGGCTGAAAACATCCTCATGTCATCAGCCTTTGGTGCTATTCTCTGAGACACTCTCTCTCCCACTCCGAAGGCCACATCTGGTCCAGCATGCTCAGAGTACCTATACCACACGCATTCCATCTGAACTTGCTAAGAATTCAACTTGGATTTTAAATGAATGTGGCTCCCTCTTCTGGTAGAAAGCAAGAATCAATAAAAACCTCTGAAAAGGAGAGCAGGGGATTAATCTCCCACTCTTGCAGCTCCAGAAATATTTGTCAGCACACTATCCCTAACAAGACGACAGGCCCTTCAAGGTTCTTGTATTCTGATACTAATGCTAATGGGGTGAAGAGGTTCGTAAGTAAAATGCAGTAACAAGAGAAGGAAAAAAGAAAAGCTTGCTTCAGAACAGGAAAAAATGAAACATCAATCAGAGAATTCCCCATGGGCTATGTTTAAAGAGAGAATCTGTGGTTAAAATAACTAAGTGTTTTTCTTTAAATAATAAGAAATTGCCTTTTGTTCCCTTGGTGTCTTAAAAAGAGGACATTTCTATATAAAGTTACATGGATGGAGGGATTGAAAGACAAACTAAATACTGTTTTGAAAAACTACTATTAACAGAGTTATTCTCTGTTAATAAATATATTTATTATTTATATACTTCTATATTATATATATATATTAAATATGTCTGTAAATATGTTAATATGCCAAACTCCCGTATGACTTCTTGATTTTTTTTTTTAATCAGGTCAAACCCACAACCCTAAAATTATCTTCCATCACATATCTACAAGTAAGTCTTACAAATAGACACTTTGAGAAAGAGCATTTTGTATATAAGGAATAAAAACTTGAGCCCCAACTATATAATTCTTTAACATAAAGGTAAACACATAGACATCAATAACAATGGCACCATATACCTATGCATATATGAATTTCAACAGCAACACAAAAATATGAATTAATGATGCACAGATGTGCCATTTCCTAAATAAATCTTAAAAGGCTGAGCACTACAGGGCGTAAGAAGTAGTTACACACAAAACAAAATAAAACAACAACAACAACAAAAATAATCCTAGCACTCCAAATAAAAGAACCCATTTAGACACCCCCCCCCCCATTTTATCTCTTAACACTTCATTGATTGCTGGAATATACTCACTCCTGACTGATCCCAATGTTTCTGGATCACAAATCCTGCCATTGCTAGAGGCTATAAGCCCAGCTTTATCATGTCTTTATGAAAGAGTTTCAAGGCTGGAAGCAATGCATTGTGCTCCCATGCAGAAGGTTCAAGCTCAGGAAGACAGAGGGCTGCATTCTCATGCCAGGGGCAACCAGAGAAAACCTACATGCTATTTTGTTAGGCTTCTGAGGACGCCTTCCTCACAGCCTCAGTGAAGATTAGGTAAACTCTCCAGAAGTGGGGATGACAGGAGGCTGGGGGTGGCATATTGCCAAAGACAGTTTGGGTGCATGTCATATTTTCTGTTCTTTTTTACCAAGAGGTGTATTGCAACTCTGGGGGGAGCTGGAAGAAAGGAAATGGATATGGAAACATCAAGCATCATTCATGTCAACATATAATAAACTTATCAGGAATTCTGAAACCAGGAAAGGGATAAAGAGAATGGAGAGAAGACAGGATCATATGCACATTTCTCAGTGATTAAAAAATATATGTAATTAACATTAGTACAACAGCATTGACTAAATTAAACAGCTTATTTGGATTTCATCAATTTTCTACTAATACCCTTTCCCTTTTCCAGGATCCCAGGTTGCATTTATTGTCATGTCTCCTTAGTTACTTCTAGCTTGCAGGAATTGCTCAGTCTTTCCTTGACTTGATAACCTTTGATAGACCTCAACATACTCAATTTGAGTACTCAGATGCTTTCTCCTTATTGGAATAGCTATGCATTTGGGGGCAACATACCACACAAACAGACACGCATACGATATGTTCTTCCCAGCAAAGCATATCAAGCAGTTAATAGTGCCAGTATATCTTAATGCTGGTGATGTTAAATTATTTATGTTCATCACTTCATCGAGGTGTTACCTGCCAGAATTCTCTACTGTATAGTTTTCTCCTTTTTGTACTTGATACATATCCTGGATGAGATCATTTGAGACTATGCAAATTCTATTTTTCCTCAAACTTCTGCCCACTCTTTTCTAGCATCCATCAGTATGGACTCATAGAAATTTATTTTATGCTGTAGGGGTTAAAATCCAACACAGAGCTTATTCACATTATTCTGTTGCTCAGATTGTTCCAACTTTGGCCATAAAGACCTTCAGTTTGGAGCCTGTGTTCTTTTTGAGTAATGCCCATCTATTGGGGGGCATTTCCTTACTTGTTGACACAACAAAATGTTCGTCTTGTGTTCTCCAGCTCCTGCCCTGGAATCAATCATTTGTTTAGAGTCTCAGTTCATTTAACTAGAGATTAAGCGTTCTAAAACCAAGACGTGGGCTCAAGTTATACCCCTTGGGAGACTGGAATGTCAATGGTTCAAGCCCTTTCAATGATCAGAGCAAGGAAATACATGTATTTATAATAATAACAACTTATGTATACACTTAAATCTACATTTCTGTATGTATATGTCTGTGAAGTAAGTACATACACAGCCCCCTGTAACCATGAGTTTTTACTAATACCTATAATCCCAAATACCACCGAGTTCATTTTAGCAGTATCCTTTTCTTTTTTGATAACTTCTTTCTCCAAGAATAAAAACCTAATTCTAATATCTACAAATATCCACAATATAACTATTTGTTGAATTCTAGTATACAAAGTCATTTTGGAATTTCCAGCCCATACCCTCTGAGAAATATCTTAACTACTAGATGACAACATTTATGTACAATTCTCTTTATCTTTTGCCTTACAGCAGCCAGTCAAAAATACTGTTTCTTGCCGCTACTTTGGTTGGTTCTTCACTCACCCTGTTTCACTTTCTCTGTTAATCATTTAAAGTACAGTTAAGGTGTTACTGTCTGTGTTCCACTGTGGGTCCCTCATACATCCTGACTGGTTTTATTCATTTGCTTATTTGGGAGGCATGTAGAGATCATGGGAAACATTCCTGTGATTCTAGAAGTCGGAGCTCTACAACGATTCAGAGTGTGTCACTCTCTTCTCATCCCACCTACCTGGCCCCATTCCCCACTTTTCTCACCCCTTTTCCCACTGATACCTAGAGGTAACCAATCATTTTAGTCTCTGGTTTATTCTTCCTGGGTTTCTTCTACACCAATGAGCAGATACATATATATTTCCTGGTATGGCCTCCATTCTTACATGAAGCGTACCAGACTATAAATACTCTCTTGTGCTCTAGTTTTTCATTCAAGATATACTCTAGAAACTATACTAGATCAATTCATAGAGATCTTGTTTTGTTTTGTTTTGCTTTCACAATTACATAGAATTGCAGTGCATGGTTCACTACAGTTTATTCAAGCAATCTCCTACTTTGGGCATTTAGGTTATTTCCAGTATTTTGCCACCAAAAAAAAAAAAAAAAAAAGCTGAAATGAACAACCTTGGGCATATGTCCTTTTACATCCTTGCAGATGTGTCAAAAGATAGATTCCTAGAAGTAGGTCTAAAGGTAAGTGCATATGTAATTTTGTTAGATAGCACCAGATTTTCCTTCAGAAGGACTGGCCACATCAGTCTGCCTTCCCACCAGCAATTCCTGATTGTGTTTTTTTCCCCCACAGCCTTACCTACAGAATGCATTATAATGTTATCTAGTCTTTACCATTCTGATAGGTGAGAAATGAGAGCTCACTGGTGAACTATTTTGTATTTCTCTAATTATGACTGAGTTTGAATATATTTTTCATTTGCCTGTGCGTCATTTTCTATCATTTTGTAAATTATATGTGCATGCTTCTTTTCCACTTTTTTTCTATTGGATTTTTGATACACTGGCCCTCAATTTTAAGGATTTTTAATATGTTAAATATGTTAGCCCTTTGTTGTGACACACATTGTGATTATTTTGCTCTAGCTTGTCAGCTGTCTTTCAGCTTTGTTTACAATGTTTTCAGTCATGTACAAATGTTTAATTTTTATGTGAAATGTATCAGCCTTTTATTGCATCTGGAGTTTGAGTCATAGTTAGAAAACCTTTCCCTAAACCGAAGTTAAAGAGAAATTCATCTGTTTTCTTCAAGTATTTATAGTTTCATCTGTCACATTTGCATCTCTAAGCCATTTAAACTTTATTGTTGTTCACAATTTAAGCACATAGAATTTCTTTTGGTGGCAACTTAAAGCTTCATATCTGTTTACTCTCACAACATTCTGAGAATTGCCTTGATTTTCCTGCTTTGACCTAGACCAAAGCCAACTCCAGCAGTAAGTAACTGGAGAGTCACTAGCAGCTGGATCTGACTTTCAGACTGAAGCTTTATGCAATCCAGATTCTCCACCTTCCCTTACCCTGTCTCTTCTGGTCTGTGTCTGCCTCTGTCTCTCTCACCTCACAGATGGGAAGCTAGAACTCCAATGATAAGCCTAATTGGGTTACAGGCAACAATGGAATGATCTCTTGACAGCCCATTCTTTATTGGAGGGTATACTCTAAGCTCTGTATACCAGCCCTCATTGTGAAGTAGGAATGCCAGGGACCATGGTAAATCCATTAACAGAACTTGCTTCCCATTATTAGCACCATCTGAGTCTGTTAAAAATCTTAACTAGGAGTTTAATTTCTCTACAGAGGGCTTTAAATTAATTAGGGGTTTACATGCTAACAAAGAGCCTGATGCATCCATAAATCAATCCGATGTAGGAGGACTACGTAGGGAGGACATCTATTCAACGGAGACCTCAAATCCAGCATCCCCGTTGGGCTCCCAACAAAAGGGTGCAGGTGTGGAATAGGCCACTCTGACAAGGAAGTCCCAATAATTATTTTGCATCACTTAAACCACAGCAGGTAATATGGCAAATCAAAGTCCCAGCGCTCAGCAAGTGAAAGCCACGTTACCATGAAAAGCCACATCATATCACTTTAACCTCTATAAATGAATTGCCATAACACTGTGATTTATTTTATACCAAGTCCAAGAATTAAAAGGACATTGATCAAAATGATCTCCTTCTCCCTGCCCCCCCGCACTTCTTTTGTTAGGAATAGAAGGTAACAGATGGATCCGCTTTTTTTTTTCTTTCTTTTTTCCTTTTTTTTTTTTTTAAATGTGTGAATATCACTTTAAGAACCTTTGAAATTAATAATTCCTTTTACTAAACATACCTGCTTAAGGTTTATACTCACAATCTGTTATTTGGGCAGAATATTACTCTTAGTCCTTTAGTTAGTCACTAAACTGGTATTTTTGAATCAAGCTTAAGAATGCTTAACAGTGACCCCCAACTTTAAATATTTTTAAGTTATAGCAGTTTTGTTTCTTTTCCAGCATTTCATTAGAAAACACCCGATGAATGAAAGTAATGATTATTCACTTTTAAATCATTTTGCATTTCACCTGTTAAAATAATATCTACATTTATGTGAAAATCATGAGTGTAAGTATATGAGAAATGGCCTTTTCCAAACATGGATTCATTTTTAAATCATTTTGTATTTCATTTGTCACAAAAAAACCTGTACCAATAATATGAAAACCATGAGTGCATGTATGTATATTTTTTTTAAAAAGGACTACTTTTTTAAAGTCCATAGAAACACTGAGTTTACATGTAGATTTATAATAGTAAATTGTAACTATCTACAATAGTTGTCTTTGCAGTCATTTCTTTGTAATCTTTTCATCTCTGCTGTTCAGTCTTTACTCCCTTTCCCCAACCACAGGGGTCCAAAGCCCAAATATATTTAAGTTTATGTAAGTAACATTCTATAATTAATCCCTCTTTGAGCTGAAAGCTTTATTATATCAAACTTACCCTCCCCAAAAGGTGTTAAGAAGTCAATACTTTAGAATATGAAACCAAACATTCTCAGTATGAATGTAACATCTCAAAAGTTATCGTGGATATAACCTAAATAATCCAGGTTGCAATTTACCTGAAGTTTGGAAATCACGGAGTGAATACTAAGAATTTTAGTGACACAGGATGTTTTTTTTTTCCCTGTACATATGATACAAAAGGCCTGCACAAAGGGCGTTTGCCATCCAGCCATGATCATAGCATTTGGTTAGACTAATAATGATACATGCCCACAGAGTTCACTGCCATGTGCACAAAAAAAAAAAAAAAAAAGAAAAGAAAAGAAGAAGAAAAAAATGGGAACACTGTACCAAAGAACAACTATTTAATCACATTCCCTGTTCTGCCCCATCCCCACGCCAATATAAAGAGAAATGTGAGCTACAGGGAGTAGGGATCCAGAATGCACTGCCCAAGCCTTTCCTCAGCCTCACTTTACCTAACTCTTCCACCACACATATGTTCTCAGAATGCAAACGTGCACTGTGCCAGCCAAATTTTAAAAACAAAGCAAAACAAACAAACTTTCTGCTTTGATCCTATACTTCCCTTTAGCTATCATCTCAAGTTTTGACAAATGCAAGTTTATGCAAGTTTGTGAAAAAGTGATCTATATTTGAGGTCTCTGTTTCTATTCTGGACATTTTCTAGTCTAGATTCTCATACTTGTGAGGCTATGATGAGGTACCCCAAAACAATCCACAGAAGTAGTGTCAGAGAAAGCCATCTAGAGGGCCAGGACATTCACCCTGGCCTGGGGTTAACGGATCCCCTGCTCCTCATGGTGTAAGCAGAAATCGCCTGGGAAGCCTGGAATTCCATCTCCACCCAGCACTAAGGAGGCACCTTCCCTTCTCTGCCCACTCTTTGGTGGGACATTGTCAGAGGAGGCCTGATAGCAAGACAGCATTTTACATCATCACTCAGTGGTACAGGGGCCAAACACCCCCTGTATCAGTGGAGGTCATCTGGGACAATAACAAAGCACTCTTAGCCTTCTCCATCTGGGGGCATATTAGTGAAGGCCTATTAGGGAGTTGCAACTCCCATCCCTGCCCAGCAGTAATGAGAAGGGCCCTCTTGGGGATCAATGGAGACTGTTGGGGAACCCAGACTTCTTCCCCACCCTGACAGGAATAAAGCAGAACCTCTTCCTTCTCTTGCTGGGCAGTGTCAGTGGAAGCCAGGAAAAGCAGAAGGTTTAAAAAAGGTCTAACATCTCACAACACGCAAGAGGTCCAGATTTCACCAAAAAAAAACCCCAAACAAACAAACAAACAAACAAAAAAACCCTCTCATCATGCCAAATCACCAAGATCTCAAACAGAACAAAAAAAAAAAAGGTAATTAACAGATGCTACTCCAAGCAGAGATGTTAAAATGATCTGACAAAGATTTTAGATTGGCCATGATAAACATGCTTCAGTGAGCAGTGATAAACATGTCTGAAACAAATGAAAACAACTAGGAAGTCTCAGCAAAGAAATTAAAGACATAAACGAGAACCAAATGGAAATTTTGGTGCTGAAAAATTCAACAGGCAAAGTAAAAACGCCAGTGAATGGGTTCAACAGCAGAATGGAGTACAGAGGAAAGCATCAGTGTACATGAAGGTAGGGTGATGAGAAATACACAGTCTGATCAACAGACTGAAAAAACAATATTGAACAGAGACTTAAGCATGTGTGGGACTCTAATAAAGGGTCTACTTTTCATGTCCTCAGAATTCTGGAAAGAAGAATAAGAGGGCTAAACAAATACTCAGAGGAAAAAGATGGGTGAAAATTTCTCAAATTTGTCAAAAAAATAAACTTGCAGATTTAGGAAACTGGGTAACTCCCAAATAGATAAACGCAAAGAAATTCCACACCAAGACACGTCATAGTCAAATTTCTGAAAATAAAAGCCTAAGGATAACTCTTGAAAGACATGAGAGAGAAATGATACCATACTTAAAAGGTAAACTGAATTTCAACAGATATCTGTTCGGAAAACAAGAATGTTTTTCCAGTCCTTAAAGAAAAGAACTGTCAACCCAGAAGCCTCTAGCTAGTTAAACTCTCTTGGAATGAAGGGGAAATTAAGATATTCTCAGATGAAGGAAAACTGAAAAGAAAATATTGCAGTAGACCTACCCTAAAAGAATATCTAAAGAAAGTTCTCTAAACAGAAAAGAAATGATTTTAAAAAAAGGAATCTCAGAGCATCAAAAAGAAAGCACATGATAAATAAAAACATGAATAAATACCATAGGCTTTCCTTCCCTTAGTGAATTTTCTACATTATGTTTGAAAGTTGAAGCAAAAATTAAAACTCTTTGTTATGCAGTCCTAAATATGTACAGAGTAAATATTTAAAACACTTATATTTAAATGGGGGAGAATAAAGAAACATTATAAGAGGTAATATTTCTATACTTTACTTAAACCAGTAAAATGACAATACCAGCGATTAATAAGTACATATAATGTAATCTTTAGAGGAACCACTAGAAAAGCTATATAAGACATAATTAAAAACATTACAAATAAACCAAATTAGAATTCTAAAAAACGTTTAAGTAACCTAAAGGAAAGCAGGAAAAATAAAGTACAGAAAGAAAAACAAAATAAACAGAAAACAAAAAACTCTAGGGCAAAGTTAAGTATTAGCATACCAAAAATTCCTTTGAAAGTAAGATATAACTGGACAATACACCATCTACAGTAATAAAGTAATACATAATAGGGTGCCTGGGTGACTCAGTTGGTTAAGAATTTGACTCTTGGTTTTGGCTCAGGTCATGATCTTGGTGTCATGGGATTGAGTCTCATATCAAGACCCCCATGCAGCCTAAAGTCTGCTTGAGACTCCTTCTCCCTTCTCCTCTGCTCCTCCACCTAATTATATTATATCAATATAATAATTTAATGTGAAATAATATGTAATAACATAATGGCATAGATTAAATGGAAAATAATAGAAAAAGATATATCATGTGAACATTAACCAAATGACAACCAGAGTAACTATATTAATATCAGAAAAAGTAGACTTCAAAGTACAATAAATGAAAGGAGACATAAGGGGTATAGCATGTGATTACAAAAGGGGCAATTCACCAAGAAGTCATTGTAGTCCTAAGTGGTCCGTGCACCAAACAAGAAAGCTAGAAAACGTGTGAAACAAAAACTGATCGAACTGAAAGGGTAAATCTACACATCCACAATTACAGTTGAAGACTAACACTTTTCTCAGCAACTGATAGAACAACTATACTATGGTCTATCAGCAAGGATAGAGAGGAACTCAACACAATCAACATGCTCTAATCAACACTTATAAAACTTCCTGCCCAACAACACCACAACATACACAAATACTTTCTAGTCTCCATGGAAAATTTGCCAAGAAAAATCACATCCTGATCTGGAACACGAACTTCAGCTGGTGCTGGAGAAATTGGACATCCATGGGCAAAAGACAAACTAACAAAAACAAACTATAAAAAAACTTCAATCCATCTCATTTCTAATTCAAAAGTATCTCAAAATGAACCATAGATTTAAATGTAGTATGGAAAAAATGGCAAAACTTTTAGAAAACAGGAGAATATAGTTGAGACCTAAAGGTGAACAAACAGTTCTTAGACTTGATACCAAAAATACAATCCATTAAAAGAAAAACTGAAAAAACTGAATTTCATCCAAATTAAAACCTTTTGTTCTACGAAATATCCACACTAAGAGGATGTAAAGAGTGACACAGGGGTGGCTCAGCTGGTTAAGCATCTGCCTCTGGCTCAGGTCATAATCTCCAGATCCTGGGATAGAGCCTGATGCCAGGGTCCCTGCTCAGTGGGGAGTCTACTTCTCCCTTGCTCTCTGCCTCTCCCTCTGCTTGTGCTCTCTCTGTCTCTCTTTCCCAAATGGATAAATAAAATCTTAAACAAAAAAAAGAAAAGAAAAGAAAAAAAGGGATGTAAAGACAAGCCACAGCCTGGAAGAAAAGATTTGCAAACCACATATCCAACAAAGGACTAGTATATACCAGCAGTCCTTGGTAGAATATGCAAAGTACTCTCCACAGTTCAACAGTAAAAATACTCAATAACTCAATCAGAAAATGTACAACAAAAACATGAAGAGACATTTCTAAGACTATATATAGAAAGCAAGTAAGCCCATGGAAGACATTCAACATCACTGACCATTAGAGGAACACAAATGAAAACCCTAACAAAATATCACCACATACGTATCAGAATGGCTAAAATAAGAAATAGTGACAACATCCAGGATATGTAGAAATTGGATTACTTATATAATGTTGGTGGGAATGTCAAGTACTAAAGCTACTCTAGAAAACACTATGGTAGTCTGGTAAAACAAAACAAAAAACTAATCAGGAACCCTACATATTTCAACTCCTAGGTATTTATCCCAGAAAACTATTCACTCAAAAACCTGTACATGAATGTTTACAGACTCTTCATTCATAATAGCCTCAAACTGGAAACAATCCAGATGTACTTCAAAAAGTGAATGATTAGGGGCATCTGGATGGCTCAGTTGGTTAAGCATCTGCCTTCAGCTTGGGTCATGATCCCAGGGTCCCAGGATCAAGCATTGGTCTCCCTGCTCATCAGGGATTCTGCTTCCCCCTCCCTATGCTCCCTATACTTATGTTTGCTCTCTCCAACTTGCTCATTCTCTCTCAAATAAATAAAATCTTATATAAAAAGTGAACAATTAAACAAGTTGTGATACATCGATTTACCATTTACTACATACTATTTAGGAATAAAAAGGAACAAACTGTTGTTACATACAGCTACCTGCATGAGTCTTCAAAGATCTATTTGGAGTAAAAAAGGCCAATTTCAAAAGTTTACATACTGTATGACTGCTTATTTATAATATTCCTGAAATGACAACACTATGAAAATGGAGAACAGATTAGTGGTTGCCACGGTTAAGGAGTAGGTGGAGGCAAGAAGGAATGGATGCGGCCATAAAAAGATAACAGGAAGTATCCATATGGTGATAAATATGTTTTATATCTTGACTTTATCAATGTCAATTGATATTGTGATTTTATACTATTGTACAAGATATTGCCAATGGGAGAAACTAGATAAAGTTTACACTGGAATCTCTCTGCATTATTCCTTACAGCTTCATGGGAATATGTACTTCTCTCAAAATAAAGTTTAATTTAAAAAAAGGCTAGAGAAATTATTAATTTTTATATGAAAACTTTTAATTCTTTTCAAATACCTTAAATCAATGTGTTTTAGTGATTAGCAATTAGTTCTATTAAATTTGTAAAGGAAAGTAACTAAAAGCTAACCACTTATTTGTAGTCTCTGAGTCACATGGTATTTGATTTTATCCTTTGATTATAAAATTCCAAATCTAATTTGGAGTCTAATTCCAAAGACTAATTCCAAATCGTATCTAAAAGACTTTGCCTAAAATACCAATATATTTTAGAAGACAATTAAGCTTACTTAAGATTTCCTACTTACAAAGTGGTTTGGTGGTCAAGTTATAGTTGATAAAGGTCACCTGATCCTAATTCACTGCTTTTAAATTTGTTACATATTTAAACAATTACATATACATATATACATAATGTTCATATTAGTATGCCCTGAGGTTAAAAATAATGACTAATTTTCTAAGACTTTAAAAAAAAAACACACACACATGAGAACTAGAAGAGACACTAGTTTTCTCTGAAAGAGTTCACAAGTGGTTATTCTGTACCCGAAGTTAACCAGTCAGTCACTATTTTAGAGCTATGTGCCTTAGTTTACACATCAACCAACAAAGTGCTTTCTTAGCAAATATTGCAATTTTAATAGAATAAAAAGTTTATCCAATAATTGAGCAAATATCTTCTTCCTCTACAAAGTCTCTGAAATGCATCTTATTCCACATCATTTAGCATCATTTTGTCTTCCTATATGAGCCATTATCAAGTACTAGAAGCAGTTGGATAAAAATTTTCCATAGTTAAGGAAGTATTTTCCTTGTTTGGTCCACAGAAGAATGGTGAAAGTAACGATGAGGATTAACCAATGTGGAAATCCAAGATAATTACCCTTGAAAGGGAAACTTCATCATAGCACCTTTCAATAGCTCCTTGGAATATCGTGAAAATGAGAAACTTTGAAATTGAATTTTCCTGAATTATTATTATTTTGTTTTATTTTTTAGAGAGAAGTAGAGAGAGAGTGAGTGAGCAGGGGAGAGGAAGAGGGAGACAGAATCTTAAGCAGGCTGCACACGCTGTGCTGAGCCCAGTGAGAGGCTTGGATCTCACAACGCTGAGATCATGACCCAGGCCCAAATCAAGAGTTGGATGCTTACCCAACTGAACCAGCCAGGTGTCCCTTGAAATTGAATTTTAATGATAATTAGAAAAGAATTTTTGACAAATTTTTCAAAAGCAGTTCAATACAGACAGGATATCTGTTTAACAAATGGAGCTAAAAATTAATGAAAAAATCAAACACAAAATATAGAAAGTTTCAAGATAACATTGTTTCCACCATAAAAATGAAAACAAATCTGACAGAGTCAGCATTATAAATTTTAAAGGCTGGGAATGCCTGTGTGGCTCAGTCAGTTAAGCATCCAACTCTGGATTTTAACTCAGGTCACGATCTCAGCGTTGTGAAATTGAGTCCCATGTTGGGCTCTGTGCTCAGCATGGAGTCTGCTTGGAATTCTCTCTCTCCTTCTCCTTCTGCCCTTCCCTCAGCTTGTGTGCATTCTCTCTCTCTCTCTCTCTCTCTAAAATAATAAAATCTTAAAAAAAATTATAAAGTAAATTTTAAAAACTCATTAGAGAACTAAAGATATGAAGAAACATGAATAAACTAAAATCCAGAAACTGATGAACCCTCCTTCCAAAGAATGAAGAGTCCTATGGTAGCTTTCACCCTGACTAGGGCATGGATGGAAGAGAAACCTGTCATTGATGGGAGTTAGAGAAACTAGAAAAAATGTTTATAAATGTTTAATGTGTTTATTTAGAATCCTTAGAAGTCAACAGCTACAAAAAAAGTCTGCACCACCTGCCAACTTTTGTCAGCCCTTCACTGAAACTTCACCAGGAACCAATGGTCAGAAAAAGAGTGGAAAGAGAGTGTCCCATAAGTGTGTGAATATCAAGGACCACTAAAAGCCAAGGGCAGAGCACAGAAACCCCCATCACACTCTTGGCTTTCAGTAAGTACTCAACATGCATTGATAGCTGATGAAGATCATATAGCTCTAAGAGAGAACTACCAAAAGAGACATTTGTATAGGGTTTCCTAATGTTGTGGATAAACATCAGGACCGAGGGACACAGGCACTCCAGATCTCCACCGAATATACTAATACAACCCTAATTTTGGGGGCAGGGCAACAGAGTGGGAAGTAACACTTATGGCACAGGAAAGCTGAGAGTGGGACTAGGAAGCAAAGAGTACTCCCCAGTGACTTGAAATGCTATCAAAGAAAAACATTTGATGTCAACCCAGTTTCCAAATATTGACAATTGAGATAAGGCAAAGGAAATCTCCAGGGCCTCTAAAATGCTCAGTATCCAAGTCCTATTGAAGGAAAGTTACTAATTCTCACCTAAAAAATTACTTAGGATTTCCATTTCCAGGAAAGAGAGCAAGCATACTCAAGCCCATATCTTTTACTGAATGCAAATATAAATCCTGGAAGAAGGCAGAGAACTGCTCTCTGAGGACTCTGAATGATAGCAGGTCTACTGGAGAAGGAGAACAGAATTAGAAGTTCTATTGGACCAGTAGTGATTTTACAAGTTTTTCTTCTCTGATATTACTTGGCCTGGAATCAAAGATGACCCAGAACTCAGAAGTGTCCACCAAGTATGGACTCAGTTCCAAGAGCAGCTCTCTTTTTGGCCTCAGGTGCAGGAGAGGGGGTCCATAAGGATTAGACACAGTGGGGATATTTGATGTTTAGTTGTTTTCTAGTTTCCCTTTCCTCCTCCCCAGCACCAGGGAATTCAGCACTGATGGTGCGGCAGACAGATGGCACTCAGATCCAGAATAGGTATCAAAACTATGAGGGAGTAGGAGCCTTCTTTCTTCCCAGAAGAGCTGCAATGACAACAGCTGCAAGACACATTCCTGTAGCTTTTTTCCATCTATCTTGACCGCCTAACTCCAAATACAGATGCAATCATGGAAATTGTGCAGAAGAAAAAGGAAGACTAAAGCCTCAGCTTTCCAGAGGAGGGATCAGAACAAAGAAATGAAGCAGGTAAGATAATGTCAAAGAAATCAGAGAGAAAGAGGGTCAAATCAGCAATCCCATAAAGTTGTGTACAAACTCCTATGTTTATCTCTGAGAAATGCATTTATATTTTAGAATATATTTATTAATACTTGTAAAATGAGACTGACCCTTGGGCAGTGCACACATGGGGAAAAAAACAGTACTATCAACACTATGAAAAATGAACTAACATTAGAATCACAACTGACAGAAGGCAGGTCAGACCTTGAAGCTTGACCCTAAGCTGGTAAATGGCCAGCTAAAATAAATAAAAACATCAACATTTCCCTTCATATTCAAGTAAGACCAAGAGTCTCATGGTAGATTATTCAAAATGTCCGAGACACAGTCCAAGATTATTCAACATAGGAAGAATTGGGAACATCTCAACTCATGAGAAAAAAGATAATCAACAAACACCAACCCCTAGATGCTACAGTTGTTGTAATTTTTTTTAAAGACTTTAAAAAAGAAAATAGATCATTCTTTCAAAAGGAAGAGCAAACCATTGAAATGAGTGAAGCAGAATATCTTACCAAGAAATAGAAGACGCAAAGAAAAAAAAAGTGTTAAAACTGAAAAATACAAAAAAATAGGAAATAAAATAGAAAACTAAAAAATAGAAAAACCAAAATAAAATATTCACTGGTTTGACTCAGCTGGCTAGAGACAACCAAAAAACAATCTATGAATGAGAAGATAGATGCATCAATAGAAATTGTCCAGTCTGTTTAAGAAAGAAAAAGAAAGAAAGAAAGAAACTCAGAGAACTATGAGTTCTGGCAGTTTGAGAAGGATAGAGAAAGAATGAGGTGGGGAAAAAAAGATGGTCAAATACATAAACTTTCTAATACAAGAGGCTCAATAAACCCACAACATGGTAATTTCAAAGATCTCTATGCTTCAAAACATCATAATCACATTGTGGGAAACTGAAGATGAAACAAAGCAAATGCAAACAAAACAACAAAAGACCAAAATTGAGAAACAACAAATCCAATTATTACAGATTTCTCATCAGAAATATTAGAAGCCAAAAGGAAGTGGAGTACCATTTTTAAAGTTCTGAAAAAATTAGTAACATTCAGACAATAAAAATTTTAACAAGTTTCATTTCATTAACACTAAAACCCAGAAAATAGGGTTAAATTTAATAATAAGATATTCAAGAGCTGACAGCTGTAAATTACTGCTGAGAGGTAGTAGGGAAATATAAATAAACAGATTTACATCATGTTCAAAAATTGAAAGATTCAATATTGTTAAGATGTCACTTCTGTCCACATTAATCTAAAGATTCAATACTAGAATAAACACATTCACAGCAGGTGTTTTAAGGAAATTGATAAGGTTATTCTAATATCAGCATGGAAATCAAAGAGACTTAGAGTAATGAAAATATCTTGGAGAAGAACAAAATTGAAGGAATTATACTACTTCATTTGAGAGCTTATTATAAATTCACAATAATTGAACAAGGCAGCATTTGCAAAGGATAGAAAAAACAGATATAAGGAACAGAGGTGTGAATCCAAATATAGAGTTGTACATAAGAGGCAATGGTTCCCAAAACCAGCACCAAAGTGACTCAATAAAAGAAGCAAGGTCATTTCAAAAAGAAAATGATAAAAACTATGTGGATATCTGTATTTTTAAAAATGAACCGCAAGACACCACAGACAAAAATTAAATCCCAATGAATCAAAGATCTAAACATAAACCCAAAACTATAAAGCTTCTAGAGAAAAAAAATGGTATTTCAATCAACATAGGGTATGGAAAGACTATCTGATTACAGAAAAAACTGTGAAAGAAAAAAAAAACAATAAATAGAATGTCATCTATGTTAAAATGCTTCTGCTTATCAAAAGACACCATTATTTCAAATGAATAGGCAAACCAAAGAATGGGAAAAACTCTGCAACACCTATTTTGACAACAGACTTGTATTCAAAATATATAACAAACTCATGCAAATTAGTAAGAAAACTTTTCATTTCCCTCAAATAAGCACAAATTACCAGACATATAAAGGGACAATAGGTGGGTGAAAGTGCTCAAAATTTTTCATTATCAAGGAAATGCAAATTAATTCACAATACCATGACATATCAATGACAATGTCTAAAATTAAAAAGACTTAAAATTTCAAATACCAGCCAGGATGTCAGCCAACCAAAATTCTCATATATTTCTGGTTGAAATGTGAAATGGAACAGCTCTTTTGGAAAACAAAATGACCATTTCTTATACACTACACATACATTTAACATAAGATCCAGCAGTTCCATTTGGTATTTGTCCAAGAGAAATAAAAGTATTTACCCATAATAATGATTTACACATGAATGCTCATAGTAGCTTAATTCATATGGCCAATAACAAAAAACTACCCAAAAGTTTATCTACAGAATAGATAACATATGTGTATTTACACAAAGAAATAGTACTCAGCAATATAAGGGAATAAACTACTAATATACACAATGTAATCAATGAATGTCAAAAACATTATACTCTGTGAAAACATTAGACACAAAAAATGTGTACTCTACATTTCATCCATAACAAGTGAAAATGTGAACAAAACTAATCTAACCAATTCAATGCAATCCCTACCAAAAATCTCAGTTGACTTTTTTTTTTTTTTTACCCCACAGAAATTAACAAGGTGATCCTAAAATTCATATGGAGATGCAAAGGGCCTAGAAGAGTCAAAACAATCTTGAAAAAGAATGAGGCAAACCTTAAGAGAGTCTTAAGGAAACAAACTGAAGTTTGCTGGAGGGAAGATGGGTGGCATATGGGGTAACTGGGTGATGGGCATTAAGGCAGGCACTTGATGTAATGAGCACTTGGAGTTATATGGAACTGATGAATCACTAAATTCTACCCCCAAAACTAATACTACATCAATAGACCCAAAAGTAAGAGCTAAAACTATAAAACTCTTAGAGGAAACCTTTTGTGATCTTGGTTAACCCTCGCCTTCTTAGATATGATACAAAAAGTGACAAAGGAAAAGATGGATAAATTATAGTTCTTCAAAATTAAAAACTTTGGTGTTTTAAAGGAAATTATCGAAGTAAAAAGAAAACCTACAGAATGGGACAAAGTATTTACAAAATCACATATGTGATATGGACTGATATAACCACAAAAAGAAATGTACATGAATTTCATAGCTGCCTGATTTATAACAGACCAAACTGGAAAAATTCCAAATATCTACTAAAAGGAAACATGGATAATCCCATTGTGGAATATTCATACAGTGAAATACTAATTGGCTATTAAGAAACAACTAAAACCTGGGGCACCTGGGTGGCTCAGTGGCTTAAAGAAACAAGTAAAACCTACTGAGACACATAATACATGAATGAATCTCAAATGCTGAAGGAAATAAAACACAACAGAATACATACTATATAAAACTTATATAAAATTGAAGAATAGGCAAAAATTAATGTGTGAATATATAAAGTATACCAGAGGGGGGTTGTATAACTGTAAAGGGTTAAGAGGGAACTTTTTGTGGCAATAAACATATTCTATGTCTCAACCAGGGTGTAGGCACTATAAGTGAATACATCTGTCTAAACTCATCAAATTGGACATATGTACGTCTCATTGTATATAAATTTTGCTTCAATTTTTAAAAGTATAAGGAGAAGAGAAGGTACTTGCTTCATGGTGTTCTATACCTCTCTGTTCCCCTTTCAAATGCAAAATACAGAATCAAAGAAGGCCATTTTAGCCTCACAAAAGACTATGAGATACTTCTTTATACTTAAGTAGTCTTCAGAAATTCCTGCCCTGTTTGATAAACAGAAAAAACCCTGAATAGTTTCCAAGTTTTCTGATAGATAGTCTATCTCCAATATGTGACTTGGAATAAAAGGAAAGTGGACATTTAATCAAATCTTACCACCGGCCAGGTCTGAGGTCACCAAGAAAGGGGAGTAAGAATATTGATTTTTTTCTATGAGAGAGAGAGAGAGAGAATGAGTGACAGGAAAGGGGCAGAGGCAGAGGGAGAGAGTGAATCTTAAGCAAGCTCCACTCCCATCGTGGAGCTGAACCTTGGAGCTCCATCTCAAGACCCTGAGATCAGGATTTGAGCCCAAATCAAGAGTTGGTTGCTTAACCAACTGAGCCACCCTGGTGACACCATTCTAGATTTATTCCTATATACATTAAAACAACAAAAAAAAATGACTTTAAGTACTATCTTTTAAAACCACACTTTAAGAGTTGATAATTGACGTGTTCAATTCCTATTGACTTCTATATATTCATTTTATATCCAACAGTCTTCTTAAAGTTTAAGAGGATGTTAGATTTTCTATTTAGACAACTATTATTTGCAAATAATACACATTTTGCTTTTTTTCCCAATCCTTATATCATTTATTTATTTTTTTTTTAGAGATTTATTTGAGAGAGTGAGAGAGAGCATGAGAGCAAAGGGGGAGGGGCAGAAGGAGAAGCTGTCTCGCTGCTAGGCAGGGAGTCCAGTGTGGGGTCAATCACAGGATGCTGGAATCATGACCTGAGGCAAATGCTTAACTGACTGAGCCACTAGGTGCCCCTATCACTTATTTATCTTAAAGTACAATGAAAAGAAGCAGTAAGAGGAGGCATCCTGGTCTGGTTACAGATTTTAAAAGGAATACTTCTGACTTTTCAGCATTAAGTACAATGTTTACTGAAGATTTTCAGTGGGCATCTTTTATCTACATAAAGAAATGCCCTTTTATTCTTAGCTGACTAAATCTTTTTAAAAAATTATAAACTGGGGTTGAATTTTATTGAATGTTTTATTCTGTATCTTGTGAAAACGTATTTTCTCTATTTAATCTATTACCATTGTCAAATGCATTAATCCCTTTTCTGATGTTAAGCAATCTTTGCATTCCTAGAATAAATACCACTTTAAAAAAAAGGCGTCATAAAAGTGAGTTGGTACCTACCACTTGTATCTTGATTTTTAAATACCTTTGTCATAAAAGGAAACAATGCTCCTTAGGGAAATGGCTGATTCTAACACTGTGGCAGGAAATATACAAGATGAGACCAAAGCATCTTGCAATGGCAGAAATTAAGAAAGTGCTAAGGAAAAAGGAAGGAACAAAGGAAGGAACGAGGGCGGGGGGGATAAAAGGTGTCCTGTGTTCATAAATTTGAAGAATTATTATTGTTAAAATGATAATATTTCCAAAACCCACTTGTAGTTTAATGCAATCCTTATAAAGATTCCAATGGCATCTTTTAAAATAGAAAAAACGATCCTAAAATTTATATGGAACCAAAACAAACAAACAAACCTAAATAACCAAAGCAAACCTGAAAATGAAGAACAAAGTGCGAGACATCAAGCTATATCATAAGGTCATAGTGGTTAAAACAGTATGATATTGGCATACAGACAGACACATAGATTGATGAAACAGAATTGAACACGAATAAACCTAAGCCCATATAGTCAACTAATTTTATAAAGGAGCCAAAATACTCAATGGAAAAAAGACAGTTTCTTCAGTAACAGTGCTGGTAAATCAGATATTCACATGCAAAAGAATCAAACTAGACCCCTATCTTTCCTACTCACAAAAATTAACATGAAATGAATTAAAGGCTGAAATATAAGACCTGAAACCACAATACTACCCAAAGAACACATAAAAAAAAAAAGCTCCTTGATATGACTCTTGACAATTGTCTTCATATGGCACCTAAAGCACAAACAACAAAATGAAAAATAAAGAAATGAGACTATGATAAACTCAAAATTTTCTACATTGCAAAAG
Source organism: Enhydra lutris kenyoni (assembly GCF_002288905.1). NCBI lineage: Eukaryota > Metazoa > Chordata > Mammalia > Carnivora > Mustelidae > Enhydra > Enhydra lutris. The sequence continues at coordinate 97,933,052 of NW_019154085.1, read as the reverse complement.
GAACAACCAAAAAAAAATGAAAAAGACAATACATACAATGATTAAAAATATTTGCAAATCACATATTTGATAAGGGGTTAATATTCAAAATATATAGGCAACTCATAAAACTCAAGAGGAAAAAAATTAAAATTTAAAAAATGGGCAAAGGACCTGAACAGACATTTTGCCAAAGTAGATATATAAGTAGTCCACAGGTACATGAAAAGATGTTCAACATAATGAATCATTAGGGAAACGCAAATGAAAACAGTAGAGGTACCACCTCATGCCTGTTAGAATGGTTAGCATTGAAAAGACAAAGACAACAATGCTGGTGAGGATGCAGAGGAAAGGAAACTCTCATGCACTGTTGGTGGGAATGTGCACTGGTGTGGCCACTATGAAAAACAGCATGGAGTTTCCTCAAAAAAATTAAAAATATAACTATCATATGATCTATCAGTTTCACTTCTTGGAATATATATAAAAGAAGTGAAATCACTATGTCAAAGACATATGTGTACTTCCATGTTCATAGCAGCACTATTTATAATAGCCAAGACACAGAAACAACCTAAGTGTTCACTGATGGATGAATGGATAAAGAAAGTGCAGCATACATATGTATATATAATTTGTTGAATTCATTACATACATAATATATAATATGTAATATGTAATAATAATATATAATATATAATGTATTACATATTATATAGAATATTTAATAATAATAATATAATTCATTATATGCATAATGAATTCAACAAAATGAAATCTTGCCCCTTATAGCAATAGATGGACCTTGAGAGCATTATGCTAATTAAAGTTATGTCAAACAAAGAAAGACAAATATTACATGATCTCACTTATATGTGGAATCAAAATTTTAAAAAATAACTCAAAGAATAAAAGATGAGATTTGTGATTATGGCAGCAAGGGTAAAATGGGATGAACGTGGTCAAAGGCACAAACTTCCAGTTATAAGAGAAATAAGTACTGGAGAAAAACGTATAACGTGATAACTGTAGTTACTATTGCTATATAATATATATAAGTTGTTAAGAGTAGATCCTAAGAGTTTTCATCACAAAGAAAAAAATATTTCTGTATGTGGTGATGGATGTTAACTGAACCTACTGTGGTCATCATTTCATAGTACATGTAAGTCAAGTCATTATGCTGTATATCCCAAACTTATACAATGCTGTATGTCAATTGCATCTCACTAAAACTGGGGAAAAAAAGAGAAGAAATAATGAACCAACAAAAACAATGATAGCACTGTGTCAATGGGCATAGGAGCCAATGGAAGTAGTTCCTAATGCCCCAAGCTTAAACAATTTCAGCAGTAAAATAGTTTATATTGGTTGATAAGCCATTATATAAAGTAAACATCAATATATTCATAATATAGGTACCTGGCTGAAAATAATGGGGAAGAAGAGCCAAAAATGCCATGCAGAAGAATCCAAAATAATTTATGTAGCTACTTCACCCTCAAGGAGGTGGAACCAAGTCAACAATCCAAAAGTATGGGCTATGCATTATGACTTCCTTCCAGAGAGTAGAGCATGGAAAGTGGTGGGTGCAGAGAAACTTCATGGTGGAAACCTGGCAAACCCTACCTCAACGATGTCAACCATATACCTCAACAGTCGTAAGTTATATTGATAATGTGTAACCTGGATATGAAGGGGTGAAGATGACACTTTAATTTGTGGTCTACCTTTCAAAAATAAGTCATTAAAAAAAAATCAGACAAATCTCAATGAGACAAATCCCTAAAATTCCCTAACTAGTATTCAAAACTGCCAAGTTCATCAAAAGCAAGGAGTCTATCACAACCAAAAAGAACTTTAGGAGACATGCAGCTGAATGTATTGTATATGCTGGCTGGGATTCTGAAAGAGAAAAAGGACATAAGGTGTAACTAGAGAAATCTGAATAATTGTGGAGTTTAGTTAATAGTAATGTACCAATATCGGTTCACTAATTGTGACAAATGTATCACAGTAATGTAAGATGTTAAGAGTTGGAGAAACTGTATGGGACATATGGGAACTCTCCATATTATCTCCTCAATTTTTTTTTTTTGAAACATTTAACTGTTCTAGAAAGAAAAGCTTATTTTTAAACAAAGACCTGGGGTAGTTCTCTCATTTTCTTTTTCAGCACCAATCTGTGTAAAACGGTATCTCCTTCACTAAAGTTTGGCTGAATTCTGTAAAATCATCAAAGCCTGATAGCCTTTTAGGGTGAAGATATTTTGAAACTTTAAATAAAATATTTTTAAGATTTATAAAAGTAAGAAGAAAGATAATAAATCCTCAACTTCTATAGTTACAAAATATGGCCAATTTTTTTTCCTCTAAATGACTAAATTCTCTCTTTCAGTATTATTTTTAAGTAAAGCTAGACATCACAGAAACCTAGAAAAACCTAGTCATTTTACTGGTAAATATTCCTGCATATATCTCTAAATAGTAAGGACTCAAAACACACAACCATAATAATGAGAGTATATCTAAATATTAATAATGCAATATCAAATACCCAGTGTTTACATGGTCCAATGATCTTATCATTTTTATCTGTAAATAGAGAAATTAGTATTGCTGGCAATTTTATGCTATTTCTTCATTTTGTACTTCACTCGTTGCTATTTCATTCTTTCTTTCTTCTTTATTTAGGTACATTTTATTTTTCCTTATTACTATTTGATTGGATGATTAATCAATTTTAAATCTATTCTTTGCCAATTCCATGCATTTCATTTAATACATTTAATACATTTCACTCTAAGTATTAATTTAATTACATCTCAAAAGTACTGCTTTCATTGTCACTAAGTTTAAATATTTCTAAGTTCGCTTTTAATTTAAAAATAAATTACTTGTGGCGCCTGGGTGGCTCAGTGGGTTAAAGCCTCTGCCTTTGGCTCGGGTCATGATCCCAGGGTCCTGGGATCGAGCCCCGCATTGGGCTCTCTGCTCGGCAGGGGGCCTGCTTCCTCCTCTTTCTCTGCCTGCCTCTCTGCCTACTTGTGATCTGTCTGTCAAATGAATAAATAAAATCTTTTTTTTTTTTTAAAGATTTTATTTATTTATTTAACAGACAGAGATTACAAGTAGGCAGAGAGGCAGGCAGAGAGAGGAGGAAGCAGGCTCCCCGCTGAGCAGAGAGCCCGATGCGGGGCTCTATCCCAGGACCCTGAGATCATGACCCTAGCCGAAGGCAGCGGCTTAACCCACTGAGCCACCCAGGCGCCCCTGAATAAATAAAATCTTAAATAAATAAATAAATAACTTAAGGGGCACCTGGGTGGCTCAGTGGGTTAAGCCTCTGCCTTCTGCTCGGGTCATGATCTCAGGGTCCTGGGATCGAGCCCCTTGTAGATCAGGCTCTCTGCTCAGCGGGGAGAGAGCCTGCTTCTCTGTCTACTGTGATCTCTCTCTCACTGTCAGATAAATAAATAAAAACTTTAAAAAATGAATTACTTAAAATATTATATTTTAATTTTCAGAGTTGTCCAAAAGACTTTTTGTTATTGATTTCTGATACTACTGGCTGAAAAGGGATCGTGAAAAGTAGGACACTGATATATTTGTATAACAAGTATTTGATTTCTTTTTACATTGCATGCAAGTAAGGACCTCATTATATTCTCTGCTGGATATGTTGGCAAAATAAATGGACAAAATAATATGCAGGGCCTATTTCCAAAATTTAGTTTATATACAGAAATATGTCCTGAAGTTTAACACCTACCATTTTAAAATCTTAGTAAATTAAAAGCCAAGTAGGTATGTCTTTCTAAGTTGGCTTTTATAAGGAAAAAAAAAAAAAAAAGTTCTGGCTCTTTTTCCAGATATATAATGTGGATATATTTCAGCCAATGATAAGTACTGTGAATGATGTGTCATCCCAGATGTTTCTCTTCTTTGGATGATACTTAAAACTCAACTGAAATGATTGCTTCTAACATCAACATATTAACGCAAGAGACAAGTCCAAGCTTTCCATACTGCTAAAAACACAGTTTTTCAAAAAGCACTTATACTTCAACATACTAATGGTGACCAGAAAGAGAAATTAAAAAAAAAAAAAATTATAGTTGAATGGAAAAATAGTATTTGAAAATTATTTACCTGATGAAGGGTTAATATCCAAAACATATGAAGAACTCAAACAGTTCAATAATAAAAAACAATTCAATTAAAAAATGGGCAGAGGAGCTGAATAAAGATTTTTTTACAGAGAAGACATATAGGGGATACACAATAGCCTCAGAAATGGTGCTCAACTTCACTTTCATCCAGGAAGTACAAACCCAAACCATAATGAGATACCACCTCACAATAACACAACAGTATTAGAACAACTATTATACACAAGACACAAAAATCATCCATGATGTGGAGAAAAGGAAGCTCTTGTGTGTTGTTGGTGGGAACGTAAACTGGTGTAGCCACTATATAGAGGTTTTTCAAAAAATTAAGAATAGAAGTACCATATGATCCAGCAATTTCACTTCTGGGTACTTATTCAGAGGAAAAAAATACTATCTTGAAGAGATATTTGTACCCCCGTGTTCACTGCAGCATTATTTAGAACAGCCAAGTTATGCAAACAACCTCAGTGTCCAAAAACAGAGGAAAGGATAAAGGAAAATGGAGCATATATATTTATATAGTGGAATATTATTCAACCATGAAAAGAAGGAAATCTTGCCATTTGCAACAATATGGATGGACCTTGAAAGCAATACACTAAGTGAAATAAGTCAGACAGAGAAAGACAAATACCATATGACCTTATTTGTGAAATCTTTAAAAAAAAATGAAATAAAATCATAGATACAGAAAACAGACTAGCAGGTGCCAGAGGTGGGGATGAGCGAAATGGATGAAGGTGGTCAAAGGTACAAATTTCCAATTATAAAATAAAAAAATCCTTAGAATATATAGCATGATTACTATAGTTAAGAATACTTTATTTTATATTTTCAAGTTGTTAAGAGAATCTTAACAATTCTCATCAAAAGAAAAAAATTTAGAACTATGAATAGTGATGGATGTTAACTAGACTTACTGTGGTAACAATTCACTGTATATACACCCATATCATGTGTTGTGCATCATAAACTAATAAAATATTTTATGTTAACTGTATCTTTTTAAAAAGGAAAAAGAAGGGGCACCTGGGTGGCTCAGCGGGTTAAGCCTCTGCCTTCGGCTCAGGTCATGATCTCGGGGTCCTGGGATCGAGCCCCACATCGGGCTCTCCGCTCAGCAGGGAGCCTGCTTCTCCCTCTCTCTCTCTCTCTGCCTGCCTCTCTGCCTTCTTGTGATCTCTGTCTCTCTGTCAGATAGATAAATAAAATCTTTAAAAAAAAAAAAAAGGAAAAAGAAGCACTTAATTCACTTCAGTCCCAACCTAACCCCCTACCTTTGACTCCAGATGAAAAATCAGATGTATGACCTACTGGACTACTGTGAACAACAAACTTTTATCAAAACCATATCCTAACCCCAAGAAAACTAATAGTAAGAATTGGCATTCCTAGAGACAATGACTCTATGCTCCCTTAGTCCTGGGCTTCCAAACTCTGAATTCCCCTTCTTGGAAGTCTTCTATCAGAGTCCAGACTCTACAGTTATCTATACAGCTCTTCAGCAATGTCAAGAAGGGCACACTAAGCAAAACCATGATAGTTCACCAAGGCTATGTTAACCTGGACTGCGTGCAATGTTCCTGTTTTCATGTGTCTCTTAAGTTAAGAGGAATGACCTCTTCTTGTTTAATTAATAGGTATTGAACACTGCACTACAGAGGTGAAGGTTCTATACGTGTTATTCCCCAAGTTTGTATCTCCAACCCCCCAAATCCAGTGTCAGCACCATAGCTGGCTATCCACACTGTGGCTCTGAATAAGCAAGATGTAGTGAGGGCTTCTGGGGCCATGAGTTTGCCTTGTCCTCCAGGAAGGATGTCACAGTGGGTCCAAGGATTCTGATCTTCCTACTTTCTCAAACTCTTCTGTTTTTTCTTCAAATTCCTATTCTGCCAATATCTCAATCCCATTATTCCTTGGAAGATCATTGTGAGGAAAAAAAGGGAGGGTATGATTGAATTTAGCTAACCATCAGTATGGTAACATCGAGGCAATGTCTGAATATCTCGAGGCAGAAAAAAAGGGAATCTTAAAACAGGGCAAATGGGCTTCCTCTGTTTCCTTTCCTAGTACCTTGAGATGAGAAATCAAGAATTAATAGTTTTATTTTTCCCAAGTAGAAATTACCCAGTGAGACGAAAAGGAACCATATCTAAGATTTTGCATAATTAGCCAAAGCATTTTAAAAATTATGTCTGGAAGAGTATTAGTGTTCTGTAGACATTAATATCTCTTTGATTAAAAAAAAAAGTTAAACAGTGGCACAAGTGATATTCTTCTAAAAATTTAATATCAGCTTAAGAAAACAGCAAATATACTTAAGCCAGTTTCCTTGTCATTTTGAAATGGTCTCACTACAATATTTTGTTGTGTGGTAGATACATATAAAACGCTCTTTACTATTTTTTAAAATCTAAACACATATTTTAACTCATAAATTCTTATTGTTATTCATAAGTAAAATTGTCTTTGCAAGTTTGGAGGAAAAAGTATAATCACAAGGAATCTAGCCTACAAAATGTTAAGTAAACTATCAATTTCTAGTAACTAAAACAATTTAGAATCTTGTAAGAATCAATAACAGTTAATGGAAAAGTATAAGCAGTCCAGTAACTCATGCAGATTAATATGGGTATTTGGAATACAGTAAAGGTAACAGTAAAGTTTAGACTATTTAATAAATGATTTGGGGAAAATATTCCTTTTGATCCTTACCTCACACTAACTTAATTCCATCTAGATGATGCCAAGATTGACAGAAAGAAAAAAACTATATATTTTCTAAAAGATAATGATAATGAATATCTTTTATTCCTGGGGTAGAATGAGCCCTTTTTTATATAGCCAAATTTAAGATGGCATTAAAGTCTTAAGGACAGAATAGATTTCATATGTAAACTGAACCAGTGTTAGGGAGTACAAGAGAAAACAGAATCTCCAAGAATGAAGACAAAATGATTTTACAGTAGTTTTTGAAAAATAATAAAAAGTTAAGTATAAAAACAATAGTGAGTTATTTCATGAAAGAGTCAAAAACAAAGGAAAACAAATATGAAATATCTAATTACTGAAAGAAAGGTTTTCCAAATAAATACTTAGGTCAACAGAACAAAAGAATGGGCAGAACTGATAAAAACTAGTAATGTGCCCAAGCCCACATAGCTACTACTGGCAGAGACGGACTTTGAATCCAGACCTGCCTCACTCCCAAGCTCACGGTCTTTTTATCCCAACATTTGTATGAACTAGCCATTAAACAGCAATCTCTCTATATGAAGTGTGGTACTCTGGATTGAATCCTAGATCATAAAATGGAAATTATTGGGAAAACTGGTGAAATTCTAATAAAATCTGAAATTTGGTTAACAGCAACACGCCAAGGGTAATCTCTTAGTTGTTAAAACTATGCCATACTTATGGAAGACATTAACATTAGAAAACAGATCAAGGGGATACAGATGTGAAACTTCCTTTAAGGTTAAAATTATTGCAAAATAAAAAGTGTGTTAAAAAAAATAAACCTCTCAAAAATGGTGCCTTGAATACTATCTTAAAACTTGTAAGTAAAGAGATTGCACGAAGTCAAATTTTTAAAATTTGCATTTTACATTAAAGACCCTGATTACAAAATGTTCACTGATATTCTAAAAATCAATACCTTCCTCAACTATATCATTTTTTTCAAAAATACTTAACTTTCCATACCATTCTCCCTTTCTTGTGGATAAAAATAAACATTACTGTAAATAGTAGTCTTTAACAATGTGATGTGCTTGTGATGAACTCTTTTTCTCTTCTGCTATAGAAATGACAAAAGTTCTGGGCTTTTAACAGCAAGAATCAAATTTAGAGGATGAACAGAACTGCCTGACTTTAGGAACTGCCAGATACTGAAAGAATCAGGACTTCAGAAATAAATGAATCCAAGGAGCAGAAAATCTGAAGCATGTAATTAAGTAGAAAACTCAGAGGTAAGTAAAGAGGAGAAAAACACCGAGAAAGAGGGAAAACAAACAAAGTAAAGGGCATTAATGAAAATCAGAGCTTATGGTGTCTCTAAGGAATTGAGATGTGATAAATTATGGAAGGGGGTAAACAGTTCTATGAATAGTAGTAAATCACATCATGTCACTGCTTTCAATGGCTCCTATCACTCCCAGCGTGAGCCGGAGATCCCTGGCTTGCCCCTCTGTCCTCCATCGTTTCACTGATTGTATCTTTTACTATTCACCCTCTCCCCACCAACTACCCTCCAGCCAGCCTGTCTCCAGGCTTTTCCTCGGGCACCCCAATCCTCTGTATGCTGACCTCTCAGACTAGAATGATCCTCTCCCAGATATCACCACTGTTCACTCTTTTGCCTCCTTCAAGTTTTGCTCAAATACGAACTTTCCAGTGATTTACTTCTTTGAAACACTATTTAAAATAGTGATGCCCTAGAACTCCCAGTCTCTTCTACCCTGATCTTGTTTTTTCATAGCTGTTTCCACCATCTATCACTCTAAATACTTCCAATGTCTGTCTCGTCTCCACAACCGCTAGAATGTAAGTTCTCGGGTTTTTGCCTGGTCCCCCCTCCTCCCTGTCTGATGTTTCCCCAGGGCCTAGGACAGTGTGAGGCACAGAGTAGGTGCCCAATGAATGCTTGTTAAATCAATCAACATGTTAAGTGTGATTTTTCATTACCATAACTAAAGTAAGAATAAGAAAATACTGGTAACATTTCCGAAGTTGTATTTTGAGCAATGAGAGTAATCTTTTTGTGTCCTTGTGTTTGTCTGATGCTGAACAATTATTACAATGTTTCTAAAGGGGTTTTTTATCTTGTTAAAAGACTATAGAGTTATATGCCTGAGATTACTTCAGCTGAGATCCATTCATTGGCAGTCAGAGACATTCTTTAGAGGCCTGTTCTTATGAGCTTAAATAGCATTTAGATATTATGAGGAAAAGCTCCCTATCATAAAAACTTTACATAACAAATGTTCAGTGGCGTGATCCACTAAGTTAATGGAATCATAAAATTCCAACCTCCTCATTTTGAAGATGAAATACATATATATATATATGTATATATATATATATATATGTATATATATATATATATATGAAGTGAGGCCTAGAAAAGTTGTCACTTCTTAACATTCACCATGTACAACAGCAGCTAGCCTGAAACAAAAGACTAAAACATCACAGAATGGCCTAGTCCATACACATATCCCAATGCCATCAAAATCCAGATTGGGCATTTTTAGTTCACTATGTGACTAAATGTTTTATTTTCTCCAACCTATTTCTGTTTCGTTGCTCAAAGATGCTTGTGAGCAGTTGTTTCCTATTGTTTGAACATTTAAGATTCTCACTGCATTAAGATCACTAGAATTGCAAACAGTGTGATCACCTAAATATTTTAGCATGCTCAAAGGCCACTGCACCATTCCAGAGCCCACTAAACATTCAGGCTCTTGCTCCACACCTTTATCCTCCCTGAGAGAAGTGCGAGGCCAGCATATTTTACCAATTTCTTATTCTTTTCGGGGGATGGCTCGTCAATTAGCTCTCATGAAATCAAACAAGAAGTCTGCAGGGTCTGAAAATGTGTCACTTCTCTTTTTTAAAAAAGATAATTCTTGTGCTGAAAATTTCACCTGTGCCTCTGTTTCGTCTTAAGTGAAAAAAAAAAAAAAATCTGCTGTCCTTTTTTTTTTTTGCTCAGAGGTAGCAGCAGCAGTTAAATCCACACGTCCACACCCTGGGACCCCATACAGTCATCTCTGATGTTAGAGCGGCACGCAGGCAGAGACTTTTGCAAAGAGAGTCAATAAAATGAAGTTGCTATGGACCAAAACAACCATATTGATTTTTAGTATAATTCAAAACACAAGGAAACATCCATTTTCTGAACGGCACATGCTGAGAAGGACAGGGAGAAACACACTGCAATAGTGCAGAGAAAGAAAAGCATAGAAGACAATTACATTAGCAAACATCTTCATTTTCTCTTAGGTTGTTTGTTTCTAAGTTCAAAGAACTGAGAGGCTAGAGCTATGTTGAACCGTTCTTAGCTGAGAACCCAACATTGCTCATTTACTGACACTCTGCTCACAGCTGGAAGCCCGGGTCTTTAGGAAATGAAGCCATATAACTAATCTGAATGTTTGAACATCCTCTTCAAAGCCCAGACAGTTCTTTTTCTCAATTAATCCCACCCTTCCTCTCCCCTCTCCCTCCCTCTCTCCCTGTCTGCAAATGGCAGAACTGTCCAAACTGCATTAGGAAAAAACACATTATTTACCAATACATCCTTAAGTTTGCTGCAAGTAAATATTTTCCTTAGATGTCCTTAAGGAGACAAAATGCCTTTCAAGCCAGAGACCTTTGGAAGGGAGGTACAAGATCAGGAGAGACCAGCCAGCACTTACCATGGCCCCCTCACTTCCTCTTTGGGCAACTTCTCGCTGCAGCCGGGCCACAGCCAATTTCTCCCTGAGGAAACAAAAGCACGTGGTTAGCCGCCTATTCTTCTCAGGGTAGAGGTACACTGGCATGGCTTTGAAACATTCTTTTGAGGTCTCCAGAGGAACTCCTTCCCTGGTTTAGCTCACTTCCTCCACTAAACTTTCTATAAATATTTAAAGTCATTCGTGCATTGTTTTCATTGAGTGTCATGAAAGAGAATTTTTTTTTTGCCTTGGATTTTATAAAAGCCAAATAAACCCTAAATGCTAAGTAAAAGCTTCCCTTTAAGTTCATGAACATATATAATTTAGAAACAAATTTTCCTGTGGTGAAAATATTTCAGTGGTCCTTTCTGGATCAACTTTGCTTACATAGAGTTATTTTAATTTCTTTTGTTGTTCTTTACTGATGGTGAATTTTAAAAGGCAAACAGGCTTGAATCTTGAATTGAAATTCTTGAGATTATAATCGAAAATCACTTACAGACTTGCCACATCAAAGTACCATGCTCTTATATATGTCTGACAACAACACTGTAATAGGCTTTATTATCCCCATTTACAAATTTGGAAACTGAGGCTCAGATAGGCTCAGCTCCCAGCTGGTATGCATCAATTGTATTAGGATCAAACTTTAGGTTTTCTTTATCTCACAAATCCTAAATAAAAAATTTGCTTATTGTTTTTCAGGGCTTAGACAATATGTAAAATTTAAAAGCATTTATTTTAGCATTCTTTATTTTACAATAGGGTCCATTTTGTATCTTTATAATTGTAATTCTGATTTCAATTAGAATAAAATTTAATATTCACCAGAATCTTAAGAATGTTTTGTAAAGTGACAGATACTACACTTTGGATAGCTAATGATTCTTAAGAAAAAAGGTTACAGATGAAGTAGTGGTAAGTGAACCCTTCCAGTAATCTTCCAATCTTAGTATTAGTACAGATTTCCCCCCAAATCCTTCTGTGGTTATCAAGTTGTGAAACCATTTGTGTGATATTTCATCCCTCAGCCTTCCCTCTACATGGGACTGGCTATTTGGCTATTAGCGAACAGCAAGGGAGCAACCAAATTCCCAGCTGAGTGAGAGGATTTCTCCAGGCCTAACGGCTTGGGTCTTTGAAATGCCTACGACTGCCAAGAAGACATGTGCTTTAGTTTGGTTACAGTTAAGTCAGTTTTTTAGTAGGAATAGTTCTCTTTGAATTCGTGCCTACAGAGACACATTAGAAGGAAGAAAACTAGAACCAGGAGATCCCTGAGGAGAACAAGTTTTGGGAGCTCGGGGCAGGACCCCATGCATAGAGCCTGTGGGGGAGGGAAACAAAGTCAAGAGGAAGAAGCCAGGAAGAGATGAAGTCATGCTCCTCTTTGTCAGGTGAGCAACGAAGAAATCTCTGTGTTCTCTGACCCAAATCTTAATGAGCAGATGAAAGGAGCAAAGAATTGAAAGAGAAGAATAAGACTGACTTTTGGTTTAATATGAAAAATAAACACATGGTAGATACAGGGACAAAGAAACCAAAGAACATACCCTATACTTTATGAGCAGTTCAACTCAGTATATACACAACAGAAGTGCATAGGTATATTCAGTAAATAACATGAACTAGAATGTTCGTAGATGCAGTCTTTGTTATCACCTTAAACTAAAAATGTGCACCCGATGAACAACAGAATGGGTAAACTTCTACATAATCATACAATGGGATACCAGAAAGTACTGAGAAGGAGTCATGTATACCTGATCACAACAACACAGAGAGTACCACAGCAAATGAAAGATGGAAAGAGCAAACAGAAAAGAGTGTATAGTTTATGATTCCATTTATATAAAGTTCAGAGACTGGCAAAACTCCTATGTAGTTCAATAAGACAAAGACAAAGAAAAGATGTGAATGTCAAAAAAGAGAAAGTAAAACTGTCTCTATTCACAGATAACAACTTTTCAAATAGAGAATACTAAGGAAATTATGAAAACAGCTATACGACTAATAAGTGGGTTTAGCAAAGTCACAGATATAAGCCAATACACAAAAAGCAATTGTGTTTTTACATACTAGCGTCAAACAACTGGAAATTTTTTTTTAATTCATTTACAATAGTGTCAGAACATAAAACACTTAGGAAATAAATTTACAAAAGGTTTGTCAGGCTACTACAGTGAAAACTATGAAATGACTGCTCAGAACAATTAAAGGAGACTACATACACTCTCTCTCTCTGTGTTTCTGTGTCTCTGTCTCTCTTTCTGTAGATTCAGACCTCTTGAAAGATCTCAGGAACACTCAGCATCTTAGGACCACACTTCAAGAAATTAACCTAGAAGATACTGAAGTAGAAATGGAATAATAGTCTAGAAAATTTCCTGGACTCATTATTCCTGATTGCTGAATCTTCAGCACAAGATTGAATATGTATGTTAACAGCATGTTAATTTTTTACAAGAGCAGTTTAGCGTAAAGAAGACATTCCTAGAAACAGAGCAAAGTCTATCTTAGCACAATCATCCTACTAAATGATGAAAAGAGTCCTCGTACAGCTTAAAGGTTAGAAACATCACTATTTTATCCTCAAAAGAGTTTGCCTTTATAACACTATTAGGAATTTTCACACAGTATAGATTCATGTGAAATCTTATAAAACCCAATTTGAAAGAAAAATTTAACAAATTTGGCCATTACCTAGTTTTTAAGAAGGAAAATGTTCATAAGTCATGAATTTTATATTCTGCCCACACATTCCATTTTTAGGCATTTAATAAACAGTGAGTGAACCCATGTGAAAGGCTCATCTTCAAAGTGGCAGCATGTTAGCCATCTGAGTTGGTAAAACAGAGCAAAATAAATATGTAGAACCTGGAAATACCAGCTTAGGTTTGACCTACCACCATGTGACCAGAAATGTACCCAACTTCAAAGAGCCACGTGGAAATGTATAACACACGCATGAGAAATCTCGGTGTAGTCTGAGTCACAGAAATGACAATCCCCAGAATGAGCCCTGTAACCTAGAGCTCCTTATTTATATAAGTTGTAAACTTGCTTAAGTCTAGTTACTTGAGAGCTATGCTGATTCAAAGTAGTGAGCTAGTGAATGGCAGAATTCGTGAGAATAGCAAGTACAACTGTCTCTTTAAAACCATGCTCTGGGTGCACCTGGGTGGCTCAATGGGTTAAGCCTCTGCCTTTGGCTCAGGTCACAGTCTCAGGGTCCTGGAATCGAGCCCCACATCAGGCTCTCTGCTGAGCAGAGAGCCTGCTTCCTCTTCTTTCTCTGCCTGCCTCTCTGCCTACTTGTGATCTCTCTCTCTCTCTCTGTTAAATAAATAAATAAAATCTTCAAAAAAAAATGCTCTGTAATTGATTTAAATCATTTATTCGAGAAATGCAATATACATAATATCATAAAGCTGGCATCTCTAAGACTTGTAAGTAACAGCTGGGGGTTTTCTATGGTATAGGAAGGACAAGACCAGTACCATCTGAGTCCCAGTAAGCAAAACATCCCAATTTTGACCTATTTTATGCCATAAGTTTCTGAATCCTATTTCCTTTGAAAAGCGTTTCAAGGCCAAAAAAAAAAAAAAAAGCAAAAAAAAGAATACTTTCTTAAGTTTTGGTACTTTCTATCTCTCAAATCTGTCGTAACGTTGGTGTGTCATGTATTTGCAAGATTTTTGTTTTTAGTAGGAATTATATTTTATTTTTGTATGAAAGGGTTGTCATTCTTGATAAAAATTTAAGGAAGTGACAGAGTTATCAGATGGGTGAAAGTATCTATGGTGAAAATCTCAGCATTTCTAGATGTTCTCATTTCTCAGCTCAAATTATCAACTTAGTCAAAGTATTAAAAATAAGTGGGTCTGCCTTTTCTATAGTCATCTCATTTGCCCTTGGGTTCAGCAGTCCCTTGGCAAACCATATCTTCAAACTCCCAAGGTCCCAATATATGTGGGGAAACCAAATGGGACCAGCATCTTTTTCATGCAAATTCAGGGTTCTTAAAAACAGCTTTGTTCAAAAATAAAGAAAGAATCCTTGACTTGCATGCTACCCAAGGCAAATTAAACACAGTCACATACATATACACTCTTGCTCCTATTTGAGGACTTTAGCTCATCTGTTGGAAACAGACAACTGTGCTTTTGCAATGCATTACTGTTTTGTTTTGTGTTTGTAGCAAAGCCAGTAGCTTATTATGAAGGGAGTATTGACTTCATGATTGCAAAACAAATGCCCAGGGATATTTTATTGAGAGCTGTGGATCCTTATTTACAGAACAGGCATAAAAGAAGGATATAAAGAATATACACACAATGAAACAAAAAAGATCCACAAACACTTCCTTTTCAGTTAAATGCAAAGAGAATTCTTCCCTCCAACAGGGATGAAACAGAACTACTTTCCTTACTCAATGTTTTACCCAAAAGGTGAATTAGTCCCAGGTTTCTGAAGTCTGTCAGTATTGTCCCAGATAATTTCAACTCAAGATAAGAAACAGCACTACCAAAAAGTATTTATATGAACCTTGGATCTTCCCCATACCACGGACATAAATGCAGCTTCCGCCCATGGGAAGACTGTTCTCCATAAAGACAACAGGATGTTGGCATTTGTCAAGTCCAGAGAAGACCTGAGAGGTCTGCATGCTCAGAGAAACAATCAGCAGCTTGCAGGGAGGACTGTATTCAGCTGTGATGTGTGGGGACCACAAACTTAAGGGCAGCACAGACCCATCTGTTACATGAGTGTCGAAAGCAGGTCTGTCTAGAGACACATCAATGTTCTATTGCAACTCTAAGGTGGCCCAGGCACACCCCCTGAATGAGTGAGAATGAAACCAGTGAGCAGCCCTGCTCTCCACCAGGCAGATGGGACGCCCCTGAGGATGCCCTGGAGGAAGAGCAGCACCAGCTTGCAGCCTAAGTGTGAAGAATTATGTCTACTCATTGGGAGTCTCGTTGCCCCCAACTACTCAATACAAACAACGCATTAGGCACACCAGTGAAACTGTCCTTAGAGTAGGTACTCTGTGTTTTGATGAAACTGCCAGATAATCTGTGTCATCTCTACTTGACTTTGTAGAAAAACAAAGAATAATAGGAAATAAAATAAATTATAATCAACTAGAACAAAAATATTAGAACTAGAACAAAAAATTAGGGCTAGGCATGCTCACACGTGTATTTAAAAAGAAAAAAAGAACTTTTTGGCATTTTGTAAACCCAAAGATACTGTGGTATTAAAGAATCCTGTAGCATCCCCCAAATAACCCTAACTTTGTGTTAGTTTCGGTTCTTAGGTTAAACTCTTATATTCCAAAGTATTTCAAATTATTTCAATACGTAAATAGTTATGTATGATTGATATATGCATCAATCTCTTTTAATTTATTCAGAATGTTCTGCTAAGTGGCCATCTAATCCAATGATGACGAAAATTCTGATTCATTCAACAAACAATGTGAATTCATTCTCTGCCTGGCACTCTTTTGGGTGCTGGGAAATACAGATAAATAGATGGTCCCACTTACAGAGAGCTCAAGGTCAGAAAGATAGCACACCGAAGCAAACCTGTGCCCTAAGATATCGTAAGTACAACACAAGAGTACTGCATTCAAAGCTGGATTTTAACCATTAAAGCTAGGTGATAATTTTATCAGAAGATTGAAATTGAACCTCCTTTAAATGGGAAGATACAGTCTACTATTTTTTAAAATAAACTCATTTTTCTAAAGATCATACATCTCAGCAACAAGTCATACAGGGAAAACAGGTTTTTCCTCATAAATATTATAACAATGAAGAATCTCTGTAACATGTTTTCACTGTGATTCCCTAAATTTCTCAGTCTTTTTAATGGAATGGTATTAGACTTTACTGCCCCTTTGGGTCATGGTTTCATCCAGGTCACTTCTTTTGGAGACATGTGACTGACTTATCTTGCCTCTTCCTTTTCAATACATTGTATCACCACATCCTCAACTTAAAAAGAGAAGAGTTAATCGCTAACATTTAGTGAACGTTTACTATATCAAGCACTACCCTCAACACTTCACATGAAACATTTCTACCTCAAATAATGCCATGACATGAGTATCATCATCCTCTCTGTGGTATCAGTGATTCTCAGAATTTTTGGATTTGAAACCTCTTTACATTTTTGAAAACCATCACCAAGGACTGCAAAGACTTTTGTTTCTGTGGGTTCTCCCGATCAACATTTACCATATTCCCAATTAAACTGAGATTTTGATAATACATACTAATTTATTGGGAATAATAGTAATTCCATCACAGGTTAATGTAAGCACCATATAATTGTGAATATAGCTATAGATTCTAAAACAAAAATCAGTAAGAAGAGTGGCATTGTTTTATACATTTGCAAATCTCTTTAATATCTGGCTGACAAAAATTACATCTGGATTCTCCTTTCTCTGTCTATATTCAAAAGGCTACAATGTCACAGGATGAGTAGCTTCTGGCAAACCAGTATATGCCCATGACTAAGGACAGTGAGAAAGGTGAAGTAATAATTTAGTCTTCTTATAAAATTAGGTTTGACTTATAGATGCCTGTAAAGGTCACAGACCCCTTGGAGTCCTGTGGCCCACAGCTAGAGCACTGTTGATGTACCTTCCATGGGGAAACTAAGGCTCAAGCAGATTGGAAAACATGCCCATCATGCCACTGCTCTTAAGTTTAAATACCGCCATGCATGTTTTCCAAAAATGCAAAACAGCACTGAATACATATTCAGTTAAAATCTCACTTGTTAGACTTGTACCTCCGTATCCACTATCCCCTGTTACTACAAACTCTACTGCTAGGGAAGTAGTCACAAATAATGCATGAAATTATTGAGGTCTCCGAGGATGACACACATTCCTAACCACTTTAATGCCAATCAATATGAAAACTGCTGATAGAACTTTTCTGGAATATGCAGAATTCCACCTCCATTTCTTGCAGAATAGAATAAAAATAGTAATCAAACTCCCAACATAAACCAATGCTCAGGCATAAATTTTATTTCAATTAACAGCACACGCCTAGCCCCCAGCATTTTTCCCTACAAAGATGTCACCAAATGCCTAAAAGAAATTAGACAGATGATTACTGTCACTTATACCTTGGGGCAGAGAGTCACACTGAAAATTCTCAGCAAATGTTTCAATGAATCATCGGCCTACCCCATTTCTGAGTGGGCCCTAAGAATATGAGCATGGTGGTGACCTAGTATGTCTGTAAGGCGAGCAGATCAGCTCCCCCAGGAGGCCTAGGACCATTCTCTGCAGACACAGGCATCCTGGGGAGTCACCCGCCACAGAAGAATGACAATGCCGAGTGCCAGGTGCCCTTGTCGAGCGGGCAGATGGGGAGACCAGTGGCAGCAGTCTCTGCATAACAGCTAAATTAATTAGCCTTTCCAAAGCAGATCATCTAATTACTCATCCACACAGATATTCAGCATGAGAAAAGAATTTGAGAAACTTCTAGGCATAGAACCCCATGAAACAAACTTCTTCATGCACTTCTTCCAATAAGTAGTGTCCATGTTGCCCCAAAACTTTAAAACGCAAACATTTACCCTCTTATTACATACTTTAAGGGATTTTATTCACATTCACAGTGCATACACGTCAGTTAAGTCGAGAGTACATTTTAAATTGGTGACCTTCATGTGATTTTGTGCAGCAATAAGTAAGAGGGAGCAGTACTCAGCATGGCCAACACACACACTCCCAGACTCTGGGAGAGAGAGGGAGTTTAATAATGAGCCTTGCTGATTAAGGAATTCCCTCTCCCTTTCCCCCAAAATAATAAATACAGAGACTTTTCAAAGAACTCAGTGTTTTGAAATACAGAGATCATTAGTAAAAACAAATTAATTTTAGCTACCTGCCTTTCTAAAGGTCTTTCATCCTCGTGGTTCTCCCTATCGAGCCTTCGGGAGCTTCTGCAATTTTTTTTTTTTTTTTAAATTTCTAGTACCCTCAATGCCATGCCACGGAGGTGTTCTCAAAATTGTTTTACCCTGAATGCTCTTCTACTTGCAAAAATGATGTCTTAAAGTGCACTTGCATTTTCATTTCCTGATTCAGAGATTCATCCATTAGGTCCCTGTTGTTGCCTAAAACAGTTGCCTGATTCAAAGTTTTTCTCCTCTAACTGGCTCTAAGACTCAGAGCACTGGCACTTTACAATCTTCCTGTGTCCAAGGCACACATACCCTCCAGGAATGAAAGATCATGCTTCAGAGCAAAGATGGCCTCACTGACTGGAGGCAAGATCACAAGCGGCCTCCACCCACAGTAAGTATCAGAAGTTAGGCCCATGGCCAGACCGCAATAAAAAATAAAAAAATAAAACCACACAAGCTACCTACAAATCTTATTACTACGGTTACCTATGAAGCATTCTGCCTGTTTTAGATGTACCAGCTAATATTGTTAGTACATAAATATATCAATGAAGGAATGAACTTGTATTGCTGGGTTTTCTCCTTTGATTTTTACTTGGAACTGTCAGCTCTCACTAGAATAATACATGCTTTCATCACAACATTGTTAATACACGCAGGCTCTACTGACTTATTTCACGCAATATTGAGTTAAAGCAACCTCATTATCTTCTTCTCTTCTCTATCCCAAAGCTCTCCTACCTGATTCTGAAATACACATTAGAGCAAAAAATGTCCCTCCAAGTTTAAATATGAATTTCTAGTCTTAACTTCAGCAATAACTTATTTTTTGAGCATAAAGTCAGTTTAGAGACTTCAAAACAGATTTCTTTGAGATAGAATTTTTATGAATCACTGAAGAGCCACTCGTTTTCTTAAACTAAAGTTTCACCTCTGAAGAAACCTAGATTTCAGAATGACGATTCCTTATATTTCCATGTCTTTTTAAGGAACTTGGAATTCCCCATGTTTTCATGCCCTACCCCCATATTTCCACCCTTAGTATTAAAATTCCACTATTCTATATCAGTATTATGCCTGGCATATAAGAAAAACTTTGTAAAACAAGAGAATTACATTAATAATGTTTAATTTTCTTCCATCAACTTTGGTAACATTCCAAAGTGATGGGCTATATGTAGTTTAATACAGAAAGGGAATTCTTAGGGAAAAGAAAGTTTTCTTTTTCTGTGCTAACCATCTCCTAGGGGGTCTTCCATACCTGTTGGTGTGTGCAAAAAAAATAGCCCTTATGTGACAATTAATTTCATTTCCACGGCTTTCAATTATCAATGGCCCTGAAATTACATTCTGTCTCCATTTCCATGAGAGTCCCAAGATAGGATCTGTGACTAGACTGAAGCCATCTGTCTAGACTCAGAAGAAGGCGGCTTGTAGATTCCTGGGAGAAATGGTTGCAAGAGATAATGCAGGAAATCCTGGTGGACTATGATACAGCTAAGTGTGTACCTAAATCCTTCTTTCTTCATTTATGGAATGAGTTACACACGCAAAATGAGTTCTGCTGAACAAAAGGGTGGCTTTTATAATAGACGGGCAATGCCATCAATTCATTCCACAAATAGTACATTGTCTGTTATGTTGGAGGTACTTTGTTAGGCTCTATGGAAGAAACAATGATGAGGAGGCTTGACTGCTATAGTCCAAGAACATTCTGTGTCTTTATCCAGTGCTACAGATTGAACTGTGTCTCCCAAAACCTTTAGGTAGTAGTTCTAATTCCTAGTAACTTAGAATGTAACCTTACTTGGAGGTGGTCAGGTTAACGTAAGGTCAGTAGTGTGGGCCCTACTCCACTATGGCTGGAGTCCTTAAAGGGACAGATCTGAAGACAGACACAGAGGAGAAGCACCACGTGTGATGGACGCAGAGAATGGGATGATATGTCTACAAGCCGAGGGATACCAAAGATTGCCAGCAAGTCACCAGAAGGGAGCAAAAAGGCCTGGGACAGATTCTCCCTCGCAGCCCTCAGAGAGAATCCACCTTGTCAACACTGTGATTTTAACTTCCAGCCTCCAGAACCGAGAGATGGTAAATCTCTGTTGTTTAAGCCCCCTAGTGTGTGATATTTTGCTAAGGCAGCCACAGCAAAAAATAAAATAAAATAAATCAACTATATACATATTGAACACAATACATCTCTATGAATATACAAATATATAAATAATTGGGTAAAGTGTAATGGGTACTTCAAGCAAAGTGTGATATATTTTCAGCAGAAGGAGTGTTTACTTTTTATCAGAATAAAAAAAAAATGGGAATCATTATAGAGGAAGTGGTAGTCACATTTCACACACATTAAGAGCCATAAAAAGTCAGAAGCCAAACATAGGAATTTATGACTATAGAACCATAAACTATTGACTCCAGAGCTGTTGTTGCTGCTTTTTTTTTTTTTAATCTAAGACACTCACTTCTTCTACATGCCATTTCTCGAGAGTTCAAGACAACTATATGAAAGAGTCAAATGGTACACCCCATAGCTAAACCTCCACAGATACACATTCTCTTAATGAGAAAAACATTTTTGGTATTTTCATCTTCAGATTCTTTTTAGTCACTCTACTGGGATGTCCAGTATATCTTGGAGCTCTATTACGAGAATATTGACTTGGTTGATTTTCTAGACTGGGAACGGTTTGCAAATACACAAACTTGCTCTCTGGCTGCCACCCCCATTACACGGATGTGCACTGGTCACTTGCAGGTGACTAGGGGTTGGGTGACCTTTGGTCCTGGAACTGGTCTGTCTAGAGACAGAACCATAACCAGGCCCTCATTAGGTCACGTCTCCACCCAACTGAACCATTATCAAGCCTTACGAGAACTATAAATTGTCTGATTTTTGTAAACCATTCAACTTAATAACTTTTCCCCCAAAAGCATTCAGTATTTCTTACCGATCTGATCATTTGCTAAACCATCTTTATGAGTCCAGAATCTATCAGAACCAAGCTCATCTACTTTCCTTGAAGAATTCTTTTCACTATTGAGCTTCATAGCCTGATAGATTCTTCTTTTCTAACCTTTTCATATAGATTGTATGTATTTGATTTCTCCTGCCTGCAATTAACAGAAACAAACTCCAGACAGAATAAGAAAGATGAAGCATTTGATTGAGCAGATTATGATATTTCAGGAGCAACCGAACCACCAAATGCTATGAAGGGTAAGAACCTGGGCACTTCCAGGGGTCTCTTCAGTAAGAAGTCACAGATGTTCACTAGCCTGGCCTAGCTCTCAGGACTCCTGTTTCTATTTCCCAACACTTTCACACCTTAAACTCCATGGAATAAGGTCCTGATTGATATAGTTTTAGTGAGGCACACACTCTGGATTGATGAGCTTTTGGCCTGGGGTCAGGGCTATACAGTGCTAGTAGATATGCTCCTTCTCCCCATTATAGACTGGCAACTAATTCCAGAGAAGTAAACAATTATTAGTATCTGCCATATGGGTTGGGCATTTGTACTTTGTATGTTGCCTTTTCTTTGGAAAATGCCTTCTATGGACTCTTAATTAATCCATTCTTATATCTGTAGCAAAAATAAACAACCAGATATATTTTTAATTTAATAATTTTTCCATTCATTCCAACTGGACTAACTCCATTGGAGATTTTCTGTTAAAATACCTGGTTAGAATTATCTTGCTTTCTTCATATTGTCCTGACCCATCCACTATCATTGTGACTTAAGAATTTACATTGAACTTACTCATCATTTCTTTCTTCTAGAATATAAAACTAGCCTGTAGTCTATATATTGCTTTCTGGATTTTGTCCTACTGTCTCCATTGTCAGTGTGACTCAATTTATGTTAAGCACGCTCCTAGAAATGTTATCAACTATCAATCATATATACATTCCCACAACACGTATAATGTCGGAACCAGATAATGCACCCTCAAGAGATACAAACTAATCAGGAAACACCTCCCTTTTCTATTTCTTGTGCTTCACACCATCACCAGCGAGACTGTTTCAAATGACCAACAATAAGATTTTTAAAGACACAGGCAATTTTAAGGGATGTCAATTTAGAAAATCTAGAGAATAAAGGAGAAACTCATATTCTTTTAAATAGGCAATCTAATCATGGCTAAATATGTATAATATTCAGTTAATATCTGAGCTGACCAGTAGCTAAAAATCAACAAAAAAAGTCAACAACGGAAAACTTTAGAAGGAAAAGAGATATAAGAAAACAAAATCTAATGTCTAAGAGGTAAGAAATGAATGGGGAACAATCTGTGAAATAATTTCATATATTTTACACCAGATAAGAACCTAATGGGGAAGAAAGATGTGCGTATATTTAAGACCATCCATGATACTCTCAACAAAGATACAAGTGTTTTTAGAAAACAGGAAAGCAACTGGTATGCCAACCGAAGCGATGTTTTGAAGAAGAAGAATACCACAACTACTGGGCAGAAAGATTCTGTCAAAATAGGTTATTGTAAACTTTTTGTTTATATGTAAAGAAGCCTAAGTAAGCATTTTTTATTATCATCTGTATTAATGACACAGTAAGAGAAAAATTTTAAAACAAGAGAGGGGAAAGGCAAGTGGTAAGTAGTTCAGAGACAGTAAGAAGCTACCTTCTGAAGGAGGGAAGACACCTACTGTCCCTGAAGGCAGACGTTGGTTGAAGTGGTGAGCACCATTCCTTGAACATATTTTGTTGACTTTTAAGATAGAGGAGAATAGGAGGAATGGGGACAGTAATACTTGTGTAGTGATTATACTCCCAGCCCTTTATAGTTCATTATTAACTCACTTAATCTTCACCCTCACCATAAGGTATGCACTATTATCATCCCTGTTTTATATATGAAGAGAATAAGGCACAAAGAGTTCAGGTATCTTCTTCAAGATCTCAGAGCTAATAAGTGATGATGTCAGGACTTGGACCCAGGCACTCTTGGCTTCAAAGCCCCCATTCTTAACCTTCAACCTATCCTGTCCACGTGATTCTAGCTGGACTTAGCGTTTTTACATTATAGGTGGTTGTTCAGAAGTATAGTCACTAAAAATATCTTAATGAATTTCATAAGAAGCTCTCAAAATTTGTTTTAAATCCCCTTGGGAGACAGGGAACCAAAGAGGCAGAATGGAGTTGTGTTTAACAGGACAGACTCTGGAGCCAGACTGTGTGGGTTCTGAATCCCCTATCTTCCACGTACCCTCTCAGACCTCCCATTCCATTATAAGGCATCATTATCTACAAGCATACACTGCTCCTTTTCTGCAGGAGGACGTGCCTCCCCTACCCCGCTGATATCACGCTTGGCAGAGCACTTGCTTTGGCCAAGGAAATGTGAGTGGAGAGCCCATGTTTAACTTCTGGGCAGGAACTGGCCAAGAGCCAGGACAAGATGTGCCATGTTCTCTCCTCTCATTATGATCAGCAATGGCCTGGGTCCTGATGTGAGTTTGCCTTGGGACAGAGCCACCGACCCACTTGGCAGAGTAAGAAATATGCCTTTGTTGTTGTAACTCACCAGGATTCAGTGGTTGTTTGTGACTAAGATGTAACTGTCTCTCTTGACTCATACACTCTCTGTGCCTCAATGCCCTAGCTGTTTCTAGGGTTGTTGCAGGAATTAAATGTCTTAGTTTTATGAAGTATGTGGAACAGTGGCTGGCACAGGATAAGCACCACAGAAGTGTTAATCCTTACAGTTATTTCTATCTATAAATGGCAGGAGAGAAGTATTAGTGAGCCAGATATTCATCTGAAAAGAATACAAGCAGAGAAAAGACTTCCAAAGGAAACATCACTTCATTTGATACTCATCAAATCAAATGCTTTTCTGGTTCTCAGATCCTTTCATCTCAGTTCTCACATCACACTGGTTGCCCTTTGGGCGTTCTGAAAACTTCTTCTCTTCAACGCTCCCTCATCAACCCAGTAATCTCATTTATTTGTTGACAATTCAAGGCTTTAGTACTGGTGACCAGTCTCCAGACACTTTTCCTTCTTTTCTTTTTTTCTTAATATTTTTAAATTAACATATAATGTATTATTTGTTTCAAGGGTACAGGTCTGTGATTTATCATTCTTACACAATTGACAGCAATTCTACAAAATTCAGTTACTTTGGCCATGAAGATATTCCTCCTCCATTTTCCTCAGCTATATTTCTGGAAACAGTTGAACACCAGTTTTCTCCTCCATTGAACACAATTCTACTAAGATAATGGCTACTACCTCTATTTCTAAAGGTTTCGGAAGATTAGGTAACTTTGACAAGTTTCCTTATTTCGAGTTTGGGTTGTCTTCCATTTGCTAATGTGCAAATTTTTATGGCACAACTCTTGCCAATTAATGTTCTATACAACTTGCTTTCAGGGGACACTGCTGCTGACAACTCTGGATGTTTTAACAAACAGATCCTGAGACCTCTTAGGTCTTGAGTCCAAGAGGAAGATACTGCGAGTCTCTCTCGAATCTATCCTAGAAATGAGACTAAAGTAGGGGCCCAAAGGAGAGATCTTTGATAACACTACCCTCCTTTCAAAGATGGGAAAATGGAGACTCAAATAAGTTGAACTTGTCACTGAGGAAAATAAGTCAGTTGAAGAGCAAAACCTAGGTAGAACAGAGTCATTATCTATAGGAGCCAAGCTACTGCTATTTCCAGGGCTGATTGTGTTTAAAAGAAAAACTTTGGGAAACAGGACTGTATTTGGATACAATGAAAACATGTTAAATACCCAGTCAACAAATTCATTCACTACATGTGACTGAGCATTTTAACTGGGTTTTAATCAGACCTTTTCACAAAAGCCAAGAGGTTACTGAGAAAGATACGATAACAGAGTCCCATTTTACTAACTCATATGTAAATCAGGTTGGTAGGACTGAGTCAATATCATGGCTACACTAAGCTGAGACAGAAAACAGAACCCAAGTTATTCGTTACATCAAAATGCTTTATTTGGCAGTTACTTACTATATAAATAACTCACCAGCTATTTTCTCTGAAATAGTAATGATTAGAATGGCTATCCTATCTAACCAAAAAAAACTGAAATAAGCAATACCAAGATCAATCTTCGGAAAACAAACTGTGAAGGCAGCTGTAGCTGCTTTTGACTGTTACTGGAGGCAAATAAACCCCAAAGTTATTTCTAGTACTCATCACTTTAATGATTTCTAAATTTGCTTCTCTAAAAGAAATGTACCAGAGATTAATAAATTTTACATGAAAACAAATAGAATGTGTAAATTGCTAAGGGGGTTGCTCCCTTTACTTTAATTCTAGCCATTTTTCCCAAACCCAAAAGAAAGACATTCCCTGAAGCTTTGTGTGGTTTTTGGCAAAATCATCTCTCCTATAACTAAATAGATAAAGAAAGGATGTACTGTTTTAGTGGGTAATGATAAAGCTGAGATTTAGAACTAAAAACATTCTGGGTCACAAAAGCTTTTTTTCTTCTTTCCTTTTTTCTTTTTCCCCTTCAGTCTCTGGCTAACTTCTCACATCTAAAAGACAAAAGAGAAAGCAAAACAAAGAGAAAAGGATTCTGTAGGCACCCATATACAAGAAAGTTACAATAGTCGAAAGTTCACAATAAAAACAGATTGTCATAGATGGGAATTCCATTAAAGAAGGACAATATATCTGCTTTGGAAAAGGGCTCAATGCGTTTAAAAAAAAAATTACCGATAGACAAAGTCCAGAGCTGAAACACAGTTATAGGATCAAAGGCAAAATAACTGGCAATGTCCTTGTTAGCTCAAAAGAAGACCAAACCAAGCAACAAACACTCTCTTGCGAAAAGGAGAATGTCTTTAGTACAATACAATAAGACTGTTGTATGTGACACCTTGATAAATTAAAGAAACAGAAACACTGTTACAAAAAGAAAAGGAAGAAAGGAAGGAAATTCACAAACAGTACCCACAAAAGATGGATAAGAAAGTTTTAAGAGAATGAATGCACTGATTAAAGGCAAGCAAGGAAAACAAGATAGCTGCTCTATCTAGCTAACCCCCCACTGCACATGCCTATTATATTGTTTCCTTTGGCACTGACTACAAGAGGGTTTCATCCTATGTTCAATAATGCTATTATTTATAAAATAGAAGCAAAACATCCTGATAAGAATATAACTCAATAGGAAAAGGGCTCCTATATAATCTGAGTGCACAGATGAGAAAGAAATGCTTTTTTCAAAGTAATGACAATTACAAAGCAACCAGGGAACAAGATAAGCACTTGTAGAAGGAGCCACACTGAATCTATTCAACCAACCAGCTTTTCTGTTATGTGAATCCAAGAATGGATCACTGTCGCTCACTGGGAAAACCTGCAGTGCTGTAAAAATCAGCAATGTGAGTATATGGTCAGGTGAGGAGAAAAAGAAAAGAAGAAAGTTTAGAAAGAAACAGAGGAAAGGCTGAGAATACAACTTGTAATTCTTCATTCAACATTATATTCCTTGACCTATTCCATATAAGTCAATACAGAATTCACAGGGTTTTGAAAAGTATACATACACACAATGGCTCTCGCCCTCCAAAAGCTACAACTTGCAAAATAACTGCTCCAGGTGCACAATCTTACCATTGCCTGTTTCTCACAAGTATAGATAAAATGTTCAACTGTATATGTGAAGTTATTTTCATATTCTGGCCAGCATCTTCCTATTACTATTATTTTGCTGATACAGCACATTATATTGAAATTAAAAAATCAAAATAGAGGGGCGCCTGGGTGGCTCAGTGGGTTAAAGCCTCTGGCTTCGGCTCGGGTCATGATCCCAGGGTCCTGGGATCGAGCCCCACATTGGGATCTCTGCTCAGCGGGGACCCTGCTTCCTCCTCTCTCTCTGCCTGCTTCCCTGCCTACTTGTGATCCCTGTCTATCAAATAAATAAATAAAATCTTTTAAAAAAATCAAAATAGAGTGAATATTTTTAAAAGTCTAATTGTATAAGCAATCTGATTCCTGTTTCCGAACTTTACATACACAATATGTAAAGCATATTTATACATGTAAACTACATTTAAATATCAACAATTTTATACACCAAGTACAATCTGATCAGTCATTTCAAAGACTATGTTGATAATCTGCGAGAGCTGTGAAAGAATTAAAAAAAAACCACACAACACAATTAACTAGTATTTATTGAGCCATTCATATGTGGCATCTATTGTTCTAACATGATCCTACATGTAATATCTTACGGATTCCTCACAAATCTCTCCAAATCTCTCCTTTTTACAGATTAGTAATCATATCTCCTAATGAACACCCTATACTTTAAACCACTGCACTCCACTCCTTCTGACCACATACCTACAGAGCAGATTTCTGCAGTACTTAATCGTTGTTTGTATGAATGACTTGTACTCTGCTTTTGAAACGTGATCAAACCAAGAATGATTCTGGCAATGATTCCCCAGCAAGGTGTGTGGCAGGGAGGGCCACACAAGACCAGGACCTTTGAGCGGACACACACCCCAAGGTATGCAGCACTCATGATGAGAACTCAGAGTAGGAAATTCAGGCATGTAGCTTAGAGAAGCACATTCTGACAGGCTATGGGTCAAAGGTCAAATTTAGAAGTCCAGGATATAATGAAAGGCAGGGTCATATGAAGGGATTTCAAGGCTGGTGGTCAGCTGAAGGTGTGAGGTTCAAGGAGGGAACTGCAATTTCTGCAAGGTATGATGGTGAACAGCTTAGACTCTTAGATTTAACAATGTGGCAGAATTTCAAGATACCCACACAGAATGAGGCAAGTCAACAACAAGGATGGTGTGAACACACACCCAGGTGCTTTTAAATTTACTTCTCAAAAAAAATCATAGTCTTCAAATTAAAAGTATTAGTTCTCAATTATTCTGTTCAAACTGTGACACTATTAGTTTTCTGGACTCTGATAGGTCTGTTTTGAAAAATGGCAGGTCTAGATCTCTACAACACTGATACTCCATGAGGAATGGGTGAGCTTTAGGAATATTAATTCTGGTACTGACCACTATGTATTCTTGAACACACTGCTCATATCTGGAGAAGTCTGTTAGGAACAAAATCTAAGATAGCTTGTAGTTTTGTTGACTTATCTTCTACTTTTGACTCTCAGCTCTTGGCCATGAGCTCAACTCTAAGGGATTCATTCTAATTTCAGAGAGAGAGGCAACAAAAGGGTTGAGGTCAAATTTTACTTTTAGTATAACTTTTTATTTAAAGATTTTACTTATCTGAGAGACAGACCAAGCAAGAGCACGAGCAGGGAGCAGGGCAGAGGCAGAGGGATAAACAGACTCAATGCTGAGCAGGGAGCCTGATGCGGGGGCTGGATCCCAGGACTCTGAGATCACGACCTGGGCCTAATGCAGACGCTTATTAACTGACTAAGCCACCTGGGCATCCCTAAATTTTACTTTGAAAATATCTAAAGTTTTAAAGATTATCTTTGCTTTTTAGAAGAAATTAATATATTAAGGGAAGAACTAAGGGATAAACATATTTAGATAAAGTATACAACTCATTAAGTAAACAATTATATGAATATAGACATATATCTAGAGAGAGGGACCATGTCTTATTCAGTACAGTGCTCAGTGCACCTTAGCCCTCAGTAGATGCTTACTGCACTGAAATTACTTAACACCTGAGTGCCGGATTATTTATCTTTAAACTTGGGTTAAGAATATATTCATTCCTCCTTATTTACACATTATACATTTGCACATTTGCCTACTCAATAAAATTTATTTGCAACACCAAAATCAGTCCTTGCAGCATTTCACGATCATTTGCAGAAATGAACAAACAAAAAAATCTCAATCACCAACCTGCACATTTCCAGGGGAGGCTGAACAAGGTGACACTCCGCAGCTTTCGTAACTTAAACGAGTGTCCTTTTCATTCTTTATTTAGTGCCATATTTTTTGCACTCTTGTGTTTTTTGTTGGTGATTTTGCTTTTTGAAATGGTCCCCAAATGTAGTGACGAAATGCTATTTATTGTTCCCAAGCACAAATAGACTTCGATGTGCCTTCATTCCATATGAGATACAGTGAAGTCGACCATGAGTTCAATGTTAATCAATCAATAATATATATTCCATAAGGGTCTTTAAACAGAAACACACAGGAACACATATGAAGTTATGTATTGATCTGTTGATAAAAATGTTCTGATCAGAGGCATCTGTTATTTCTTCCGACGAACAGCACTTCAACTTTCACTAACTCAGTATCTGCAGCAGCTGTGTAGAACATAACTACTTCAAAGGAGGAGAATAAACTGTACTTTCTCCGCCCATTGTTCTTAGGTCTGGGAAAATATAGGTTAATCTAGTGAGGGAAAAAAAAATAATAATCTAGTGAAGGGACCAGCACAGCTAAGTACTCAAGGAATTCTACCTACCGAAAAGCAAAACAATCCTCCTCTTAAGTGTCTGCAAACAACACAATTGAAAATAGCAAATCCAGACTCACTATATTTCATTGAAGAGGATAAGAAAAATGAAATTGTATATTAATGTATCACTGAGGGCAATATATTAGAAGAGGGAACTATGAAGATATTTATAATAAGTCAAAAGGCATCTGAGGTCTAAGTCAGGATAATGTCAAAAAATATGCTATCAACTCTGCTAATTAGGAAATCATGGTCTCTTATGCATAAATCCTTCAAATAAATCCAATTAAAATGGCAATTCAAATGTGAGTGTATCAGTGACAAATCTATTGCCTATCCAGGTTTTAATTATGATGTTGTTCGGATAGTAAAACCAGGGTTTGAACATAAAGTACATGGTAAGAGCAGAAAATTGCCATGAAAAATACTATTTGATGAAACTAGAAAATTAACTTCAGAAAACATTATTGTATCACTTAGTAAAAAAAAAAAGTTGCACATTGATTATGACAAATTATAATATTCTGAAACACTGGTGTGTATGTGGGGGTATGTGTATGTGTAAAAGTATAACCAAGAAACTCTTTCTCAGTAGAGATAAGACTATTTTAATTCAGATTTCACTAATTCAGAATCAAGAGCGAGGCAGGTATTTTAACCAAATTAGATGAATAAAAGAATGATAAAATTACATTAAAGGAGACTAAATTTTTAAAACACAGTATTAAGAATTGAAAAAAAGTCAAGATTATGAAAGCATCTATCTACATATAACTTATTCAATCAATATGCATTAATTCCCCACAAATTTATTGAGTTCTACTCTGGGCCAGCCATCAGAGCTTTCCCCGAAGAACATGGCACACACAGGACAGCTTTGCTGAAGCTCGCAAGCAAGCAGGTGAGACAGACTTGTCAGCAACTGCACTGCAAGGTGCTAAGTACAACTGAGGATACAAGTGAGAAGAAAGAAAACATTATTGTGCTGAGGCTGGTCCTCTGACAAGAACCTTTAGAAAGGTGCCACGTGTCCACCTTAAAGTAAGCCTTCTCCAGGGGCCACTTTATCAGCTCAGGTCTAGTGAACAGAAATGCCAGAAAAATAACACAACTACAACTCCATAGGGGCGGGAGGGGGACCTCACTAAATCAGACCAGTTTGGACCTCTCCCCGCTCACCCTTGGGTCATTGTTGCCATCCAAACCACAGCTAAGTAATTCAGTTACTAAACCAGTGGATGAAGACATCCTGCCCATGGTGCTGCTGGTGGACATACACCACGGAAGAAAGAACCCCTACCCACGCCAGCAAAAACTTGTCATGTACTCTCCTGCAAGAAAGAATTCAATTTCCATTACCTTGAAGTTAGTTCGCTTAGTCAAGAGATAGGAAGTTTACTCACTTTATTCTCCCTGTGAATAATGACACTTTAGGGGCATCTCGGTGGCTCAGTCAGTTAAGTGTCTGCCTTTGGCTCAGGTCATGATCCCAGGGTCCTGGGATTGAGCCCCGCATTGGGCTACCTGCTCACCAGGGAATCTGCTTCTCCCTCTCCCTCTGCTACTCCCCCTGCTTTTTCTTTCTCTTTCTCTCTCTCTCTCTCTCTCAAATACATAAAACTTTTTTTAAAAAATGAAAAGAAAAATTACACTTAAGTTTTATTAGCACCTGTTTTATCCCTGTCTCCTCTGTTTTGAATACAATATGTATGTGATTTTTATGTCCCTTCCCAGGCTTAGGATCTGAACATTTTATGCACTTGAGGCTGCTGGAGAGAAATAGGATTCTTTGAAAGAACTCAGTCCCCAAGGAGGTTCTTGCAAACTGCCCAGAGCCACAAACGAAGATGTCTTGCTGCTGAGTCTGAAGCACCTGTCTGCCCACCCTAACTGGGCTGTTTTTAAAGGGACCTAAGCAGTCCATTCCTCATTAGGCTTCTTTCCTTTGTACCCATTAGTAAAGATCCCCACTCTAGGCACTAGGGAAATGCCAATGGGAACCAGAAAGAAGGCAAAGGCTCAGACAGCTATAAGAATTTTGGATATAAGGCACGTGGCAAAAAAATTTGATTAGGACATCAAAGAATGAGTGGAAAAAGAAAGCAAAAAGTTTAGTAATTTAAATCTAAATTATATCAACTGCGTTGATATAACTTTCAAATAAAACTAATTCACTCCCAAATAGACTTAAAGCAAAGCTATTTATGTATATTTAGGTATATATAACACTATTTTATGTACATATAACTTAATGTATTTTGTATTTATGCATGTATTATGTATACATATATTTATAACACTATTTAGGTATATGTAATTTAAAGTATTTTTGTATATGTGCATATATTATATATACACATATATTTATTTATTTTATGGACTCATTATATACATGTATATAGTTACATACATAGCACTTTATTTAGGCATATATAACACCAATATTTATAGTAGTCTTTATGTACATATAACACTACTTATGTACATATAACAGTGTATCTGTGTATATGTACCCTTAATACTAAACTATAGATTATACTGACATAAGTATGTATATGTATGACAACTATTTACTCAAATCCATTTCCTCTTCTTCTAGGCACAGAGATAAACTACATTTCCATGCCTCCTTAGTAGTTATGATTCCAGTCATCGAACTTGAATGCAGTGATTTGTGCAACCTGTAAGTCTGACCCATAGTAACCTTTTTCAGATGGTTCAAAGCAGTTTCCTTTTTTGGCATACTGGGATGGAGGGGACCCTAGAAAAATTTTGGAAACTACTGTTTGAACATAGTACAGCTTCCATTAGCCTGGTTTCTCAAGCAGCTGCATGGAGGACAGTTTCCCCCACTAAATTTGAATATATACCAAGTTCCACTATATAAAGAGAAGATATATTTATTAGCTAAGCCACTGTACATAGAGAATATATGTGTTACCACAGTGAAGCCAACCCTCTCAAGTCCACAGAATTGTGAGTGCCTCACTTTTTGGTAAACAATGAGATACCAAGTTCTCACCACACCATCAATTCTAACATGTTTCCAATACATCTTTCCTATCTCTCTTCTATTCCTATGCTAGTCTGTCTTTTTCTCTCTCCATATGGATGTGGTCAAATGAGTCAACAGAGAGTACAACATTTATTTGAGCAGACTTCTGTCAGTATCAATCTAAGGGGTAGATACCCACGCATGCACATGACATCTGTGAGAGAAAATGACTATCTTACCTCATCCAATGTAGGCAAAGGATAGTGCCATGACTCTAAATCCAAAGCCAAAAACAGAGCCCCCAAAGAAACACAAATAAAATACTGAGCGTAACAAAGAGGAACCAGACATCAAAAAAACAAAATCTAAGTTATCTCCAGTATTCTATTATGAGACTGTGATTGTGAGTGTACCTTTTCTCAAGGCTGAAGACAGAAATGTAGAAGCATGTCTGCAGGTCCTAGTATCCTTTGGGAACATGGAAATATGATTTTAGCATAGGTCTCAGGGAGGTTGAATTCTATGCCTAATTTAACAGAAAGTGTCAGATTGGAAAAACTAGAACACAGGGAGCAATCTGGAAATCACAGCTCTGGGATGGCAGTTAAAGAAATCTTGTCCTTCCATCCAGTCAGTATCTCTACCATCCAGTTCTTATACTTGTCTAACCTTTCTTTGAACACCTTCCAGAAAAGACTCCAAAATCTTCCTAGGCAGCCCAGCTGAGTATCCTCAAAAGCAAAACAGTCTTTCTTATTTCCAAATAAATCAGCTCTGTGGTCACTTCTCATCTATCTCTTTTTTCCCTAGGTGGGATTCCATGGACACATGTTTGATGACCTGTAGAGGTGAGAGAGCATTTCAGGGGTCAGAGATTGAGCTCCAGCGTCCAGTTCTTCCCCCACCCAACAGTATGGTTCCAGATCAATCATAGCCTCTGTGGTCTCGCTTTCCTCCTAACGAAGCAAGAGGAATGGATAAAAGAGGGTCTGTACGTTCCTTTCAGCTCTACCAGTCTATGTATTAGCTTGTAATTTATCTTCTATCCAAGGCTAATAACCATCCCCAATTTCCTTATCAGATCCTTATGTTAGATGTAAAATCCATAATATAAAAACTAGTTTTAAAATGCTATTTTATAGTCAATCATGCTGGATTCCTATAAATATGATTTTTTCATACCTGACAATCAAATCAGCCAAATGCCCTTATCAAAATCCATTTAATACATCATGTGCTGGCATCTTCCAAAATATGTTCCCTTATTCTGTTTACCAGAAAGATTTTTTAATGAGCAGCTGCCTCAAAATTAATTAATGATATAGCTCACACTATAAAGTTACAAGCCAAATCCCATTATAACTAATGTATTTTCAGTGTAGCTCAGATTGCAAAGGATGGTGAAACTCCAGCTGATGGCCCATTTATTTAGAGCAGTACGTGAATCAACAAATTTACAGAAACATGAAACACACAGTTCTCTTCTTAATGCATATTTTAAATAATATATTCTGTGAAATACTATAGGATGCAATTCTCAAAAAGTAACCTTTTGAAACTTCATCTCCTCCTATAGACTCTTAATCTTTTCTATTACATAACTAGATTGTAGGAAATTGGAGTATCTAATGGTACCTACTAGATTCCAATTTTTCCCACCCACAAAAATTCTCAAGCCATGGAATTATTATATAGTCCATTAGCTGATTTCCTTCAAACACTACGACTTTACAATTATACCCTTTTCATGTACTAAATTCCAAACCGTTTTTGAAGGAAATCAAAATGAGGTAAATAAAACTGAAACACTGCTTTGCCAACATTTTTTTTATAAATCAAAATCAGGTGTAACTGAAAGAAAATGAGTGTACGCCTTGCTGGCACTTGTTCCATTTTTTAGAACAAATGTTCACACTCACCTAGGGGATGTTTCCATCTGCTTCTCTCATTTTGGTTTCCATGCATTACCCTTAAATTATTATATATAAATAAATTACCAATATCTTACTATCTAAAAATAAATAAATCTTGCTTTATGTTTTCAAATCATACTCTGCCAAAAATGAGATCCACTTTTCTCAAACACCTAATCTTTGCATTAACATAAAGAGAGATCTTAGCACCATTTGGGGAAAACATAAATTTCATCATCATCCAAAAGTATTAATTCCAGAGCTGGGCATTCTATGGTCATGAATTTACCCATGCAGATAAAATACCTATTCTTTGTGGCTTAAAATCCAAATTTAATGTGTACGTATATGTTGAAAAGATAGAAACCAATAAAATAATAAGATAAAAACATTAAAAAGATATACAGTAGACAATACAGTACCATTGGACATTGAGTCGATGCATTCATGGCTCAGGCCAGTACAAAAGTGATGGGAGAAAAACAGAGGTAACAAACCTTGACCACACCAAATCCTGGTAAAAACCAAAAGCTCCAGGACAGCAACCAGACACTTTGACCTCCCCATGCCTCACCTCTGACGCCCCAGAGTAGCTGCATAACTGATTTATTTTCCATCCAGATGGTTGGCGTCCTGTAGACAGACTTAAAATGCTGACTGTGTCTTGGGCATGCTTATTCAGTGAGTCTTGAAAGCCATTATTCACTAATTTCATGTGGAAATGAAATTTCAGCTTCCCATTGTGTACAAATAACTTGGCCACTTACACCACATACAAAAAGTGCTTTTTGCCAGGCAGGAGTGGACGGCTGGAATGCAAAAGCCTTCCTGTGTGCTTCCCTGGCTCAGGCCCAAGCCAGCATATGGCGGTCCCACCAACCACCTCCATACAGAATACTAGGTGAATGCTTTAAGCAAGCCCTGATAATGTGATTTACAAAGCCCACACCAAACGGCTGCCGTTTGCCTCTATTTTCATTCAGGATAGAAGATTAATCTCATTTCAGATAAAAGCATTTGATGACATTTTGTGCCCTTGCATCCATCCTCCCAACATTAAGGCTCCTAGAATTTTGGTAAATCTAGAAATAATCATGAGTTTCTAAGCTTTATTACTTTATCATTTCCTTATTCTAGTAACCAATTCTCAACACAGACTTCACTTTCTGTTTCAAGGCTGGGACTAGAAGGCAAAGAAAGCTAGTTTTCAGAGAGCAAGTCAGAGGTTTTAGTAAACTTGTGGGGCTATGCTTTTGTGCAACATTTCCATGCTGTGCTTATAAACAACTATTGATATTTTCTGGAATTTCATTCCAGAAATTGTTGGCTTTCAAATGTCAAAGAACTCTCTTCCATTCCCTCTTTGGGGTTTTATTTTAGAATCAGCAGTGCTGCTCAGCAGTAATAAATAAAAATTCATATGCAGATAGACATTAACATCTCACACTGTGGCAGAGGAGTCCAAAGTATTTTACAAACACTGCCAAAATCACTGGTGATTTCCAGCCCTGAAAGCTGACTTTCCGATCTTCCCAAGAAGATTTATTTATATCATGTTTGCAAAATACAATGTGTATTTATAAATACAGGCATTTATCTAGTACTCAGCAATGGATGCAACAAGTCATAACCTGGGACTGGCAGAAGTTTCCAGAGACATGAGCTATGCCTGTCTAGGGTGATCCTTTATCTCTCCTTCTGAGGTATAAATGGCTTTTCCTCTTCTCATCCTTTTATCTACCCTACCACATAGCTCACTCTTCCTGCCCCCATATCCACAGAAGGCTAATGACCCTCCTTCTCTCAGATATCCCAGGAATGTGTTTTTGTCCATTGGCCTTCCCCAGGCTGCTATAGAACTGAATTTCAGGATAAGATGAGTGATACAGATGATGGGGATATTTAAAACAATAAAAGTAAACATCATCAAGACAAAAAAAGCTCAGTCTCTATTCTGAAGTACTCATCCAATTTCTGAAAATAACCAATGCTATCAGAATCAACTTGGAAAATACCCTGTTCTCCTTCATCATTTTTTTTAAACAAGAAAAACAGCTGAACGTTCGTGGCATCACAGCCCACTGAAAGAGAGATGACCTTGTATTTAAAAAAAAAAAAAGGTGATTTAAAAACAAGGAACAGGGGGCACCTCGGTTAAACATCTGCCTTCGTTCGGCTCAGGTCATGATCCCAGGGTCCTGGGATGGAGTCCTGTATTGGGCTCCCTCCTCCCCAGGTAGCCTGTTTGTCCCTCTGTCTTTGCCTGCTGCTCCCCCTGCTTATGTGCTCTCTCTCGCTCTCTCTCGCTCTCTGTCAAATAAATAAAAAGTAAATAAATAAAAAACAAAACAAAAAACAAGGAACGGGCTCTAGCATGGAAGTGACATCCAGAGACAAACAGTGGCAATTCCAAAATTTCTGGAAGGCACTTCAAAGGAGTAACCAAGTTGGAACACAGAGGCAGGGTATTTGCCTTAAAGCTGCATTTGCAGAGCCCGCTCACACTTAAAATTGGACTATGGGTTTCCTAAGCATGGCTGGAGCGGCTGGCCAGCGTAGAGGCGGCTGTTAGCTCTTCCAATGTCAACTTTGCCTTAACCATGGAAAGAACGGAACACTATATGCATTATCAGTCAGACCCTTCTAAGGCAGCTGTAATCTATCAGCTTTAAAAGAAATATAAATAATCAGAAAAAATTTTTGAGACACAATCATGGCACTCAAAAACTGTTCCACTCAAAGCTGGAGACACAAACACTGAAGTAAAGTGGATGTCTATTCCTCCAGCACTAGTGCTTTGCAGGTCATTACTGGGAAGATGACTTTTTTTTTTTTTTTAATAGAAGGCTTATTTGATAGAGTACTCTGTACAGAAGATCAGAGCATTGTTGGCACAAATACTAAAGGACTATAAAACTAGAGTAACACAAATATTCTTTAGTGTATAGTTTGTGTCCCAAAATAAAATACAAAAGTATGTCATAATAATGTTTCTTTTGGATTTTAAGCATATGTTGTTTTAGGCTGACATTTTTGTAAAGAAAGTCAAAAGCAATCACTTTTGGGGTCCTTTGAGAAACCATTCTTCATTCCCATTTTGGGGGAAAAAAAAAGGTCAGGAGCAATAAAGTCTGGATTCATCTATAATTTAACTGCAGCCCCATTTTTCAAATCATGAAAAGGAGTTTCCATTGGTAAGAGCGGCTCAACAAAGTTTTACCTGGAGAGAACCTTTCCCATAAGTCTGTTTTGAACAGAAAGGCAGCTCTAGTCAAATCTGGGGTATGTGACAAGATTTTCACAACAAAGCAGGTCTGCTTCTAACAGACACTAGATTGAAGCTTTACATAGCATTTCATGGAATGAAATGGAATAACGAGACTCCTGAAAAATATGTGCCTTGGTAGTTACCACAAAGCAGTAAAGGGAGCAAGAGAAAAAATGCTGTGACAGCATTTTCTTTTGATTCAGCCCAGTAGCTATGGAAACTATCTTTTAAAGACCAATCGGTGCTCTTCCCTGAAAACCAAATGAAATAAAACTATGTCTTACCCTTATGGATTCCATGGTTGGAGGCTTCATTTTTCAACACATTCAACTTATGTAAGCTTGCTTTAGCTTTAGCTCAGGTAGGTGCAAGCTGAAGCTATCATGTTTGATTGATACTATGGATTTAAATTAGAAAACCCGTGAAGGCATTTCTATATAAAGCTGCAAGGAGTCATAATGCCCAGCCAATGAGAAGTAAACGTTTGTTAAATCTGCTGGATGTGCTCCAAGAACCACAATGTTTGCTTCTTTCTGTTTCCCTCTCTCTCCTCTTCTCTGAGGTAAGAATGCATGTAAATTCCCATCACTTGCCATGTCCTCGGCCCAAGTGTTTTTTCCCCCCACTGTAGCTGTACATAGACCAGAGGTGATGAGTGGCAATTCAGGGTCAAGGCTTTTCTTTTGTGGCCCCCTCAATAGGAAAATGGTAGACAGGTTAAAAAATAAAGCAAGTTTCTGGTTTGATATTTTTGCCTACATGAATTTTAATCATAGTCTATTCAAAATTTAACTCTATTCAGAAATCTATTTCTAGATTTAGTCACTCTAATTTTTTGAGGTTTACCACTTTATACCCTTAATTATATTTATTTTTTCTTGTGAAACATAATTTGGTAAAGATTGATATTCTTCATGCTCATTTTCCTACTCTAAATACCATCATAATTCATCTTCATTGTGTCTTACACTCCTCAGGCAAATCCAATCAGAACCCATCTTTTTCCTGTATAAAACCTTCTCTCATCAAAACCTAAAAAAACTCAGTTCTGGAATTTGAAAAATTGTAATTGAGTAACTATTACCTTGTGACATGCATGACTTTCTCTGATAGAATTTGTTAGTGTCACCTTTCTCTTTAACCTCCAAACAATCTCATAAATTGTATAACAGCCTGTTTATAGAATCTTATTTTACTCAAAGTTAGCACGACACTTAGAAAATTAAAGGCGGGGTATGATACCAAAGACGATCTTCAAGAACAACAAAGCTAGAGGACTTACACTGCATTAAGAACTATGATGAAGCTAGAAAACTGAGACTGTATGTTCAAAGCAAAAAAATAAACAATTAGACCCACAGAACAAAACAGAGTCAGAAACACACTCACACATAGACAGTCACTTGATACATGACAAAGAAGAAAAAGCAAAGTATTTGGCAAAGAACAGTCTTTTCAGTACATGATTTTGGGTAAGTTGGATTTCCACAGGAAAAAGAAAGTGACTGTTGATCCTTTATTCATATCATAAATCAAAATCAAATCCTCAGGGACAACAAATATAAAATGAAAAGATAAAATGGCACAGCTTCTATAAAAACAAAACAAGAACACAAAAACATATATCTTCATGATTTTGGAACAGGAAACTGTTTCTTAAAGAAGTCACAGCAGGTACTAAGCATAAAGATGGAAAACTGACACATCGCCTTTATTAATGGTAGGAATAGCTCTTCCTCAAAAGACACATTTAAGAAAAACTAAAAGGTAAGCCATGAAGTAAGTGTATGTATGTATACATATTACAAGCATACATATTATATTATATTATACTATATTATATTAAGTGTATTACATATTACATTAAATATATATAATATACATGCAATACCTATAACCACTTAAGGAACTGAATCCATAATATATAAAGAACAACTAGAAATCAAAGAAAAAAAAAAAGAGATATAACCCAATAGAAAACCAGGAAAATTACTTGAACTTCATTAAGCCATCAGGGAAATACAAATAAAACCACAACACAACACTATTTACTACCCACCAAAGTCAGTAAGATTAAAAAAAAAAGAAGAGAGAAAGAAAGAAAGAAAGAAAGAAAGAAAGAAAGAAAGAAAGAAAGAAAGAAAAAGGAAAATACTAAGTGTTTATTGGCAAAGATGTGAAGAATATAGAACTCTCATACGCTGTTGGCACATTTTGGTCAACTGATAGCATTTATTACAACTCAACACACATATACTTGAGAGCCAACAATTCTATCCTCAAGAATATAATCATTAGAAATATGAAACCATGGCCCCCAAATATATGTACAAGAGTGTTTTACAGCAGTTAATATTCTTTGGGAAAACCCCAAACCCAGAAATACCAAAATCCCCATCAACAGTCAACTGTATAACTATGTTGTAGTATGTTCAGTTAATAGAACACTGCACACTAACTGAAATGATCAATTTACAACTACTTGCAACAATAAAGACACGTATCAGAAATATACCACAGAGTGAACGAAGTCAGGAAAAACAAAAAACAGATATGGAATAACTCCATTTGTATAAAATTCAAATGTAGGAAAACCAACACATGCTTACAGAAATCAGGATAGTATTTATCATGACTGAAATGATGACATGGATTCTTTGGTTACTGTCCCTGATTAGTTGCATGGGTATTTCCACTTTGTAAAAAAAATCAGTGTGGTAATACTTCTGATGTGTAGGTTTTCTGTAGGTATGATATGTGTCAAAAAGTTTTCTGTCGGTGGGAATGCAAGTTGGTGCAGCCACTTTGGAAAACAGTGTGGAGATTCCTTAAGAAATTAAAAATAGAGCTACCCTATGACCCTGCAATTGCACTACTGGGTATTTACCCAAAGATACAGATGTAGTGAAAAGAAGGACCATCTGTACCCCAAGGTTCATAGCAGCAATGGCCACGGTCACCAAACTGTGGAAAGAACCAAGATGCCCTTCAATGGATGATTGGATAAGGAAGATATGGTCCATATATACAATGGAGCATTATGCTTCCATCAGAAAGGATGAATACCCAACTTTTGTATCAACGGGACTGGAGGAGATTATGCTTAGTGAAATAAGTCAAGCAGAGAGATTCAGTTATCATATGGTCTCACTTACTTGTGGAGCATAAGGAATAACACAGAGGACATTGGGAGATGGAGAGGAGAAGTGAGTTGGGGGAAATTGGAGGGGGAGACAAACCATGAGAGACTGTGGACTCTGAGAAACAAACTGGGGGTTTTGGAGGGGAGTGGGGGGTTGGGTGAGCCTGGTGGTGGGTATTAAGGAGGGCACGTATTACATGGAGCACGGGGCGTGGTGCATAAACAATGAATCTTGGAACACTGAAAAAAAAAATTAAATTAAAAAAAAAAAACAAAAAAAGGCACCGGAGAGAATACAGGGAAAGGAAGGTGTATTAGGTCATCACGGAACCATCTACTATAATTTATTGTGGTGAGGGTAAGAGATATCAGGGTGCTATTGCAGGAGAGTAGGCTTGTGTTTCTCCAACATCACTCTGCAGACTATCAAGTAG
This sequence comes from Enhydra lutris kenyoni, assembly GCF_002288905.1. Lineage (NCBI taxonomy): Eukaryota > Metazoa > Chordata > Mammalia > Carnivora > Mustelidae > Enhydra > Enhydra lutris. The sequence goes on along the minus strand of NW_019154085.1, from coordinate 97,891,296 downwards.
GTAGTGGATATAGTATCTAAGACAATACTTCAAAGTTGTTTTCAAATACTGTAATTAATCATTTATACATAAATTGATAATTGCTTTACAAAAATAAAAGGTGGTAAAAAAAAAGTTTTCAAAAAAAAATCAAAGGCACCATTCCCATTTTCAACAATCATATAATTTTAAAGTCAGAGCATAGAGAGAAAAACAAGAGAATGTCAACAGGTGACAGAGCACTATTAGTATCAATCAGCACATATTTAGCAAGTTCCTATACTTGTGGCCAGTATTTTAGGAATGAGGTAAAAACAAACAAACAAACAAAAAAAAAACTATAAACATAGGGGGAAAAAGGTCCTGCTTTCCAGGAGTTCATAAACCAAGGAAAAGAAGAACTTAGATTGAGTCTTCTCAAAGAAACAAAAGAGAGAATGATAGCACACACTACATGATTATAATGCTGGGGCTTGCAGCTACCAGACTCTCAAATAACTGTGTTGTATGGACTGTGAAGGAAAGATGGCTGGGAATGGAGATTCTCAAGAAAGGCCTCAGGCAAGAGGTGGTTGTGAGCAAGTTGGCGAGGGCAGAGCTCAGTTAATGTCTGAGAACAATGAGAGTGATTCTGGGGAAGAAGAATGGTGGGCCGGTGAAGAGGAGCCAATAGGGAAGAAAACACTCAACACGAAAATGTATTCTAATGGAAAAAAAAAAAAAAGAAAAATCATCATCTACTCTAGGAGAGAATAATGACATGAGAAACGCTTGTTAAAAATTTTATTTATTTGGGCTCCTCTGTGGTTCAGTCAGTTAAGCATCTGACTTCAGCTCAAGTCGTGATTTTGAAGTCCTTAGATACAGTCTCTCATTGCTCATTGCCTCCCTCTACCCATCCCCTGGTTTGTGCTTTCTTTTTATTACTCTCAAATAAACAAATAAAATCTTTAAATAGATACACATACACATATACAAATCTATAGATATATACACACAGATACATACACACACACACACATACACATCCATTTATTCATTCAACTACATTTACTATAATGTTCAGGAAACTTTTTTCAAGTTGTGGGTCACAATATATCAGTGAGGAGTAAAATCATTCTACTGCCACCATTTTGTTGTAACCAATATTCCTTAAGAATCAGATAAACTAGAAAACACCATAGCTCCACACAAATCCTTAACGAGAATGTATGTATTGTAGCTGATCCTTCAGCCAATTGCCAGGATCAGTGGATGAGACATGCTGGAGGTAAGGTGAGCAATGTATGTGATGACTAATGCCTCAAGTTTTCCTTCATTTCATTTTGTGGTGTAGCATTGTTTCATTAAACTCTTCTATGTATGTATTTACATGTAAATGGGTACTGAGTTCAAATATAAAACGTATTTCTTATTGTAGCTTGAAGTCAAAATGTTGGAAAAACACGCCTCCATAACTGTCCTTTCAAATGCATTTGAACAAGGAAATGCATGAATGTGTGACAAAGAACCTTTAAAAGATGAAGAGACACAGTAAATGAGCAGCCACAGTACTGCGTCTAGCATAGGAGTCTAATTTAAGAACTTGGCTGAAGAGCCTAGATTAAGATGACATTCAGATTCTCTCTAGTTTGTGTTTTAACTTTAGGGTTATTTATTCCTCTCTGAGGGTCCTGCTTCTTGGGAGTTCCTCAACCCAGCACTCCTTTCAACAATATCAATTGAGGTTGGAATTCAACCATGTCCTACATTCATTGCTTCCCAACTGCTCTAGATCACAAATGTTGAAACCTTGCGAATACAATCACTGACATCCCATGTATTATTAAACGTAATGTCAGTTTGTATTTTTTAAGCTGCATTCCATTTGGAAACACCTAATACACATGACCCTGCCTAAGAAGGGTCAAATACTTGGCAATTTGGGGCAGGACTGTGAGTTGTCTTCTCTTAAACTATCTTGATAGTTGGCATGTTCCTACCACATTTTCACTCTACAAATCTAGCTTCAGGGAGGCTGATGGCTATTTGATGAGAGAGCCATTAGTGATGTTGAGATTAAAGACTTTTACAAATGTTAAAAATAATTTTTTTTATGTAGAGCAGTTTTATTCTATATTCATTTCCTACCCCCTTAAAATTTTGCAGCGTACAATTAAAATCACATAAAAATTTTCCAATCCCTTCAAATTTTACAGCATGACATTAACATCCCCTAAACAGCCTCTACCCATGCACCCACCCCCATTACTTTAAATTAAAAAGGAAATTCACTAGGAGCCCAAGGTTTTATGCAGTAAGAGCCTTCCAATCAGCCACACAGAGCATTTATTGTGGGACAACATGCATAAGTAGCTAAAGACCCACTTAAAGATATGATTATATGTTTGTTTGTTTTTAAGATTCTATTTATTTATTGGAGAGAGAGAGTGAGAGAGAGAGCATGAGAAGGGAGGTCAGAGGGAGAGGCAGATTCCCTGCAGAGCAGAGAGCCCAATGAAGGACTCGATCCCAGGACTCCAGATCATGACCTGAGCCGGAGGCAGTTGCTTAACCAACTGAGCCACCCAGGCGCCCAAGTTTGTTGTTTTTTGTTTTGTGTTTTTTTTGTTTGTTTTTTTGTTTTGTTTTGTTTTGTTTTGTTTTAATAGAAGCTTATACTGGCAAGAGAGAAGATCAATTCATTCTGAAACCCGGAGACCCAGAAGTAGGAGGCATGGGCTATCTCAAGTGCATATTCCCTTCCTCTTCTGTCTAGAGCTATCTTTCCCCATATTCTATGGTGTCGTCATTATTTTCCCCTCACATCTCATTTTCTGCTGAGGTGGCTGAAAGCCATGTTTGTCTCCTCTGACTTGTTCCAGAATAACATGAAATACTTTCAGAGATGTTGCTATATTAGGAAAAAGGAACTGTAACTCGTAAGGTCTGTGAGGTCCTTTCAGGATTTCCGCAGCTTCTCTGCTGGCCGTGGCTTCATCACATCCTAACTGGCCCATCACCTTACTGATGAAGTGTTTCAATCAGTTTTGGAATGTATCCCCCCAAAAGCTGCATGGATCTTTTAGATAAATTATTCTCTTCCCACCTCGTTAGAAAACATGCTTGCTGCTAAAAGGGAAGCAATGATGAACAGGTCAGTGTGCAGTTGCTTCCCTATCAGGCAGTCACATGATCTCTTCTAATGTCACTAAGCCATTTTCAGAAGAGGATGGAATGATAGTGCTGCACTGACCAAGAGGGTGAGTTGGTCTGCATTGGTTTCTTTGAGACTATCCATTCCTAAATCTCCATGCAACTGAACAGGCTTATGCGTGTCCTACTGATCTCAGAAAGGATTTCTTTTTTGTATTCTTCCTTAAACAAAACCACATAGGGCTCTACAAAACAAAAAGCAACCTGCTGTTTCTAGGTGGGGGTTTCTGAGGCCACACTCCCCTCCAATGCGCTTCCTCTACAGTATGGTACCTGAGTCAGGGACACGTGAGATAGTTTTGGAGGAGGAACTCTGGCATGCTGGAAAAAAGGCAGGAGTGGAGCCAAGAGCCCTGGTTTCTAGTCCAAATTCTGACACCAGCTTGCCATGTGTCATTGGTCAACACATCTGAACTTTTTTACGCTTTTGTTCTCTATTTTATAAAACAAAGGGGCAAGATTAGATAACGGTTGCGCTGCACTCTGGCTTTAAAATCATCTTTAGTTGAATAGTCGACACCTTTGCAATGGCATCCTTTACTAAGACTGAGTCAGCACAGAACCCATGTCAAAGCTTCCACTGCTCCTGTTTATTCATCTACCACGTCAACAGACCCAACCCTAGGGTCCTTGGGAAAACCTTTTTCTTATGTCAGAAATTCCAATTTATACCTTCTCAGTAACAAGGGAAATAATCCTCTCCTCACTACTGAGTTTGGGCACTACCCTGGGATGTTTCTCAGTGTCTTACTTTCTTACATTTTTCCTTAGATTCTATCAAGCTCATTTGTCTCAGACTATAGATGTTCCTTTAGCCACCCTCTGTCCACCAGCCCACAATGTGTATCACATCCCTGATGCCTTCATACCTCCATTTTGATAGCTGTGATGAGCAAAATAATCTACTCCCCGCCCCCCAAAAAGATGTCTACATTCCAATAATCAAATTATGGATTTGCTCACTTAAATGGGAAAAGGGGCTTTGCAGGTGGGATTGAGTTAAGTATTTTGGGATGGGGAGATTACCGTGGATTATGTGGGTGGGCTCCATGTAGTTGCCAGGGTCCTTTAAAAAGGGATGAGGAAGACTCAGTGTCACAGAAGGAAACGTGACAATGGAACCAGACATCAGAGTGATCCCACTGCTGAAAGTGACTCACAATCCAAGAAATGTGAGCCACCTTTTGAAGGTAGAAAGGCAAGGACTAGATTTTTTCCCCCAGAGCTTCTAAAAGGAACACAGCCCCACCAACAACAGGATTTTAGGACTTCTCACCTCCAGAAATGTAGGATGATACATTTGAATTATTTAAAGCCATGAAGTTTGTAGTAAGTTGTTATAGCAGCAATAGGAAAATACAATAGTAATTATTAAATTATCTTTGAATCCCCAGAAGGAGCGAAACCACATCCCCCATCATATCCTAGTTCTAGACATGACTCTGCTACAAAATTAATGTATTTAAATTAATATATCTAACACCTTTATATTCACAACTCTAACACAGAAAACATCAACACAGATATTCACTTGGAACACGCAGAAACAAGGAAGGAACTTTATCACCAACCTGCACATGTAGCCATCAAACAACGGCCCCAGTAGGACAGATGAAGGGCTCACTGAGTTTGTTCTAGAGGGATATACCTCATTAAATGCTGTTCCCAGGCCAACCCTAGTCCTAGCCCTGGTGGTCCGTTCCCCATTACACACCTCTGAGGGAACAATGGTAGTCAATTTCTCTGAAGTGGGAAGTACCTTCTGGGCAAGCCCAGCTTGGCTGAGGGAAGATCCTCCTCAGATTTCTAGAGGGAGCCATGTCCCATGGCATCCGGCCTAGGCTGGACTCTGACTTAAGGGATCCCCTTCCATCAGTGAGGCCACATGGATGACCAGAGTTGAGTGGCATGCAAGCTGAGGTCCTGGTACATACTTTGGAGATCACTCAGCTATCTCCAGCCTTGCTTAGGAGACGACCTTCATCTGCCCATCAGCACTGGCTCTGCATCCTGTGCTTTGTTCCTTGCTCTGCGGAAGCAATGTCACCAGGGAGTCTTTGGCCTGGCATAGCACACTGCTAGATAGAGCCTGTAGTAAAAGGCCTGCTGGCCCACACCTCTTACTTTAGCCCCAGAACAGCCTAACCCATCACAGATATGTTCCTCCTTCCATCCTTCCTGCATTTTCTGGTCACCATTATGCCACATCTTAGAGCACATTTCTGACTCTTCTGGCTCTAACTTTGATGTACTCTGGCTGACACCATCTCTCTATACCACAAATACCGTTTGCTAGGTCAGATAATGTCCCCCACCCCATCAAGATGTCCCCAGCCCAGTTCCTGAAACCTGTGAAAATCTTACATGGCAAAAGGAACTTTGAAGATACAATTAAATCATGGATTTTGAGATGGAGAGATGATCCTGGGTTATGCGGGTGGCCCTAATTTACGCTTTTGTGAAAAAGAACTTATAATAAGAGGAAGGCAAGAGGGTCAGGGTCAGAGGAGAAGATTTGACAATGGAAGGGGAAGTCAAAAGTGGTCTAATTGCTGGAAGGGATGCAGGTGGTCTCTGAAAGCTGGAAAAGACAAGGAAATAGATTTTCCTCAAGAGTCTCTAGAAGGAACACTGTCCTACCAACACCTTGATTTTAAAAGCGTAAAATCCATTTCAGACTACTGACTACCAGAACCATAAGACGATACATCTGTGTGGTTGCAAGCCACTAAATGTGCGGTAATCTGTTATAGCAGCTGCAGAAAAGTAATGCACTCTCCAGGATGGCTCTGGGTACCACCATCCCCAGCCTGACCTGATCCCAGCACCCTTCCCCCTCAGTTCTCTTGCTCCTTCAATTAAAGAACAACACAGTCTCTATGTTTATGAAGCTGACTATCTGACCCCATATCAGCCACAGGGGATGTTATGAGTGCTACAGAGGAGGCACGGGATATCTGCTATGGACCTAATATTTGTGCTTTTAAATTTTCATATGTTGAAGACTAACCTGCCCTGTGAAGGTATTCAGAGGTGAGATCTTCCAGAAATAATGAGTCACGAGGGCTCCACCCTCACGAATGGGATTAGCACCCTTCTAAAAAGACATGACAAGAAGGCGGCAGTCTGCAAACCAGGAAGACATCCTTCACCAGGCACCAAATATGTCATCGGCACCTTGATTTTGGACTTCCAGCTTCAAGAACTGTGAGAAATAAATGCCTGTTGTTTAAGCCACCCAGTCTGCGGTATTTGTTACAGTGTCCCAAACTGACTAGGACAATGCACATTAGCAGGGGAGATGGGGGCGGGGTTGGGATGGGGTCAGGAAGGGCGTTGACCAAATCTATGGAGGCAGGAAGTTTAAACTAAGACTTAAAGGCAAGGGTTAGGATGCCTGGGCGGCTCAGTTCAGCTCAGGTCATGATCCCGGGGCCCTGGGATCAAGTCCTGCAGCGGGTTCCCTGCTCCTCGGGGAGCCTGCTTCTTCCTCTGCCTCTCTCTCTCTCTCTGTGTCTCTCATGAATAAATAAACAAAATCTTAAAAAAAGAAAAGTGTTAGCTGAAGAAGGGAAACAGCCAGCCAGAAACATGCTTTACAAGCGGAAGAAAGAGGGTGGGTGCAAAGGGAAGCCAGAAGAGAAGGCAGGGCCCGATCAGGCCCAACTCTTACGCTACAGCAAAGAGAGATTTTGGGGTGTTGTCTTAGTTTTGTTTTACATCAACCTAAGGGGTGAGGTTTAAAACGAGAGGAATGACAGGATATCTGCAAACATCATGTTCCTGAGAGGACATCAGGGAACAGACTCCACAACACAAGGGAAAACACCAGCTTCAAGCCTCTGAGGTTTCTATGAAATGTGAAAATATTTCCTACAAGAGGGTATCTGACAGCCCACAGCTATGTGATAAACCCTTAACAGAAACAACTCATCTCCTGCTGAGCTGACCAGTGAGCAGTGCCTCAAGGAAGCAGGACCAAGAGAGAAACACGCCATGGAGAATGGAGGAAGCGTGCAGCCAGGACCGGCCCTGGGAGGCCACGTACTGGCAGGACCTTCACCTGGGGTGGGCCGGCTGGCAAGCAGCCCAGGCGCCAAATGAGCAGGGATAGGCAGAACAGGACCACTCACCTCAGCCACTTTGACATTTCAGCCCTGGGCAGAACCCTGCGTGGCTGGGACTTCTGCCCCATCTGGCATGCGCCATGGGAGTGGGCACGATGATTTCCTTGGCTGAGTTTACAGTCTTACAGCTGAGATGAGCCCGGGCACTGTGACACGAGGGGTGCTAAGGAACTGTGCCAAGCATGCCTCCTAAAATCTTGAGAGGAAGCAGGGGGCGAGGCCGTCTGCTCCTGAGACAGGCTCTGCCCTCCTGGGTATCTCGCTGCTTGCTAGTTTCCTAGTGAAACAGAACCCACCCTGGGAATAAATTCTCTCAGATTTATCTCTATTAAACTTGAAAACAAATGTCTGCTGCAAGTCCTCGTCAGAGCAACAGAACAGAAAACAGACAAATGCATGTCTTTTGACCCAGACCCTAAAACTCCCATTGAGCTCCCAAAGGTGACATGGCTCAGCCCTCAGCAGTTACAGGGGTCTTAAGGAGGACAACAATAATAATAAACACAGCATCAAGTACATGGCAGACACCCCTCTCCCGATAAAAACATGTAAAAGCATATAAGGCATCTTCCTTATAAACAGAAGCTTGCTACCCAGTAAAAATTTAGACGTGAGCTTTACAAAATAAAATCAGTGCATATAAAGAAACATGAACTCTTTAACATTTATTTTTAGAAGCTTATTCCTTTTAATAGCTATGAAGATCAGACAGGATACAAAAGCACTATTTCTGCTCTATGAATACCCCACTGCATTTTGTTTATTTGACTGGTTCTCTGAAATGGAGGTCTTAGATCCTCAACTATGAGGAAGTGTCCTCATGGTTGGCCTTGGCCATAACCCATGAAAATGGTATTTTAATTTCTTCAGGAAAAAATTATTTCACAGACCTTGAGTTTGAGAATTGGAACTGCATAATGTACTGGGAATTTAGCTGTAGTGAATTCATAAAGTCCCTCCAACATCTGAAGCAACATTATCCACAGTATGATGACGGTCTAATTCCCACATCTGCTGATGAAACAAATAAGAACAGAAGCCTGGTTTTCAGGCTGGAGAGATGTTTATTAGTTATGAGGAGACAGCTCCCAGAAGTAAGGGTTCCTGAGGAAAGTTATAAAATCAATTTTCCAGAGGTCTCTGAAAAGGGGAAATTAACGCCTAGCCTCATGCCTAGAAGTAGTCTGAGGAGAGGAGAGACTCTCTGAGCTTCTCTTCTCAGCACACAGCTTTCTAGTCTCAGCCAAGCAGACACACAGAAGCATAGCCTTTCAACAATGTCACAGCTCAGAGACAGCCCATACTTGGAGCTGGTGCCCCTCTCTGCACCAACAGACACCACAATATCAGACCTCGAGAGGTCTGTGAGCAGAGCGTTGCTGCCATATAAGTTTCACTGTTAAACTCCGAGGACACATTACTTGTACCCTGACATTGATTCAGGCAAAGGAAGGTGCACTGACATTCTCCAGCATCCTTGGGGAAGTGAGCCCAGCCATCCCTTTCATGGACCAGAGGTTTCTGAGGCCAGAGTCAGTGTTCCCAGGAGCACAACCAAAAGGCATGTCTCTTCAAATGCCAAACAAAAGGAGTCCAGAAGGCTTTTACAGTCCTAGAGCATGATGCCTACGAACTTAAATTTGGGACTGACTTACTGCTGGTAGAAGTCAACCCCATGTCCAGAATAATATTCAGAAGCAGCCATTTACAAAAACACCCAATCTTCTTTTCAATACCTGCAGCTCTTTAGAATTCCTTGCTTCTCACACCTCCTACCACGGCCATCCCCTGTCCCATTTCATCACACTGACCCCTGAGATGGAAGCAAGATGGGGAGGTCATGTCCCTGTTGCAGAAGCCTTGGATTAGAACTCTATTCCTGCCTTTTCAAGCTTTGTGCCATTGGGAAGGTCATTTAAGTTCCTAGTCTCAGTTTCTTCATCTATAAACTGGGGATATAGGATAAACCCACATATACTACAGTGAGAAAAAAAGGGGGAAATACATGTAAAAGTGGCTTAAATTTATATATTCAGATGTTATTTGGTATTATCACAAAATCCCTCCCAGACATGTTCTACCAGCTCTTCTACCTTGTGAACTTCATAGTGACAATGTTTGACTCGAGCATGTTCTTTAGAAGAGTAACCAGGTTATCAGCTTTCCATTAACTCTCAGAGTGACAGAGAGACAGAAATCTGCTCACAGTCAGCGTGCTGTTATCATATTCATGGTCCCACTGCAAAAGCCTGAGAAAAACATCCCTAAAACTTATAGATGATGATGAGGACTCCTAGAGTTGTCTCTAAAGATGGCCCACTAATGACCCATAGTTCTGGTATTCATGCCCTGGTTTAATTCCCTCTTTCACTGAAAAAAAAAAAAAAAAACAAAAAAAAAAAACCTTGGTCTTATGAATCACTATGACCTATATAGAATCCATAAACCTATAGAACCACCACTATAAACCATAGAACATGGCAGGAGTAATATCCTGCCATTTCCAGGACTTAGCCATAAGGAGGTCTAAGAGGTTCTATTTTTGCCCTGAGTCACCATATAAGAAGTCCTCCTAGGGAGACCAGATGGAAAAATCACATGGAATGAGACCGACCCAGACACATCTGTAAGCCAGCTGAGCCCAGCCTTCCAGTCATCCCCACCAAAGCCCCAGACATGTGGTGAGCCATCTCGGTCCAGCCCCCAGGTGACTGCAGCCCCAGCCAACAACGTGAGGAAAGAAAAAATACCCAGCTAAGCTCAATCAACTCACAGACCTCTGAGAGAAAGTACAATGGTAATTGTTTCAAACCCTACTTTGGGGTACTATTCATTATAGAGTAATAGATAATAGTAACAATGAGGAGGAAGAGGGCTATCAACATTGGAATCTTCGCTATATTCCTCACCCTCTGTATACATCATATAAATTTAATATTCACTACTATAGTTTGAAAAGGCATTAGGACACCAATTCACACCTGAGTTTGGGTGAGGTTAACTAAGTTATCCAAGGCCAGGTAGAGATGGATTTGAAATCCAGTTGTCAATGCTGAACCCATTTTCTTAATAACTGTGCTAAATTTCTCACAAAACACATCACATAATTACTGGTCTCCATTAAAGAGTTAGAGGATTAGGTTGAACAAGAAAAAGTGTTTTGATTATTAGACACCTATTTTAAATAATATAAACAGAACCAAGTGTTATGGTGAAAATAGCTTTCAACTAGGAGTCTGGAAACTTGGAACTGACTTCTGACTTCATCACTGGCTGTGTGAAACTGCACAGGCAATTTGATTATCAAAAAAAAAAGTTTCTTTTTATCCTTTTATAAAAGATGAAAATAATAAAATGTCTTCTTAGATTTTTGTGGCTGTTGTGGGATCAAAACGAAATACTGAATATGAGGGACTTTTGCAAAAAAAAAATATGAAGAATTGTTGCTGAGTTAACTTGAGGTTTCACTCCTTCATAGTTATCTCAGAAGCTGTCAGTTTCAACTATCTGTATTTTCTTGCCTCCTTTCTGGATAAATGTTCACATAAATCTGTTTTGTTTCTAGAACTTTGAGACATGTTACTTTAAAAAAAATGTGAAATAAACTCAAAGTCTATTTAATATACTACTTCTCTATTAACATTTTTAGAGGCAAAGCTATGAAAAACAGGAATCTTTGGGCTTGTAGTGAATAACTATATTCCCTATCCCTTTAATCCACTGTTTAATGTGAGTTTTGGTCTTCAGGGAAAACTAAGGTGTAAGCAATGACTTTTGGGAATGTGGGTCCAGAATACTCAGAGTCCTGACATGGGCCAAAAAGAGGTGTCCTAGCGGTGATGAATACCAGAAATGAGGTACAAAGCAGATCAATGGCTATGCTGACTGTCCGGCAAGAAGTAAAGTCATGAAGTTATCTGTTCCATCAAATGAAGTGAGAGATATAAGAATTCTCATCTAGAGAAACTCTTTGCCCCTTGGATGGGCCCTGGCAGCTAAGAGCGCCAGGAGTCCTCCCAACTATCCTTTTAGCAGCTTTTGATTTGGAGACCAAATGGTGTCACTGGTAGTCTCATCCATTTAGGAGACATTGTTTTATTGGAAGAAAATCTAGTACCAGAGAAAGAGAATAAAAGAGTTGTATTAATGAACAAATTATGTACCAACTCCTAAGTATAAAATGTATACATATATATGTTAAATATTTTATATATTTATATTTATATATATAAATATAAATATAAAAAGTATAAAGTGACATTGGTAAGGAACAGGATTTTCCTTAAAGAGTTAAAATGATCGTCTCCCAAAGACTCCGAAGCATATCCATTTTCTACTACATGAATATAGTGAGTATTATGGATTCTGTTTGAAAGTAAATGAGTAAATTAAGACTAAATAAAGCATTCGGTTTAATGTCCTAACAAAAACTTCTACATAAACTTAAGGATGAAGTTAGAAATATAATCTGATCTATTTGGTTTTGGATGTATGACTTAGTTTCTGGGAATTGGTACTCATCTGAATACTAATATAATATGTATCATGTATGTATATGTTTATACTTATATGAAATTCTCCCTTACTCATTGAACAAAAGGGAAACCTACACACTCTTCAGAAATTTAATTACATAAAAATAGAAACAGTGAGAGGGCAGCCAATTAAATCCTTCATTAAAATTAAGAACCCCATTAGGTTGTACCCACAAAACAAGTATTGTAGAGTGATTATGATAGACTTGGCATGTCTTTGTTCCAACTTTCCAAAAATGCTGCTACAATTGCTTTATTGTTATAAACATCAATAATACACTGTTCATGTTTGTTTTTATTTTTGTCAAATAACATGGATAAGGTTCTAAAATATTCCCAAATTTACATGTGAAAAGGTAAGGTCAACACTCTTACAGGCATATTCAATTGTGGTTTTAAAAAAGAAATAAAATTTATGAAAATCTTGAGTGTATAGTAACTATGGAATTACAAAATAAATGTGACCACTTAGGAACCAGTAGAGATACATCATTGTTATGCATTCATTATCATTCTATCACTAATGGAAAAAAAACCCCCACATTTTCTAGTTTTTAATAAAAGCAAGAATTTCTATTTAAATCTAACACACTAAGGGGCTATGGACAACTGTGCCCAGGCAGGTACTTCCTTCTAAGCTGTGCCCCTCCTCTCTGTTTCCCTGATTCTCCATGCTTTCTCTCTTAGAGTCACACAGCAATAGCACGCCATCCAATCCCAACTAACACAACAATAACATCAGCTGGACACATCATCATAGTCCCTCTACAGCTGTTATTCTGTAACACTCTTGTTGAGCATATGCAATCGCCACCCATGAAAGGAAAGACGGGGGTTGGCAATTATGTAGTGAATTTATCCAACATGGACAGCCAAATGAAGAATTCTGGCAGAGACATGACCTTCTTTAACCTGAAGCAGTCAACGTGCTCAATGCCATGGGCGTTTCTACACAGTGTACATTAACTTAACGGTAAGACACCAATGGGCAGAGATTCGTCAAGTCAGAAGTGTACAGAAACACAACTTGGGGTCTTCAAGTCCATGGGAAGTGCAAATAAACAACACAGCTGGAGAATCAAAAGTATTTAGGCCCTTTATGGAATTCCAACAATAAAAGAGAAAAATATTCAGAAATATTCACACTAATGGCAACAACTACTTTGAATCATTTGTAAGCTTCCAAATAGATGAACAGGGTTATAATAGGTATAGGAATGAAGAGAAGTAAATACAGAGACTAAATGAGTTATTAAGCAATGAAATGCATTTATATTCATAAACATGTAAGGACACTGGGAAGCTTATTATAACTAATTATTCCAATGAGCAAGTCTAGAGAAAAAGCAGTAAAGCCTTTTCACTGCATTGTACTACTGCCTATTTTGGAAAGGAGTATTAAGAACATTTCTCAAAGACACAAAATAATCATGGAAAAAGAGAAATCATTATTTTGTGCACTCTTATGTGAACAGCTGAAAGCCAGAAGCCTAACTCCTGTGCACAGATTAAATAGAACGTGAAGACCCCGAACAGACCAAGAGGCTGGTCCCTGGAGACCAGACAGACAAATGGGACTCAACATCATACACGGAAATCTTTGCATCTCTAGGGATGAATGAACTCAAGAGAACTGACAACAAAATCTGTGCCTCCTGCATAGTGTCCATGTCATTTCTGATAAAGCTCCCCACGCTGAGGAAAACCCACAAAGGCAGCTCTGAGCCCAACAAAGAGCTAAATTCCCAACGGCGGGGTGCATAGTCTCTTCTCTGTGTTGCAGACAGCCCCTTGGTATCCAGAGGCCACTTCCAATGCAGGGAGATGTGAACAGCTACATGGGGTCACTTATGATAGTATTACACACTGATACAAGGCTTACAAGAGCAGGGCGATGCTTTCATCATATTTTCTTGAGGAACTATTTGAACTATAGAGCATCCCTCTAAAAAAAAGTGTGTGCTTACAAAGACACCTCTGTCTCATCAAGTTTAGAGTATGTGCGGCGTACTTCACTGCTTTTGAGTGTCAAGTAAAAGAGAAGTTCAGAAATCTGTAGGGAATTTGCTATACATGACTCCTAATGCAAAAGAATCTTAAAGTGTGGAGTCATTCTTGATCTTCCCATCCTAGCCACTCTTGTTCTTCTGGTCCATTCAAAAAACACTGAGGGTTCTTACACTCCAGTAATTCTGTGAAATCTACCCCTTCCTTCCTGTTCTCATGCTACCCCCAGACTCAGGCCCCTGTCCTGCTAGACAGAGTCAGTCTCCTCATAGCCTTGTGTTCTCCCCTCAGATTCCCCATGCACCATTTTCAGGCTCATTTTCCTAACATTTCATCCATATAACCTGTGACTCAAAATTATCAGTGGCCTCCAACAGCATTTCCCAAACTAGGTTCCACAGACATCTGCCCTACCAAGATGCTCTATTACAAATGAATTCAGACATTAAAAATATTTGGGGGAACCCTTAAGAGATGACTAATGCATATTAGCATATTAAAGCCTCTGAATACTACTGCAGAAGAGAAAAACATAAGCTTTTTCTCAGCTTTTCCTACTTTGAACCATAGGACTGTGTTTTGACTTACACACCTACATCCAGCAGAACTACCATCCCAAGGTGGATATGCTTTGGGAAATGTTAGCCCAGAGGATAAATCTGAAATTCCTTAGCTGGCATATACCATATGAATGAGTTCCTGCATTTCCTGCCCACACTTAGCTCCCACTTGTCTTCCAGGGCTGCCCCAAGTGCCTGAGTGCAATCTGTCTACTGACCAGCTTGCTCTTTCTCCCTCTCTCTTTTTTTTTTTTTTAAGATTTTATTTATTTATTTCACAGAGAGAGAGATCACAATTAGGCAGAGAGAGAGAGAGAAGCAGGCTCCCCGCTGAGCAAAGAGCCTGATGCGGGGCTTGATCCCAGGACACTGAGATCATGACCTGAGCCGAAGGCAGCGGCTTAATCCACTGAGCCACCCAGGCGCCCCTCCCTCTCTCTTTATATCCAACTTCCACTGGAGGCGGTTCACATTCTCCCTCCCCCCAGGAGACCTATCCCAGCCTCACTGGCCCTCACCCACCACTTCCTCCTCCAACCTCTTGTTACATTGATTTCCTTTTTCTATTTCACCAGCTCCACACATGTCACATGTCACCTAGATAGTAAGCCCCTTGGCCAGCATCTATATCATCTATAACTTATAACTAATTTTATAACTGACATAACTAACTTTTTGATGACTTACTATGAATCCATAAAACCTGGAACAAGATCTTGGGCAGTGTTCAATAAATATCTTTCCAAGAAAATAAGGTGGATTTCTCCAAATATGTCAGTATAGAAAGAGGAAGAAGGAGACCATGTCAAGACAGAATGAAACTCTCAGAGTAACGAAAATTTAGCAGAGTGAGAGATGTCCACAAAGCAGCATCAGGATTCTAAAACTTCTACAAAATCCTTACCAGTGCTGAAATGCTAAGGAGAAACCACCAACCCAAGGCCATGTACACCAAACCCTAAAAGGGACTATCCAGTGGAAAAGAAGATCCAGTCCCTAACCTGGTCTTAGGTAGACATGATGATTCTCAGGAGAAGAAAACATCCCAAATCAGATCCTTTTCTAATTCCCAATACAGTAAATTCCTGTTTCCCTTCCTTCTTTCTTTTTCTTCCTGCCCTCTACTCCACACATATTTATTGAACACCTAGAAGGCATTGAGCACAGAGCAAAAGAGATACCTGACAAACAGAGGAAAAAAGATTTTTATCTTCTAAAGTCTTAATGAAATGAAAAACAGGGATGCCTGGGTGAGTCAGTTGGTTAAGCGTTTGCCTTCAGCTCAGGTCATGATCCCAGGGTATTGGGATCCAGTCCCTGCTCAGCACGGAGCCTGCTTCTCCCTCTGCCCCTGCCTGCCACTCCCCCTGTTTGTGTGCTCACTCTTTCTCTCTAACAAATAAAAAAATAAATTAAATCTTTAAAAAAGAGAAAAAAAAAACAGAACATAAGATAACAAGGATCAGACAGCTTGAGATTCTAATTAAAAGCTCTGAGAAGCAGGAAATATGCAGAACCATGCCATTTCAAAGTTGCATGTTTCTTTCTTATTTGTTTCTTTTGAGAACTAATAACTTTCTGTCACTACATGTTCAGTATTAGAGTAATGGGCCCCAGTCATAGTCAGTTTATGGCCAACACATCGCCTGACACATAGTAGGCACTTAATAACCATCTGCTGAGTCACTTAATGGACAAGAGAATGAAATCAGGCAGGAAAGGAGGCTTCTAGCCATGCATAGAAATGCTGCATTGGACCTGAAATTTTGGGTGTTGTAATTCCTTTAAGCTAGAATACAGTGGAGGGTGAACTGTAAAGACCAATCTACGCCGCCTTGAGTTGAACATGTTTTCCTTAAAAATATCATTCTGAAGGCTTAAAATTTATATGCACAACAAAATATTTAGATATCCTATGTGATTTCCCTCTCCTGTTACAGTAATTCAGGCAAATTTATGGTTCCTGAGATGAAAGCACCACTCCAGAAATCTGAAATGACAGTCTATTTTATACAATCTCAGTAGGGGGAAAAAAAAATGGAGAGTGACAGCTGAGTCTGGACATTTGTCACTTGGGAGACAATGGGGGAAACAGTACTACAGTATTAGAATACTAATACACTTAGGTAATAAAAAGAAAACACAAAACAAGAAGTGATTATAAGTGAAAACAAAAGAGGAACGATCTGGGAGAAGTTAAAGTGCTCTGTTTCTGGTGAAATGTGCGTTGCACACTGTGCTTAGAGATGGACCAGGAAGTTAAACTAATTGTCATTTTGCAATGCCATGCTTAAACTGTTCAGCACATGCACACATGTAAGTATAAAAGTTGGTGTGAATTAGAGAATATTTTCACAGCCTACATTTCATGCCATTAAAAAAATAATAAAATTATTGATGATAAGGTGGTCTTCAAACTAAGAAAGAACTTTCCAAGAGAAGTCAAATATTTCCCTGGAGGTGTTTGCAATGAAAATGAACACAGAACTAAGAAAAGGAAGGGGATAAATTCCCTGTTGGCTAGTTACCACAGTAGAGAGTTACTACTGTTACCACTCTTTCTCACATTTCTATAATGCTATGAACACAGTGTAGAGGACCGAGAGACTGCTGAACCCAAATAAGACCCTGGATAACGTAGCTATTAAATAAATCACATTCAACATTTCCAGACAATTCAGTCAAAGCACGAGCAAAAGCCTCCTGAAGTAGGCTTACCTGGTAAGGGTAACTTTCTTCTTTGCAATCCATAATAATGTCTTAATAACACCACTTTTGCACTTAGGTTTCTTATAATATGATATCTCTATAATGGAGAAAATAACATCTGGCTTCCTTTAATAAAGAATGTGTCTGACACTCATCAAGGCTTAATAAATGACAGGTATCTTTATTATGATGATGCTCCTTATTATTATACTGTTATTGTTATTATTATTTATCACATCAACCTCTTCCCTCTTCCAACTTGAAAGCTGAGAGCCAGACTATGGTTTTCACCTTGGCATCCTGTGCAACCCAGCTCAGCACAGTTCCCAGATATTCGATGACCTAACGTTAAGTGAAACTTTCTAGGTTTACTCTATGTACTATATTATTTGCACCTCAAAGAGAAAATCGGTATCATCAGCCATCAAACTTGAAGAAGGCACGTGCTCCTTCTGAAAACAGCTGCAATGGCTTTTAACTATAACTTCTCTATAATGGTTTTTCTCTGTGAGGTGCTGGGAGTTCATAGATGAGCTGAATGTGAAAAGGATAGTCCAAATAAAAGACAGGTCCCAAATAATATGAAAATAAGATGAAAAGACATAGCAGATAGCATATGTTAAACTTTTAAGTCCTTGATCCATGTTAGATTTCACTCTTAACTTATAAATGCATACGTTTTTCCTATTTTATAGGTAAGGAAACTGAGGTCAACTAGAGAGATTATCATCTTGGCCCAAATCACATCCACGGTAATTGATATGAGAATGTGACCCCAGGTCTATAAGACTCTCAAGTTTAAACTCTTCAACCACCTGCACTGAAACATACAGTTTTAGAAACACTCTGAGTTCACAATCCCTTTTAGAAGCCACAGCCTTACCTACAGCAGTAAGTGGCTGTGACCTGTTTTCAACATCTTCCTACAAATCCTAAGATGATTAGTTTCCCTCCCTTTTCCTCCACCCTCCAGCCTGCTACAGTACCTGGGAATCTAGTTACT
Organism: Enhydra lutris kenyoni; assembly: GCF_002288905.1. NCBI lineage: Eukaryota > Metazoa > Chordata > Mammalia > Carnivora > Mustelidae > Enhydra > Enhydra lutris. The sequence goes on along the minus strand of NW_019154085.1, from coordinate 97,873,181 downwards.
GGCATCTTCCTTAATGTACTCTGGAGGTTACGTTCATGTCAAATAATGTGAAACAGCTATGCTCTGAGAAGAGCAACACATTTGCAGGGGCTGTTTATTTAATCCATTACAACCGGCAGTCCGAGAAGTTTGAGCAGAAAGGGGGCATGTGAACACAGAGTTTACTTAGGTGGAAGAGTATACCATCCAGAACGCAATCTTGGTCAGAGGCAGCAGCACTTTACTGCAGCAAGAAAGCCTCTTAGCCACCCACATTCTCCTGCCTTTAAACAATACCTACAGGAACTCTGGAGGACAAAACTATCAAATATTTGAAAGGATGCCTATTGGCTAAGCAGGAAATGCAGTTCTGCAGAAAAAGCTAGGAGGCTTGGAGCACAGAGCCCATTCTCTAAAAGTGCTCCTCAGCAAATATTGAATGAATGAATGACAGAGTCCTGGATTAGAGTCATGGGGAAGACTGACAACCCTGAACCAGGCTGACACTAACCATCCTCATCACGCTGCCCACAGCTCTGTTCCGTTCACATCACCCACATTAAATAGGAAAATCAGAGGAGCGTGTCTGAGGTAGTGATCCACTGCAACTTCCTCTCAGCTTCACTCATTTGAAAACCTCAGGGATTCTGGAGCTGCTTAAGTCTTGTCAGAGGAAGGCCAACTAGGTCCATCTAACTTGCCAAACGTATGTGTATTTATTAGGTGTTTTCCACTGAACTACAAGTTCTAAACACCAACGTAAGACACTGTAATTTCTAAGAATGAAAATAACATATGGCAATGTCAAATACAGAGTAATGAGCTTTTGTGAGCAAATTCTCCAGCAACAAAAAAAAAAAATCTAAAAAACAAAACAAAACAAAAAACACAAGACCTACACATCTAAAAGTTCCCACAAAGCCACATGGCACTCACTAAACAATAAAAAGCTTCTTTGGGCATTTCCATTCTTTCCTAGTAACAGACCTTGCCCTGTGATTGGTTACCTTCTCAGTTATCTGTTAATCTAGTATCCACAGCCAGCCACTGGCCATAATAAGCTCTCAGGGATACACTATCTTGCTGGCAAAACTTTGAATGAAACGTTTCAAAATGATAAGCAAGACTATTAACAAGACGTCTGAAATTACCGATTCTAACTAGCAGACAGCATTCTAGAAGTCATTTTTGGAGAAAAGTCATGAATGATATTCACAGCCGGGAAGTGAGAAAGTCTTCCCTCCATGTTGATTGAGAAAACGATGAAATGAAGAAAATGAACCCAGCTACAGGAAAGCCTTATGCACATTCTCTCTATAAATGAAAAAAAAAAAAAAAAAAAAAAGCAAAACTGCCATTTATCCACCTGAGATATCCCCAGTCTCAAAGTAATGGGTAAAAATGACCAAAACCTTAATTGTCTTCATATGGCTCACCCAAGGCACACAAACTCGTTTTTGATGCTCTAAGTACAGAAAATTGCTTCATTTCTAAAGTAAATATACACTAGCAACTTGCGGATATCTCAAGAATGCCTTGTAGCTAAAGAAAGTAACATCACTACCTACTCATTTTGCTTAATTTGCTAGTCTCCCAGCAACTTTGTGCTTACACTTTCATCCCCTTTTTAGATCCTCGGATAAGGCAACAGTCCAGAAGCCTGGAAAGTCGCCACCTCCAGCCGCCCTCAGCTCACTGAGCCACCACGTCTGAGGATGGAGTTTCTTCCCAGGGTGCCTTCCTGGGAGTGTGCATGTCCCTTGCATTGCACTCAGCCTCTCTAAGCTGCATTCCAGTAACTAAGCTTCCTAAGCTTCTTCTGAATTGTTTACTCTGTGTTTTAAAGCTCCATCAGCTGTTGTGATGATCTGCAAGATTCTTTCTCTTTTTGGTTAAGCAGGATTGGTGAACATTACTGGGCCTTTAGGTGAAATCACTGTTATTTACAATTCCTGCTGCCAGGATTAAAGGAGATAAAGCCCGTGAAAGCTGTTTGTAAACTGTGAAGTCCCATTCCTATGTAGTGTGCTGTTATAATATTAACCATAATAGCAATAACCACAATCCGGTTGTGATCTGGGCTTTAAAAGGCTAATAGACATTTGGGTCATGTCTTTGCTCCATTCCCAACACAGGGCCTACACTGGTGCCCAAGAAGGGGGGAGGGGGCTCTTGAGAAAGTTTTGTTTGGATGAATAAATGAATGATTTTAAAACATCACATGTTTATCTAAACTCATGCCCACAGGCAAAAGGAAGCTGGGCATGACAATTGAGATAATGAAAATACTTTGCCAAAAATACCCCCGTGGTGGAAAGAAATATTGCAGGACAAGTTCTTCTAAAGATAAATCCTCTGATAATGAAATCTGGCCCTTTGCAGTCAGTACTCAGGAGGAGGGGCAAGGGTATAGATTGGGGCAGGTATTTCCATTAGTCATATAAATTTGTATTAGTTCAGGAAGGCTGTCCTCCTAGAAAAAGGCTACAGTAATGAGCATATGGGAGTTAAAATGAAAAACAAAACAGAACAAAACACAAAGGCAACAAAGTTTATCCCAGCAATGGGCTTATTGTCAGGTTGTGTCTTTCCAGCAGTGGAAATGACCAAACTCTCTGTGGGAGGAGAGAAGTAGAGGAAGAAGAGATAATGATGTGAAATGGATTATTTTTAGAAAAAGCCTCTATGAGCATTTGTACTAATAGTTCTGGTCATTAAAGTGTGGATCTATTTTAAGTACCTATATGTAGAAAATGGTGTGGGAAAAAGTGAAGATGAAGAGAGAAAGGAAGGTGGCAGTGTCCAAAAACAGGGGCCTCATCTATCCAACTCAACAGAAACCTTGAGAATAAGAAGGGAAATTCTGGGGCTGCCACTGGTTACTCAGGAAAGCAAATGCTGGCACCGAATTTAACCCTAGAAGATGAGGAAACACTAAAACCCCTTTTTCCTAAGGGGTGGATGAGGTGGGGCCTACAAGAGGGAAGGAAGAAGGCCTGCTACCCGGGAGGTCTGCAGGGCGTCAGCGGCAGGGAGGGCCCCTGCACCAGCGGCTTCTAAGCTCCAGAAAATATCGTATTTCTGCCCATCAATCAGCATTAAGCTGCTTTGGGGGCTGAGCTTTCGGCACAGGCAGTTGCCAGTAGCAACAGGGCACACACTCCCGGCTCCTGGCAAGCTGGGGCCAAAGCAGCAGCAAAGGAGGGGCAGTCAGGGTTACAGGCCCTGAGCTGGGGAGACCTGATCAGGGACTCACTGGTGATGGGCAAGGGCGGGGGAGGGGGATCGGGAATGAGAATGTGCCAGGTGGAGGCGGGGGCGTGTCCTGCTAGGGCCAGACCAGGTAGCGGACCAGGCCACTGGCCTCTAGGGATGGGAAGTTAAGGGGTTTCTGGTGGCACAGCAATGCCCTTGCCAAGCTCAGCAGCCTCCCGGCCCCTCCTGGAGGTACCTCGCTCTGCTGGCACCTGAACAGGAGTGCCAAGGCCAAGTGACAGAAGAAGCGCCGGTACTGCGCCGTGGGTGGGTCGGGGTTCTAAAGATCCGCTCCCCCTCCCCCACCACCCCTCCACCCTTCGGGAGTCTCTGGAGAATGCCAACGTGGAATTGTCTGCACGTGTGAGTGTTTTCGTTGGCACTTCCAGCACAAAAGCGAGGCCCCACAGGTGGAAAGGAGGGGTGTGTGTGTGTGTGGCGCTCGGACTGCGTGTGAGCCGCGAAATGGATGAGGCACACGCACCGGGCTCCCTCCCACCTTCCTGCCTCAGGTGTCAGGGGTGTCCGAGCGCCGGCACTTGCGGAGGAGAGCCGTAACCTCGCGCCACCTTCCCGAACTTCTCCCCCTGCTGTTGGGATTCGGTAAGGTGGGAAAGAAGGACGACAGCCAGGGAGGCCGTGGAGGGCAGAGGTGGACCGAGGAGGCCACAGGAGAAGGCACGGATGCAGGGAGTCCTTGGGGTCCGGTGGGAGCATGGGGGCTGAATGGCGGGCGGAGAAGCCCGAGCTTCGGGCGCCGCGGCGCGCCTGGGCGGGGCGGGGGCTGGCGTCTCCTTACCTGGCCTGTGCCGGAGCATTTTGCAGCGGGGCGGGGGTGAGGTGGCTGCCACCCTCCCTGGAGGCAGACCCTGCAGTGCTATCCCTTCGGGGGCAGCCAGGCGTCGGCCGCAGAGCCCGGAGTTGACAAACTTGCCAGGTCCGGAGCGCGCAGAGGCGGCGCGGGCCACGCACGCGGCACAGCCCACCGCAGCCGGGACACCGCGCGCTCCGCTGCGCTTTTCCGCTTTGTTGTGTTCCACCGGTCTCCCCGCGCCCGCCCCGCAATGGGACGTTTCGCCCGCGTTCCGGGAGGCCCCTCGGGTCTGCGTGCCACTTTCCTCCCGGAGGCGCGTTAAAGAGCTGCCCTGGAGCGCCTGGCGGGGCTGCGCAGTGCGCTCCTACCGGGCGGCTCCGGCCCACAGATTCCCGCCCCCCACCTTCTCCCCCTCCCCACCCCTCCGCGGCACCCCCATCAGAAGCTGCTTAGGATCGGGCTGTCAAATCCAGCCCATCTGCTGCAATCATAATCAGTCTCAACCGAACGGTTCTGACAAATCTCCGCCTGGAGCCGGAGTTAGGGAAGCCGGTGGGTGAGGGGCGGGACGGTGAGGAGGAGGAGGAGACAGGGGCGAGGGGGCGACAGGGACAGGGCTCTGGGAAAGAGGGGCCTAGAGGTTTCCATTGTCTGCCCCAAACAGAGGAACTGAAACGGGAAATGGGGATCCCAAAAGCGAAATAATGTTTTTCTTTCCCGGTTCCCAGTAAGAACAATCAAACCACCCTGGCAGGCCCTGGCATACCCCACCCCCATCCCAAACCCCTGCCTGTTGGTTCGAGGTGGAACGAATTTCAACTAATGAACTAAACAAACAGGTCCTGTAATCTTATCATCAGGCTGACCCAGAGACTGGCACAGATACCCAAACTATTGTAACTGGCAGGTAAGAGCTGAAAGTAACAGCCATTCGTCTGGAGTCAGAAGTTGATTCCCCAGTACATTTGGGAATAAAGCTTGTGGAAGGAGAACCCGCCTGTAACTCATGAAGAAGCACAGCCCGTTTCGTCCTGTTGGCACTTTGGGAGATAAAAGGAACATTTGTTTTGGAAAAGAAAATGCTGAACTCATTTTAGCTCCAGGTAGAGCTTAAAGAGTTTTCATAATTTTCCTATTTTCTCGTGAAAAAGTTTTTTAAAGACAACCTATTTTTTTTTAAAGATTTTATTTATTTATTTGACAGATCACAAGTAGGTAGAGAGGCAGGCAGAGAGGGAGAGAGGAGGAAGCAGGCTCCCTGCTGAGCAGAGAGCCCCATGCGGGGCTCCATCCCAGGACCCTGAGATCATGACCTGAGCCGAAGGCAGAGGCTTTAACCCACTGAGCCACCCAGGCGCCCCAAGACAACCTATTTTAATAGAAAACGACGACTTCTAAAACTGACATTTTTTCCAAACTAAAATAGTTTCTTCTGCAGATCAAATAAGGTGCCCTGTTCAATAATAATATACTTCGAACTGTTTTAATATGCCACTTCACTATAAAGCACACATCATTCTACTGGTTATAGTTTTACAAGGATTAGGACAAAAGGTTTTTTTTTTTTTTTAAATAAACATATAAAAGTAACAGTAGTCCTAGTCCTAAATCTACATAAACAAGTCTTCAGGCATCAAGAATACAACCCATGGGATCAGGTCTGGTTTTGTACATTCTTCTCAAGTGCTACAAAACGTTCAGTTATCCTGAAGGACAGTATTTGTTGGGGAAAATAATTCACTGGATAAATCACCAGCTGAAAAGTTGAAGGGGGAAGTTTTAAGCTATTGATTCAGATAGGTGTGAGAACCAGGCAAAAATATGTATCCTGTGGAAATTGAACAGAGTTGGAAGTTAGTGCTCAAATCATTCTTTTGCTTTATGCTGTAGTTGAGAAATGTGGACGAGCCACATTAAGCACCCACTTATCTAGGCAGAGACTGTGTTTTTTACTTATGTTATAGCCCACTGGTGCTTACCATAGCAACATGCAACTATGGGCATTTGGTGAGTGCTGATGGTTTGAAATTTTGATTTACAGGTCAGGCTCAAAATCACATACATCAGTATGACTTGATAGGCGAGGGAAAATGAGGTTCAACTGTTACTTTTCCCAGTAAGTAAATAATCTAAGTCAAGGGCAACTACGGATCAGATTTTAAGGCATTTTTTTTATCAATATTCAGAAGTCTGAGGTTTTCCATTGTCAAGTTGTTTCATGTGCTTATTAATAGTAAAACTTTTTATTAAAAGATTCATCAACATGGTTCTTACTTTAAAACATATCCTGTCTAGTTCTTTCAATTACACTGTTTACAGTGTATTAGTACTAGAACATATGAGTGAAAAAAAAAAAAACCAGAAATTTTTGGCCTTATGGAACCTACACTCTGGAGGGGAAGAAAGACATTGGAAAAGAATACATAAGGAAATCAAATTCTCCATTATTAGGCAATCAGTTTTATGGAGAAAAATAAAACAAAGAAGGCTGGGTGATATTCATGTTTAAAAAGAGGGCTCGGGCGCCTGGGTGGCTTAGCGGGTTAAGCCTCTGCCTTCAGCTCAGGTCATGATTTTAGGGTCCTGGGATTGAGCCCCCCATCAGGCTCTCTGCTCAGCAGGGAGCCTGCTTCCCTGTCTCTCTCTACCTGCCTTTCTACCTACTTGTGATTTCTCTCTCGGTCAAATAAATAAATTAAAAAAAAAAAAGGGCTCAGTAAGAATGTAAGTGTGATTAAAGGAGGTGAGGGAGAAGGTAAGCCGTGCAGGTGTCTGAGCAAGATGCTGTTGCAGTAGCCTATAGAGATGGTTGTGTCCAGTGAGGTCTAGGAACAGCAATGGGACAGTAGGAATGAAACAGATTGAAGGCAGAGGGTTGATGGGGTTAGTCTGAAAGGACAGATCACTGGGTGGGGCCAAATAGGCAAATTTAAGGACTTGTTTTTAACCTAGGGGATCTGGAAGACCAGGGACACAGAAGGTTTTGAGGAAAGAAGTTTCATGAGCTGACTTTTGTTTAATGGACCATTCTGTCTATCCTATTACGAATTATAGGTGGAAAAAGAGGGAGGCCATGGGAAAATCTGTTATTAGGTTATTGTAAGAATCGAGGTGAAAGAAGAGGGCTTGAACAGGACCACAGCAAGAAGTATGAGAGCTGGTGGCAATTTGGGATTGTTTTTCATTGAAAGCCAGTGGTATCTGCTTGGGATAGGGGTTAGGAAAAACAAAAGAAGTAAAAAAGTAACTGTAAGTGTTTGACCTTAGCAACCAAAACAATGGAATTGCTATTAATTGAAACATGGAAGACTATGGGTAGAGCAAATATGGTAGAAGAATCAGGGGTTTAGTTTTGGATGTATTAGGATTGGGAAACCTATGAAATTAAATTTTAAATAGAGTTAAATTATGCAAAGCTCTTAGAATAGTTCCTGGCTTTTGGTGAGGGCCATAAAAATATTTGTGGTGGTGGATTTTGCGTTAGTGAAGCTTGTGTTGGTGGTTGTGATTGTTATTATTGGGGTTTACCAACCAAAAAGAGTTAATGAATAGGCAGCTGAGTAAACATTCAAGGACTGTGTTCAGGGCACAAGTTGTGGGTGGAGATGTGAATTTGGGAGCTGAATAAAGTACAGATGGTTAAAATAAATCCATCTCATCAGGTAGGTCATTAAGGCTGTGAGTACGGTTAAAAAAAGAGAAGATATTTCAGGACAGAATCCTGAGTCATTCCAACTTTAGATAGTCAAGAAGATGAAGAGCAACCAGCACAAGAGACCACCCTGAGGGGCAGCTAATGAAGGAGAAGGCCAACCAGGAGAGGGAGCTCATCCAGAAACCCAGTAAGAAGGGAGTCATCTGCTAGTTACAGTCTCCCGATATGACTGGCTCTGTAGAAAACCCAAAGGAAAACAGAGGAAAGCTATGAGAGAGTTTATCAAGGTTTCTAGATAACTTAATGGTCTACCATCTGTTTCCAATACAACACCCAAGGTGTCCTAGCACCTACCTAATGTTCACGTGCTTGAAAGGTATTCAGGGTATACTGAATTAAGTAGTGAATCAATGAAAGGATTAAATGTCTTAAGCTGCAAACTATTTCTCAAATTATTGTCCATGGATGATTTAGCAGGGGACTTCTGTTCTTTAAATGAAGAAATATAGAAGTGGGACAAGGTTTTTAAGAGGGAACAGACCTGGGAAACATTGTATGTTTCTTATTTGTTAAGCAATGTCAATAGATAAAGACTTCTAGACTACACGTCTCATATCAAATACTTTCTCCAACCATGTTTGGTAAAATTAAATTATTAATAAATAACTCACATACATACATAAGTTTAAAAAATACACTTCTATAAGTAATCTTACAACTTGTGATGACTCACTTAAAATGAGCATAAGATTCTGAACATATACTTTATCAAAAAAAGATATAAAAATGTCAGATAATTGTATGAAAAGTTGCTCATTACTTTTAGTCACTGGAGAAAAGCAAATGAAAATCACAAAGGAAAAGAGGTATGCACCCCTGTTTACTGCAGCATTATTTACAATAGCCAAGATATGGAAACAACCCAAGTGTCCACATGGTTCAAGGGTCAACTGTATCTATAGAGGTAGCAATGTGTATGAATCTAAAAATTATGTTGGCATCATGCCAACAGAAGGAATATCATACTTTGCCACTGGCTTTTGTTTGATTCCATTTGGTTCTAAAATACTCTAGAAACAAAAAGCAGATTAGTTGTTGCATGGGGCTGGGGATGGAGATGGGAGGCGCTTCAAAGAGGCTCAAGGCAAGTATCTGGTGTGTGAGAAATATGCTATACCACGATTGTGGTGGTAGTTACAAAACTGTAAAACTCACTGAATTACACACTTAAGAAGTGGTGAATTTTACTGAATGTAAGTTATACCTTAATAAAAAGATTTTTTAAAAGAATAAAGAATTTCGTGTGTGTGTGCGTGCGTGTGTGTGTGTGTGTGTGTGTGTTTTGTTTTGTTCTGTTTATGTTTTTGCTTTGGTAGGGGAATTATAGTGCTTTCCCATTTGAGAAGAGGAAGCTTACCTCAGAAATATTTTCTTTCATAATCCCCAGTGAAATAATTGATCCAAATAAAGATCATCAATAGATGCTGAAAGATGGTAAAAGAGGGGTGGGAAACTCAACATTGATATGTTAACAAATATCACCTCATAATGTTCTCTAACTACCAAGGCAAAAAGTTATGTTTTACAAGGGAGAGAGCCACTGACATGTTCTTCCTTATATGACGCTATAATGAGAAGTGCACAGCACCTTCTGAAGTCTTCATTGCAAAAAAAAAAAAAAAAAAAAGGTTTAACCTGAGTCTAAGTAAGGCTTTTGACATCATTTCCAGCTTACAAGAAATACACAATCTAGAGAATTACATAATTTCTTCAGAAAGTCAATGTCCGTAAATGGAAGAAAGTAGAAAGACTAAAATCAGTGAAACGAGATAGGACATAACTAAGTGAAAGTCATGGGGTTGGATCTTTCTCCAAAATGGACACCCATCAAGGACATTTTGGGGACAACTAGACAAAGGGAAGTAAGACTGGTATAGAATTTTTATTAATTTTGCTAAGGGTAGAATGCCCGGGTGACTCAGTCAGTTAGGCATCTATCCTCGGCTCAGGTCATGATCCCAGTGTCCTGGGATCAAGTCCCATCTTGGGCTCCTTGCTCAGCGGGGAGTCTGCTTCTCCCTCTGCCCCACCCACCTTCTCATGCTTGCTCTCTCTTGCAAAAATAAATAAATAAGTTATTTTAAAAATTTTTGCCAAGGCTTAAACATGATATTGTGGTTATAAAAGAAGTGATCCGTATTTTTAAAAGACGCATGCTGGGGCTCCTGGGTGGCTCAGAGGGTTAAAGCCTCTGCCTTGGGCTCCCATCTTGATACGGGGGTCCTGGGATGGAGCCCCACATCAGGCTCTCTGCTCAGCAGGGAGCCTGCTTCTCTTGCACACGCTCTCTCTCTGCCTGCTTCTCTGCCTACTTGTGATCTCTGTCTGTCAAATAAATAAATAAATAATAAAATAAAATAAAATAAAAAATAAAAAGACGCATGCTAAAGTATTTAGGGCTGAAGTATCATGTTGTTTACTATTCATTTTGGAAAAAGTAAATACGCATGAAACAAAAAACAAAAATGTTAATATGTTTTGATGTTAATTTATGGATAGATGAGTGTTTCATTCTCCTTGACTTTTAATTTTTCTATATATTTGATTTTTTCTTAATAAAAAGTGAAAAACTATAAACTTCTAATAATTATAATAGGATCAATAATTAATATAAGTGGGTTAATAATTAAGTAAAGAAATTTGAAAAAATAGAATTTGGTGTCTTAAAACTACCGTGTATCAAAATTTCCACAATGGAGGGAACTAAAGCAATACACAGTGGAAAATTAAAAATTTTAGTGCACAGTCTAGAAATGAAAAAAAATGGAAAATGAATGTGCAAAGCAACTAACCAAAAAGGATAGAAAAAGAATAACAATAAGAGGAATAGAGGAAATAATAAAGGTAAAATCAAAGTCTAATAAAACAGAACACAAAGCATTAGTATGGGATCAATAGAACAGTATTTGCTTAGACCAGTGAAAAACAGAGGCAACATGAGTCAGTAAGCTTAGAAATAAGAAGAGCTACACAACTAAGAATACAACAGAGATTTTAAATAATAGAAGTACTTCAGTATGAGCAACTTTATGGCAATAAGTTTGAAAACACTGGTAAAATGATCAATGTCCTAAAATGTAAAATAGAACATTTAATAAACTCACTCAAGAATCAACAGCATCTTACACAATTTCATAGAACTTCATAGCTGAAAAAAAAATTACGTATAACCAATAGGCCCAGATGTTCTAAACCTCTTTAATGATATGTAAGTCACATATCATAAAATTCACGCATTTAAAGTGCACAATTTGTTTATTTATAGCACATGTAAGTTGTGCAACCATCACTATCACTTAAGTTTAGAAGAGTTTCATCACCCCAAAAAGAAACACATAGTACCTATTAGCAGTCACTCCTCATTCTCCAGCCCGAGACAACCAATAACCTATTTTTTACTTCCACTATTTCTGCCTATTCTGGACATTTCCTATAAATGTATCATACAGTATATGACCTTTTTCATTTGGCTTCTTTACTTAGCATAATGTTTTTGAGATCTGCCAATGTCGTAGTGTCTATTTGTACTCCATTCCTCCTTATTGCCTAATAATATTCCATTATAGGCATATACTACATTGCATTTATCCATTCATCAGTTAAGAGACTTCCTGGTTGTTTCCACTCTGTGGCTATTGTAAACAATGCTGCTAAAAACCTCCATGTGCCAACTTTTTCATTTCTCTGGTGTATATATATAGAAGACTAGAATTTCTGGGTCCTATGATGACTATATTCATTTTGAAGAACTGCTAAACTACGTCCCAAAGCAGCTACACCATTTAATTCCCATCAGCTACATAGGAAGGTTCCAATTTCTCCACATATTCTCCCACATTTATTATTATTTGTTATTGATTATAGCCATCCTTGTGGTTTCAAGTGGTATTCTGTTGTGATTTTGATTTGCATTTTCCTGATGGCTAATATCATTCTGTATCTTTTCATCTGCTTTTTTGGTTATTTGTACACCATGTCTAGAGAAATTTTTTTCTATTCCTATACCCAGTTTTAAATTGGGTTATTTGTCTCTTTATTGTTAAATGTAGGCCCAGCTTTTTTAAAGGCAATTTTTATAAAACTTGAAAACAATACAAAAACTCTAATATCCCTATCTTCAGGAAGAGTTCTAGGTGGTAGAAATAGCAGGGAGGAGGAGAAAGAAAAAAGGGGGAGAAATGGGAGAGAAAAGGAAGAGAGAGGAGGAAAGGCTTTTTATGAGTTATCCAGAATTACTTTGATACTAAAAGTAAACATAGGTGATATAGGGAAAAATATTAACAAATATCTCAAAAATCCTAAATAAAGCAGAATCTTCCAACATAAAAAATAATAACAATGATAATGGTAATAATGTGGTATGACCAAATAAGGTTTACTCTGTAATACAAAGGTGATTTGCCCCAAGAAAAAGCTATTAATTTGCAAAAATATATTTTAGAAGATTTTTAAAAGATATAATTTCAATAGTTGCTGAAAATTTCAGTAACATTCAATATTTACTCATGATTTAAAAACAAAAATCTTTCACAGAGTAGGAATAGAAGGGAACTCTGTTAAGTTGATAAAGGGTGTCTACCAAAAAATCTATAGCATACATGATACTAAATAATGAAATTTAAGACATTTCCATTAAGTTTTTGTTCTAAACAGTGATGCCCCATAACGACTTCTGTTCAACATTTTCTAGCTCTTAGAGCAATGACATAAAGAAAAAAAGGTATAAGAACGAGAAAGTAATAAAACTATCATTATTTATAGTCAGTATTATCTCCATAGAAAACTAAAGAGAAACTAAAGGCAAATCATCAGGTATATGAAGACAGTAGCATGTTAACTCGATAAAAGAACTAAAATAGTGTCCTAAGAAAGGTGTCAAATTATTAATAATGTAACATTTTTATAATATCTCATTTAAAATAATAATATTCAGAAGGCATATAAGAATAAACACAAAGACATGATAAAAACTTTATAGTGACTACTTTGTTGAAAGGCATAAAAGAAGAGCTAAGTGAGTAAGAAAACATACAGGGTTAGATTGAAAGACTCAATCTCCTGACTTAATCTTTAAATGTGAAACATTATCAATCAAAATCCCAGTAGGTTTATACAATGAACTGCACCGGCTGATCATGAAATTCTTGTAAAAAAGAAGGTCCAAAATAACCAACTAATCTTTAAGAAGAGTGTCTGCACTAACATCCAAAAAAGGGTCATGTACTTGCAGTTAAACAAATAAATGAGATAATTGCATTAATGAATACAAAGAGAGCCAAGAAACAGACTCACATATATGGGATTGAGGTGTAGGACAAATGGCGCCATGAGTTAGAACGGAAAGTATTGATTTTTGAAAAAATGGCATCAGGTCCACTTTGTATCTGAATAAAAAAGACAAAATTAGAACCCTACCTCAGACCATTCACAAAAAATAAACTCAGATTAAAAACTAAATATGTGAAAGAGAAGAATAAAGTTGGAGGGACTGATCCTGCCCAATTTTAAGACTTACTATAATGCTATAATAATCAAAACACTGTGGTGTTTGTGAAAAGACAGAAAGATCAATGGAACAGAATGGAAGGACCAGAAACATACTCCCATAAATACAGTCAACTTATTTTTCCAAGTGCAAAGGCAATACAATGGGGCAGAGATAATCATTTCAACAAATGGTGCTAGGACAGCAGGATATTCACATACAATTGATCAATTAACCAATCTAGAAATAAACTTTATACCCTTCAAAAAATTAACATAAATGGATCACAGACCTAAATTAATTAATTAATTAACTAATTTATTTATTTTTAAGATTTTATTTATTTATATGACAGAGAGAGACACAGTGAGAGAGAGGGAATACAAGCAGGGGGAGTGGGAGAGGGAGAAGCAGGCTTCCTGCCAAGCAGGGAGCCCGATGGGGGGCTTGATCCCAGGACCCTGTCATTGTGACCTGAGCTGAAGGTGGCTGCTTAATGACTGAGGCACCCAGGTGCCCTAACAGACCTAAATTTAAAACACAAAACTATTCAACTCTTAGATGGTGCCATAGGGAAAAACCTAATGACCTTAGGTACAGTGACACTTTTTAGATACAACACCAAAGACATAATTCATCAAAGGAATAACTGATAAGCTGGACTTCATTAAAATGAAAAACTTCTCTCTGTGAAATATAACATTGAAAAAATGAGAAGACAGGCCACGGATTCGGAGAAAATATTTGTAAAAGATACATCTGATAAAAGACTTACCTAAAATATACCAAGGACCCTTAAAACTCAACAGTAAGAAAACAACCCCATTATAAATAGGCCAAAGACCTTAACAGATACCTCACCTCAGAAGATATACAGATGGCAAATAAGCATATGAAAGGATGTCCCACATCATGCCATCAAGGGGATGCAAATTAAAACAATAATGGGATACCACTATATATCTGTTAAAATGGCCAAAATCCAGTGACGACACCCTCCAGCAGTGAGAATGTGGAGCAACAGGACCTCTCGCAAGTTGGTCGTGGGAATATAGAATAGTTGAGCCAATTTGGAAAAAAGCTGGACAGGTTCTTACAAAACCAAACGTACTCTTACCTTGGGATCTAGCAATTGTGTTCTTTGGTATTTATCCAAAAGAGTTGAAAACTTATGTCCACCTAAGAACCTACACATGGATGTTTACTGCATCTTTATTCATAATTCCAAAACTTGGAAGCAACCAAGATGTCCTTTAGTAGGTGAACGGATAACTAGACCATGGTAAGTGCAGACAATGGATCATCAAACAGCACTAAAAAATGAACCATCAAGCTGTGAACAGACACAGAGTTACCTTAAGTGTATATTACCAAGTGGACACAGCCAATCTGAGAAGGCTATGTGCTGTTCAATTCCAACTATATGACATTTTGAAAGAGCCAAAACTGTGGAACAATAAAACAAATCGAACAAACAGACAAAAAACAGTAGTTCTTAAGAGCAAGGTGAGTAGGAGAGACAAATAAGCACAGAGATGAACAGAATTTTGATGGCAGTGAAAATACCCTGCATGATATTAAAAGGATGGATATGCCATTATGCATTTGTCTGAACCCACAGAATGCACACCAAGAGTGAACCTAAGATAAACTATGGACGTGGGGTGATCATGACATGTCAACGTAGATTCACTGTTGGTAAAAATATACCATTCTAGAGATTGAGGGAGGTTACGCATGTGCGGGTGCAAAGGGAGCATGGGAAATCTCTATACATTCTTATCAGTTTCACTGTAAACTTAAATTTGCTATTTAAAAACTAAAGTCTTAAAAAAAACTTCTGAATGTAAAAAGCAAATCTTAAAACTTTTTGAAGAATGTTTTGGAGAAGACTTTTAAATTATTTCAGATGCAAAGTAAATGAAGAATTTCACTACACTGAATTATTATATCTCTGTGGGGAAAAAATTATCTGAAGAAGAAGAAAAGTCAAGGCACAGTTTAGGAAAATATTTTTGAAACATATATATCCTAATAAGAATCACTATTCCAAATTTATGAAGAATTACCAAGGGGTAGGAAACTTGTTTTAAAAAGGGGAAGTATATTAATAGGCAGTTTGCAGAATAATTTAATAAATGGCAAAACATATATTAAAGTGCTAATATCATTACTTAGGAAATACAACCTAAAATGACAGGAAAACATTATGCCATGCCTATCGTAATCACAAAAAATAATCACTGGTTACATCATGTGTTGGTGAGCATGTGTAGAAAAACAACTCTTCCACGCTGCAGATACAAACAAGTTACTCATGTTCTAAGATACAGCAGCTCTATACCTATGTACTTGCTTGGGGGAAAGTCTCACAACACACACACACACACACACACTTGACACATGCAAAAATTCTCATCATACGTTAAGTCTCAAAGTAAACATCAGTATGTTCCTAAAGTAGAACTAAAAAAAAAAATGTGCTGATAACAATACAGTAAGACCATAAATTAATGACCAAAATCAGAAAATGAAAAGTCCTCCTCTCTTCAGTGACTTGGAGAACAAATTTTTAAGCAACTCTCAAATGAAAGAGACTACTCAAAATGAACTTCAAACTTTTCTAAAAAATAATGATAAAACAACTGGCTGCGTTTAAAGCTGTGGTCACAGAAAAATTACTAGCACATTGAACAGTAAAAATGTAAGGATATAAATAAACTAAATTCTCAGCTCAAAAGCCTAAAAGAGGAAAATTAATCAAGGGAAGCACAAGGAGACAAGGGTAAGAGCAAAATGTACTGAAGCAGAGAACAGCAAAGTAATTAAACTTAGTTAAGAAATCAAAATCCAGCTTGTTTCTTTGAAATGGACCCCTCCATAATTCGATCCAAAAACAAGAAGGTGGGGAGAAAGGAAGCACAAAGATACAAGATAAGAAATGGCAATAGGAAATTACCACTGAAACAGAAAAAAAAAATTAAGAGGCTACTTTATAGATGTCATCTCTACGGAACTAAATTTGAAAATATAGATAAAATGGAGTAATTCTTTGGAAAAGACATTTACCAAATTGGTTCTATTCAGGATAGAAAACTTAATCGGATCAACTTCTCTAAAAGAATAAAGAAAGTAATTAATACAGTAACCCAGCCAAAAAACTGCAGGCCCCTGTCATTTCACTTGAGAATTCTAACAAAGCCTCAAGCCTAGACCATTCAAATGTTCCTTTTTTTTTTTTTTTTTCAGAACAGTTAAAAGGAAGAGAAACCTTCTAATTATTTTTATAAAGCAAATATGTCATTAACAGTTACTATGGACTGAATGTTTTCATTCACAACAAATTCATATATGGAAGGCCTCCCTCTAGATATGATGGTATTAAGAGGTGGAGCCTTTGGGAGGTGGTTGTGACTGATGAGGTCAGAAGGGTGAGTCCTCATTAATGGGACTATTGCTCTCAGAAGAGTCAGGAGAGAGCCTGCTTCCTCCTAGCTCTCCACCATGTGAGGGGACCAGGAGGCTGAGGACACAAGAAATCAGCGATTTGCAACCCAGAAAGGGGGCCCTCACCAGGACTTAACCACACTGGCATCCTGATTACAGACTTTCAGCCTCCAGAACTGTGAGATTAATTTCTGTTGTTGATAAACCACTAGGTTTATGCTATTTTGTTATAGCAGCCAGAACTAAGAAAACAATTTCACCCAATTAAAAACAACTAAAAAGGGGCGCCTGGGTGGCTCAGTGGGTTAAAGCCTCTGCCTTCAGCTCAGGTCATGATCCCAGGACGGGATCGAACCCCGCATGGGCCTCTCTGCTCATCGGGGAGCCTGCTTCCTCCTCTGTCTCTGCCTGCCTCTCCGCCTACTTGTAATCTCTGTCTGTCAAATAAATAAATAAAATCTTAAAAAAAAACAATTAAAAAGTACTATACACCAATGTCACTATATATCGATGTAAAAATGCTAAATAAATATAAGCAAGACAATGTAATACTACATTAAAAAATATATGCCATGACTGAAAGCCATTTGCATTTGGCTCAATAATAATTAGTTAATATAATATACCACATTGCTAAATCTAATGAGAATAAATGCATGAGTCTCTGCACAGATATTTTAAAAGCCTTGACAAAATTCAACACCCTCCCTGATAAAAACTAAGATAGGAATCGATGTATATTTTCTTAACAAGATAATACAGATACATACAGATGCACACGCAGACACACACACACATAAACACATATCCTTTGTCTGAACACCAGCACCTCACTTAACAGAGAAATACTTGAGGCATTTCTAGTAAAATCACAAACAAGGCACAGATGCCCACTGTTCCTACTACTATTCAACAGTGTCGTGTAGTCAATGCAGTCATAGAAGATAAATAGAGGCTGAGAATTAGAAAATAGCAAATAAAACCTCTATTTTTAGATGACAGCAGTATGCCTGAAAAAAAAATGCGACTCGATGATAACATTAATTCAAACAATAACAATTCAGGTTCACTAAAATGAAAATATATAAATCAATCACCATCTTTTATACTAATAATAACCTGTTAGAGGGATAGACTGTTATATAGAAAAACTCATTTATATTACCAACGAAGAAGATAAAATATTTAGGGAAAATCATAAGACAAAATGTATAAAATCTGCATGAGGAAAGCTTTAAAACTCCTCAAAATCACAAAACTGGACTTGAAAATATAGAAAGCAGCCTTCACTCGGCTATGACACGATGACTCAATATTATAAAAATGTCACTTCTCTCTAACTTTATAAAATTAACACAATTCCAATAAAAATACCAACAAGATTTTTTTTTTTTGGAGTTGGACAAGTTCCTACTTGAGTTCTTATGAAAAAGTCTTGTAAGAATCACCACTAAGAAAAGCTTTAACAAGAAAACTAGTTTACCGTGGAGTAAACATACTATATACCTCCTATAATAAAAACAGTGTGGTGCTGCTGGATGGACAAACAGGACAGGAACAGAGGACGATGTCCAGGGAGAGCCCCAAGAACATGTGGAAATATATGATATAATAAAGACCAGCATTTCAAGTCACTGGGTCAACAATGGGCTTTTTAAACAAAGAATGTTGCACAACTCATTGGCCATTTGGCCAAAAAGAACATTGAATTCACACTTCAAACCACACAGAGCATAAACTCCAAATAGATTCAGAATCTATGTGTAAAACAAGACCATACAAGAGACGCAAAAACAGGAAACTTCCCTATCACCCAAGTGAAAGAAATCCTTACGTAGCTATGACTCAAACAACAGGTACAGTAAAGCATCAATAAATTTGCCTATCTAAAAATTTTCTAAAAATCATGTTTTATTTGTTTTCTAATGACTGCTATAACAAATTATCACAAGGGCAATGGCTTAAAACAACGCTGTTACTACCTTATAGTTTTCAGTAGAATTCCAATTGGTCTCACTTGTTTCAAGTCAAGGTATAGGGAGGGCTGCATTAGTCTCCAGAGGCTCTAGAGGAGACTCTGTTCCCTTGCCTGTTCTAGCTTCTCGGATGCCGTCCATAGCCCTTGGCTCATAGCCCTTTCCTCATTCTGCAAAGCCAGCACTGTGGCAGGTATGTGACTTCTTTTTCCAACCGTATTTCCCTCTCACTATAGCCAAGAATGATGCTTAGTTTTGAAAGGCACTCCTGAATAATCCAGAAATATACTCTCCCTCTGAGGGCACTTAATTTAATCCTAACTGCAAAGTACTTTTTTGCCATGTAAGGTGATATATTTACAGATTCTGGTAATTAGGGCATGGGCATCTTTGGGGGCCATATTCTGCTTATCACACATAACAACACACACACACACACACACACACACACACACACACACACACACATAATCAAAAGACCACTGACATGCCAAGAGAAAATGTTTGTTATAAATCATAAACAAAGGCCAATAACCCTAATACACAAAAATCTCCTAAAGTAAGGGGGAAATATTAATAAAAAATTTAGCAAAAGTCATGGACAGACAATTCACAAAATGATGCAAAGGTGGCCTCGGAGCATATGGGAGGTTGTTTGGTTTCACTCATACTAGAGAACTGCAAATTACAACCACACTGAGACGCAGTTTCTCATCTATCAGATGCTAGGAAATGCAGACATTCAAAAAATCACGCTGTGGGTGAGACTGTGCATGAACACACACTCTCATATATTGCTGGTGAAGATTTGTAACAAACTCGCTGAAGGAAAATCTGTCGACACCCAACAGAACCTCATTTGCATTTACCATTCGAGGGAGCATTCTCATTCTCCCGTTTTGGAATTTACCCTGAAAGTACACTTCTAACAATACAAAAACACACTCACGCCATCATTTTCAGTTGGTGCTGAAAAGCTCTCTTACTTATCTTTGCTTCCATCTATTCTTTTTTTATTTTTTAAGATTTTATTATTTGAGAGCGATAAAGCACATGTGCGAGACAGAGCAGAAACTGGGGCCAGTGGTGGAGGGTGATGTGTGGGCAGTGGCGGTGGGCAGAGGGAGAGGGAGTGAGAACAGCAGACTCCCCACTGAGCAGGGAACCCTACGGGGGTCTCGATCCCAGGACCCCCAGGATCATGACCTGAACCTAAGCCAGATGTTTAAATGACGGAGCCACCCAGGGCCCCCCCTCAACCCATCTATTCCTTTTTAGCCTTGTATTATGACTTGTCATGTCTTTCAGGTTGGCTCATAAACTATTTTGTAATCTTTCATGGGAAGTTTCTATACTTTATAGTAGCACTGAATAAATGTCTGCTGATTTTTAAATTATTAGGGTTGAACAATCATTTTTTTAACAAGGAATTTCTTTCTAAAATTAAGCTCTCATATAACTAACACTATATGGCTTGTTAATTTTGGGATTATCCCAAATTAATGACTATTATACTCATTTTTACTAGCTTATTACTGAATTTCTGTTTTATTCGCAGCCAGCCTTATTCAGAGAAACCAAATTTCTTTAATTATGAAGCCTCTGTGGCCAGGGCTGAATTAAACCCAGCCACTCAAAACAAGGTTCCACTGGACTTCCCACACTCTTTCACTCACAACCGAGCAGACCCTTGTTCTAGGATAGCATTATCATCATTAATAAAATGTATAAATGCAGCGCATTTAAGTAGTGCCTGGTGATTCTCCCGGGGCTTGTTAACAGAGCAAATAAATACATACCCATACTCTCTCAATCATTCCATTTTTAAACTTAAAGATGAATGGCCTTTCACTACTCCAGGCATTCATTCAACCATCATTTATTAAGCAGCTATTCTATCAGATACTGTGCCAGATTCCTAAAGTCAAGTTTATGGTCTGTGAGAAAATTTTTTAAAAAGTGCATGGCTTCAATTTTTAACAGCTTATTTTCTGCATTTTTTGTTTGTATTCAGATCCTGTCTTTAAGCTGGCTCCCGAAATCACTGTCTTTCATATGTTAGTACGTACCCCCCCACACACACACACACAGGTATGCATTTATATATGGATATAATGTGTGTATATGTCTCTATAATCCCATACATTACTTTTATTAGAAAACCTCCCTTTATACTGAGCAACCTATTAGCAAAGTAGCACTGTACAGGCAAGGAAGGGAGGGAACTGTCCTTGTTCACCCACGTGCGTATTTCGGCTGCCTTAGACCCACCAAATCAGTGCTCAGAGAAGCATCCACACGTCTGAAATGGTTGTCTAAGAGGGATGGTGGAATATGTTTCATCCTGACTTGCATGTAGGAAATCCATTATCCACTCCTCTACCCTAGCATGGGGATAGTTTCTGTGGTTTTCCAACAACTTATAGAATGTAATCCTATGAAAATAAGATACACATATTTTTGAGAGGAATTCTAACAGGAAGTTAATAATATAGTGTCTTTCTCACTAGGTGATAAAATAATTTTACAAGGATCTTATTAATCCTCTTAATTTTACTCGATGATCTGTGGACTTGGTTTTTTTAATGTTTATCATCATAGAATCACAAAAGAATATGATTATTGAAAGAAACCCAATGCCATTCCTGCTTGCTTTATGGGGGGGGGGGATTGGGCTTGCATGATATTTAAGATCACACAAGGGACTCAGAGAGAGAACACAAAGCTGGCTACGAGGTTTCCTCACCCACTTCCCAGCCTGCTAGCCACTAGCCTGGGGGAAGTTTTTGGTGCCTGTGGAGCTTAGTGGAGCATCTCTAAGCGTGACTGAGAAGGACATGGAAACACAAGATCAAATTTGTAATGACCTGCAGTCCTTCTTTATTTATTCAGGAATTGGTATGGAGGGGGTTTATAAAACACAAGAAAGTTTAAAAATTCACTCTAGATCAGGAACTGGCACCCACAGGTGAATTATTGCTTATTTTCCTAAGTAAAGCTTTATTAGAACATAGTCACACCCACTCACTTATATATTACCTGTGGCTGCTTTTGAGTCCCAGTTACAAATTTGGGTGTCTGGGACAGGGACCATAGGGATACAGCCAGGAGAGCCAAAAATATTTCCTTTCCGGCCCTTAACAAAAAATGTTTACTGCTCCCTGCCCTAGATATTACTGCCCCTTATAAGCTACTATCAACATGAATACATATACTTAAAAAAACTACTAAGGGTTATAATTTTGAGTTGTATTTTGAAACACTATGGTAATTAAGTACGTGTTATAAATTCTAATGAGCCCTCAAGTTTCTAGTACAAGTTGTTCTACAGTGCTTACGTTCCTGTGGAATGTTAGTGACATTCCTTTTTTAATAATAAGAATAGGAGTCATTGTAACTAATTAACTTTTAAAAATTAAACCTAAATTAACTTTTTATAGCCAGTAATAACTACAGCTGACTCCCAGATTATTAAAATATAGCATTCCTAATGAATGTATATCCACTTTAACTTTCTTTACAAAGATAATTATAGTTGTTTATACAGTTTCATCCTGTCTTTTGTGCTTTTGAGATTATTTTATTTTCCCAAAATGTAAACATGGATTTTTTTTTAATTTCTTTTCAGCATAACAGTATTCATTGTTTTTGCACCACACCCAGTGCTCCATGCAATCCGTGCCCTCTCTAATACCTACCACCTGGTTCCCCCAACCTCCCACCCCCCACCCCTTCAAAACCCTCAGATTGTTTTTTTTTCCAATGTATTTATTTTCATGAATTAAGAATATAATACTTATCAAATTTTTTAAATGCCCAGTAAAATTTTAAAATTGCATAACTACCACTGGAGGAATAATAGAAAATTCAAAGAAATATTATGAACAGGTCCCAGACTTTCTTATGAAAGAAATAGAATTTTGAGACATATTCTGGATATATGCTGGACATAAGATAAAGGGAACAACTGAAGCTGAGACTGACATGTAGGGATTGAAGTAAAGCAGAACCATAATAAATTATTAATTTTTAGGAAATATATTCCTGGTCCTAGAATCTGTTCTGCCTTTATACTATTTTAGCTTATATATGAAGTCAGGATAGGTTAGGTCATACCATGGTAACAAACAATCCCCAGATATCCCTGGCTTGAAATGAAACCTTATTTCTTCTTCCCACTACATGTTTGGCCAAAGGCCTTTTGTGCAGTCATTCTACGATCCTAGCTTTATAATAAATCATCATGTTGAGCACTGATGGCTGCCATGCCAGAACAAAAGAGCCCGTTGGAGGGTGGAACATCCATAATTAAATGCTTCAACTTGGACTGTTACTTTTGCTAGCAACTCATTGGTCAGAATGAGTCACATGACCCCTCCAAACTCCAAGGGAGCTGGAGTTGCAACTCTACCACGTGTCTATAAGGGATAGAGCTAGAAATATTTATTAACAACTCATTGAATGTTTAATGATTAAGGACGCAAACCTTGGGCCAGACTAGCTAATCATCTGTGCTTCACATTCCTCATCTGTAAAATGAGAATGCTAAACCTTAGAACTGTGAGGATCAAATGAGTTAAATATTTGTAAAGAGCTTCGAAGAGTACTGCCATAAAGTGTTATTGGTGCTTTATTCCAAGCTTTGCCCTTGCCACACTGCTCTTCAGAGCCAAAACAGAGGAGAGCTGTCTTAGAAATGCTGACTTGGGCCCAGCAGGGATGCCTATGAGTAGTCTGGAGGGGGTAAAAAAAAAAAAAAAAAAAATCAAACAAAAGAAATCAAAATGCTAGGTTTTCAACATATGAAGACATATCAATATATGTCTTCAACATATATTGATCCAGGAGGCAGGAGACAAGCCATTAGCAGGGTATTCAGTGTCACAGAAGCTAGTCGAACAGGGGGACAAAGACACCAAAAACTGATCGTAGGTCTTAAGAAGTATGAGGGCCAGAAAATGAATATAGGGTGTGGACATGTATGGGCATGGTAAGTAGAGGATGCCAAATAAGGCTATTCTACAGTATGCATATTTGGGGAATGCATTATATGAATGGAATCCCTTCTAAGGTGTGGTTTACAAGACTTCCATCAGGCTGAAAATGAGAGTGAAAGTAGAAGACTCTGACTAGCAAAAGCAAAGGCAATAATGCAAGAGGAGAAATGGGAACGAAGAGGAAATGAACCAAGAATCCATGTCCAGGAAATGCAGTCAGAGAGCTCCTCTCCTATATAAATGTGAAGCAAGTGACAGGCTGATGGCAATAAGAAAAAATGCCATGTTTGGGTCATGTTGTGAATGTTTGAAGTTCATATTAAAGATGCCCTGCTTGCCGGCTCCACCAAAGACGGAGATGGCAAAGGGACAGAATACTCCTTCACAAATTTTGCTTCCATTTGTGCAAACCTCCAGTGTTTTGGATGCCATGAGAAAGTACCAGGTTTGTGAATAGAAGATGGACATTCAAGAAACCCATCTTTGACAATATATTCAGCAAGTCAACTATGTCTGAAGTATCTCGTTCCCAAACAGAAGTATATAGGGTATTTTTACATTCCAACTTTACATGAAGAAGCAGGTCTTGGAAACTCCATGAGAAAGTTTTCCTAAGGATTTATCCACACTTTCGTCTCTGGTTTGCTCAAAATGAAAAGCAGGAAACCTTCCAGACATTTTGAACCTCTGACCTTTTTGTGGTTTTCCCATTAAGACATGCAAACATCCACACAGCTATTCAAATATCCCTTCTCACTGCATTATAGGGTGGCCATATAGTATCCCTACATCTAGAACACTTCCACTTCCAGCCCATTATAAAATAAGTTGAACTGCATGTTCCTTAGGAAAAAAAGAAGATCCATTTGCTCATAAATGTGAAATCCAGTGCCATATATACCTATCTTGTTTTCAAAATGATTTTTCCCAAGCCACCCTAACTGACCCTTTCCAAATGTTTCCACTTGACAAGTGAATCAACTTTTGCCTTTACCCAATCTCTGCTCATGCCTTCTTCTTTGATAATATCGGGATATCCACATCGGACAACAGTCTCAGCTAATTAATTTACTCTAATGTCTAGCAGCCATTTGACAGGAAAAATAATCTACAAAGTATTTATTGCAAAATCTTTACCATTGTGACAAAGATGAATGCAAACTTCACACAATCATTTTTCAACTGTTATCCAAACTTGAAAATGGTTTTCAAATGTTAACTTTAACATTATGAGGAGGAAGATAATGGTTCTACTTTAAAACTGCCTGGAAATGGAACTTCTCTAACAATGGCTTAGCGTTGAGCCAGAAAAATAAACTTGCTTACTAAAATAGTAAATGGGCCAGAAATAAATCTGTCAGAGATTTGGGTGGGAGAGAGCTAGTGTGAGTGGGAAGGGGGGCCACACAAAGGGGCAGTGGAATTGAATATCTAAAATAAATGATCTGAAACTTTCAACATAGTGTATCTTCAGAAAGCACTATCTTCTTTTTGTGAAATGCACATACCACTGTCATAATATGGGTGAAACTAGAAAAATCTAAATACAAACCATGAGAAACATCTACAGCACTCCGCTTTAATCTCTGTCTCCAGTATAAAAAAATCTGGTAGTTCCATTCACTTTAATGTACTCTCAATAAATACTTTCCCATGAGCTTTGTTTCTTCTTTCTAGCATTATCCTCCCTGATAATCCTTACTTAACCTTGGAATTTTTAACTGTTAAATTAATAATTGTTCATTTCAGTGATGATCTGAAACTCACTTCCTTCTCCCATCTGAAGGCCAGAGTAATTGGCCAATAAAAGTTCCACCAAGGTCAGGAATGACCTAATTTACTTGTAATTATTAATTGTGCTCTGACCTCTTAACCATAAATAAAGCCTTGGCATTGGAAAAATGAAGATGTGAAGCAGGACATGGTAATTTAAAAAAATCAGGGAATAAAGGAACAGTGAAGGAAAAGAGAATGGATTTTCTAAATTTAAAACACTCTTTGCCCTTTCTTGAAATAATGATTTATATTCTTTGAGTCGGCAAGAGAGTAATTGGATATGCATGATGCAATACTGGAATTTTAGGTATTTTGCCTAAAGGTTATTAACAATTAGTACCATGGGGCGGGGGAATCATAAAGTTAAAATAACAACCCTCTCTCAAAGGATGACTGAAACTAGACTTGTAATCTGGTCATAATAAAATATGTTATGTTTATATTAAAGCCCCACATGTTAAGAGGAAAATTGACAACCTAGAATAAGTCCAGCAGGTGGCCATGATTAATTGGGGTCTGAAAAGTGAGTTGTATGAGGAGCCAAGGAAGAACCTACATCACTTTCTTTTGGAAAAGTGAACACTGAGGCCAAACATGGAAATGGGTCTTCAGCCTTTTAAAAGGGATTGTACAACAGAAGAGGAAATACTCCTTACAAGTAGAACATAAGGGACAGACGATGAGTTACAGGCATGAAGGGGTGGCTGGCCTCCTTCTGTCCAGTGCAGAAGAATCCACTCTGTACAACATCAGAAGGATGGTCCCTCAGCTTGTCCTTTGACGCCTGCCGTGGTACAAAGCTCACCATCTCAAGAACATCCTCTTTCCCATTAGAGGTTCGAAGTGTCAGAACATTCCCTTCTAGTGCTGAGTTGCCAGTTCTCAGATTCTCACTTCGACAGCTAGGTAACCAGTTCTGTCCTCATGATTATCTCAGGATGTGGTGAATCCTTTTCCCATAAGACATCTCACTGGAGTTTTCAAACTATTATAGGTCTACCTCTTAGTTTTCTATTTGTCAGCATCACTAATTCCTTCCACCAAGATTAATTTATTTTTCACAACATACCATTCTAGTCACTGGTCTTCTGGACATTCGCTGGTTGGTAAGGTTCTCAAATGACATCCGAAATAAATATTGTTGATACAGTGCAGCAAGAATACCACACAGGAATTCTAATTGCTCTTTTCAAGAGAATCCGTTAGTATGTGTTAGCTGAATACTTATTATGTTCAACCTAAGCTATTTGCCATTTAATAAATAACAGAAGTGGAAAGCCAGGTGCTGGCAATATTTGTACATGGAATAACTCTGGAATTTTTATAAGATGTAAATCATTATGTGTACATGGGTGGTATAGTCCCAAGTTAAGGGGGCGGGGGTTAGAAACAAAAATGGAGTCCAGGCAGCCTAAGGAATCCACATGAGGAGTTACAGGTGAAGAAGACCTAAGCCGTACTTTGAAGGATGGGTGCAACTTGTCTGAAATGGAGACATGAACAACAAGGGAGAGAGTGTGTAACAGGAATGATCAGTAAAAAGGAGGCCAGGGTTGTTAGGGACATGTGTGGCTAGATTTAGAAATATTTAGATTTATACCATACCATTTCCAATAGTACTTTCTCCCTTCCATTCAACTTCTGGGTATCTATCTGAAGAAAATGAAAACATTGATTTGAAAAGATATATTTATCCCTATGTTCACCAAAGCATTAGTTACAATAGCCAAGATACGGAAGCAACCTAAGGGTCTACTGATGGATGAATGGATACATTAGCTATATATTCATATATATTCACTATGGAATATTACTTAACCATAAAAAAGAGTGAGGCCTTGCCACTTGTGACAACATGGTTGGACCTAAAGAGCATTACGCTAAGTGAAATAAGTCAGATGGAAAAAGCCATATACCATATAATCTCACTTACCATAGAATCTGAAAATGAAACAAAACAAAACAAATGGATAAACTAAAACAGAAAACACACTCACACTCATAAATACAGAAAACAAAACTGGTGTTCACCAGAAGGGTGAAGGCTTCAAGGAAAAGATGAAGTTGGTGGAAGGGAACAGGCGGTACAAACTTTCAGTTATGAAATAAGTCATGGAAAGTAATGTTCAGCCTGAGGAATAAAGTCAATAATATTCTAATAACTTTGTATGGTGACAGATAATAAGTAGACCTACCTTAGTGATCATGTCATAATGTATAAAAGTATCAAATCACTCTGTTTCACACCTGAAACTAATACAAGGTTGTATACCAATTACAACTCAATAGAAAATTGTAAGAAAATAAATATGCTTGACTTCACTAAAAAATTTCCAGGACTCTGATTTCCACAGGTATCTAATATGGCAATCTAATCCTTGGTGAGATTCTATGAAGAACCAGGAGAGTAATGTTTGGATGTTCATCAGGTGGCAAGTACAGATTTCAGGGGTGATTTTCTGGATATCCAATTTCCTTTATTTCAAGCATGAGAATTCTCAGCAGTCCAATGGAAGAAATATTTTTGGATAGATGTGACTTTTGGTACATTTTAAATTACATCATGTTGGTAATAAACGGTCCCAAAGGCTGACGTCCTAAATTGTGTATCTGATCCAAAGAATTTCTCTTTTAGAATGGCTTTCTGTAACTGGCCCCATTTATATCTTCATTTCCAAAGCGAAGATACAGGAAAAATCAATTAGTACAAATGAATAAATCCAGGTAAATACACATTCTGGCTTTCAGTGAGCCAGTGAGTCTGTGAATCTCCAGGGAACACTGAAGAGACATCATAAGACAACTCAATTTCTCTTAATAGGGACCATAACCCCAGGGTTGCTTTTTTTTTTTTAAATTTTAATATTGTGCAATTGACTTTTTTTTTAATACCATGCTGCGCTCATAGCCTCTGTGGAAACGCAAACATTATTCAACAGGACAATTTCCTGAAAAACCTTTTGAAAGTGGTCACAGACTCTGACCCTGCTCTGGTGCCCTGGGTCTGCCAGCATGCTGTTTTATTACCTTTGGAAGCTTCTATGCCAAAACACAGCCCAAGAATTAGAGCTGAAAGAAAAGGAGGTCCATAAAAATCATTTGCCGCCTGCTTTCAGGAAGAAAAACGGTCACTTTGCCCTCAGCACTTCTATGCATCTTCGCTTCTCTCCCAACCTCATCTCCTAGCCTTTCAGTTGGCCAGGGTAATGGGTAAGAATTACAGATTGTGGATTTTTAAGAAAGGCCCGCTGAAATCACTTATTTTACCCTTTGTCATACCAATGGGAAACCCGGGCCCCAAATGCCTAAATGACCGTCCCAGGACCACACAGCAAGGGGCAGCATCAAGACCTAAACAGCACACTGCAAGCAACGAACCAGGAATGTGCTAACAGTACAGCACAGTCAGCAAACCATCTGAACAGAGACCCTGATTGTACTGCTGAGCCCCCAAATGCCAGCCCCAGCGAGAGTAGGCCTCAGTCATATTTTGGAACAGAGCGTGCCCTTCATTTTCAATTACGTTATCCAAAGCATTTAGCTAAGAAAATGGCAATTTCCTTTTAGTTGTCGGTTGTTCTCTTTTGGTACCTTCCCTTATTTCCCCCCACCGTTCTCGCTGCCATGAATCCTTTGCAAATTCACCCTCAGTCAGGCAGCCTATGTCACTCTTCCTTATGCTGAACTCCACTCTGACTTCAAAGGGTCTGTCTATCCTAATGAAATGCTTAACAACCTTCTCTGCAAACACCCCATTTCTAGCCTTGCAGATCAAGTTCTGATTCTGTTTCTAAAAGTGACTCAATGAGTCTAAACATTTTTCTATAACTCATTTTACACAAGGTGGAAAAGAAATAAATGTTTGCTATTTCAGGTATTGATTTTGATCATGGATTTTTTTTTTAACCCATCATGGTCTCTTAATTCTTTTCTTTTAAAATGACAAGACATTCTTTCATTGCTTCTATTGATAAGGTCATCTGCAGCTCAAGATGCGGTTGGTAGCTAAAGGGAGTAAAATTGGGGGCAGAAATACCAATTTAGAGCCCTTCCCAGGCTGTGCACCCATCACGCAGACATAACGTATCTTAAAACTTCTTACAGTATGATTGCATCTTGAAAGAAGCATAAAATAAATGTCTAGTGAAGCAAGCACCCTTCCCAATATCTATCACTAACAATACATTCCCATCTAGTGTGTCCCCTTCTTTAACTTTCTAAGAGTAACTGTCTTTAAAATGTGTGTCCCCTTTAACCTTTGTACACCATAGATCCAGATGACATTTTAGTAGACTTCTTGACTTTTTTTCTTACCTGGACATAGAAACAGAGCTGAGCTCATCCCTAATGAACACACAAGCCCTTAGTAATTTCTCTTCTTAAATCATCACTAATCCCTTCCATGGCTAGAAAAGCAATGTGACTGTCGATAATGTGCTAAGTCGCTAAGTTACAGAGCTGACTAAAATACTTCCAATGGTCCCTTGGTTTTGATGTAAATGAAGCTTCATGTTTGAAGTGTTAAGTCTTAAGCTAAGTGCTATGAGAGACAGGAGGAAGGAGAAGACCTGGTTCTATAGGTCACAGACCCTAGGAATATCACTGGCCCTCATGAGAAAGTGAGACAATAAGCATCTGTGAATGAGTACTACCTGAGTGGAACCAGTATAGTGGTCATTCAGGGTGAGGACAGAGCCACTGTTCCATGTCTAGAATATTCTACTGAAGCGTTGTCTTCCTTAATTGGACTGGGCGGGAATAAAAACCAGAGCAT
Source organism: Enhydra lutris kenyoni (assembly GCF_002288905.1). NCBI lineage: Eukaryota > Metazoa > Chordata > Mammalia > Carnivora > Mustelidae > Enhydra > Enhydra lutris. The sequence continues at coordinate 97,842,963 of NW_019154085.1, read as the reverse complement.
CCCTAGGGTCTAAGTGAGGGATCACCCTACTAGTAAAACTGGGTTAATGGAGTAATGGAGAATTGAGAGCTGAAATGGTCTTTCTTTCTCAGGCACATGGTGACAGCCAGTGAAAATCTAGGATTATCTCCACAGAGAGTAAATGTACAATACTCAATCAGTGAGCATTCAGTAAAGAGTGAACGCTAGAGCATCAAATCAGTCAGGTTCCCGAAAAGCAATCTCCAGAGGGCTCCTGGACCATGAAACCAGCAAGAGGTGGCCAACCTTGACCAACCCTGCGACAGACTCTTGCATCTTAGATGTTCTCTCTGCCCTGAGATACCAAGAGTAAGCCTCTACCAACTACTTAACAATTTCAACCTATTCCTGATTCTTTGATTCCAGGGTGCATTTCCATCCTCAGCTCTTTGTTGGTTTATGTATGAGGTCTAATTTGTAATTCAAAAGTATTCAATGTGCTATAGTTCCAACCTCTAAGAGGAAAAAAAAAAATTACGGTTTGTATTTCCTCTTTTCAAAGGGGCCCAGACAGCCTCTCTTCCCCAGAATTGGAAGGTCGAGGTGGGGTACTAGAACTTCCTGCTTGCTGCCAGGCCTCTAAATACAGAAGGTCAAGGGGCACCTGGGTGGCTCAGTTGGTTAAGAGGTCAGCTCTCGATTTCAGCTCAGGTCAGGATTGCAGAGTCCTGAGATAGAGCCCTGCATAGGGCTCCGTGCTGAGCATGGAATCTGCTGGAGATTCTCTCTCTCCCTCTGTCTTCACCTTCTGCGCTCTCTCTCTCTCTCTCTCTCTGTTTCCCTCAAATAAATAAATATTTTAAAAAATAAATACAGAAGGTCAAAAAGAATGGGGGAGGCGGTAAGCAAATGAAAAAGAAAAAGAAACAAAAAAATCACCCATTTCAACTCCAGAGTTGCCCTTATAGAAATACATAGAGTTATATCCTAATAATCAATTTCTTAAAAAATAAACAAACAAAAACACAAGTATGCTCAAATGCTAACAAGTTAGTGATTTTTTTCTATTAAAACTAAAATTAAATAGAAGGTCAGGGTAAATTACCCATTTCAGCCTTCCTTCTGCAAAAAAAGGCACTTCATCATTTCTTACCGTGGGTATACTTCAGCCTTGACACATGTGTTTGTATCAAATGGGTCATTTATATTGTTGCCTGCTGGAGTTTTTCTACTTTCAACTTAGTAGGGAATATTTGGGATCTTTATTACTCTAAATAAATCTACAAAACGTCTCTCGCTTGAGGCTCTTTATTTTAATTTCAGATAAATAAATCATATTAGTTTCCTGGCCATCCTATTAAGATAAGCATGGACCTAAAAACAGCAAATGTGTTTGAAGCCCAATGTTTTCAGATTAAATAGGGGTAAATATCTCTGGATGACCCCCAAATCTGATTGACATTAAAATATTTGGGGGGATTTTCTTGAAGGACATAAGCCTGTTTAAGCAAGAAGTAGAATTATTTTCGAGGCATCCATGGACCTGCTTGTACAACATGATTCAACTCAAGCTTCCCACAGCAGCAATAATAAATCCATCTTTAAAGTAGGAATGCATCCCCAGTTATCTTAGGGGGCAATTGTATATCTTTGTAGGTTGATCTAATGCCTTCATCTATGCTGTGTTTTATTAACTATAAAAAGCTCCTGAGCTGAATTTCTCATCATGTTACATACAGTTATACTCAAAAGTCTTAGAGGCAGTTCAAATCACATCGATTCAGAAACTGATTCTTCCTTTGCCCTCAGGCCTTCAGATCTGCCCCTCCTCAGGAGTCCTCCGGATTTCTGAAGTACAGTCTCCTAAAACTTGTTTTATAGATTCCTCCAACTAGCCCCACAGAAGGATTTTTACAAATATATGTGAATTTTTTTTTTCAAACACCATTTGGAGTGAAGAGAAGGGGATGAGACCCATAAGGTTTTAGAGAGTCTATTTAAAATATTTATTAGGTCAGGACCTAAATATACCTTTGGGTTAGCATCATCCTTTAATTTAAAGGGTGGACGAATTTGATTTTAAAGGGGAGATCACGTATATAAAGTGAATGTAGAGTTTTACTCTGGCATTGTTGATGCCTCCTCACCCCAGAAGACCTGAGTTCAAATAACAGGGAACTCTCTAAGTAGTTAGACATGCAGAACGCATACGTCCCCTGAATAAACTATCATGTGGATGAATCCTCAGGTACAAGGTCGATTACAAACCTGAGTGATCTTCCAGTTCAGTCAATCCAGATAAACTTCTGGGCTTAGTTCAGTTAGACCTTCCTGCTACTGAACAAAAGTCACCTTAAAGACAAGCATGCCACTCCACCCAGGGCTTCAGAGCTCTAAGACACCTAAATGCTTCCTTGTTCCTCTAAAGCAGCAGCATCAGGCTACAGTAAGCATCCTCTGGGATAAGGATCAGCCCACCAGCCCCCCTGCACACGGTCCAGGGATGACCTAACTGTTGAAGCATGTGGCAATACCCAGTTTCCAGAGTTCTGATTTATTCTCCCTTATGCTGGGCAGAGGGCATGACTTAGAGGCAACGCTCTTATCTCGGCAGGGGTTTTGAGACTGTCTGCATCTCTCAAACAACCCCTGGTGGGTAATTGAGAAGTGACATTGATGGGTTTCCAGGGTGGCCCTTGTGCTTACACTTGCCCTAGAATCCAGCTAGGATTTAGAAATCCAGCCCAAGGGTTGAGAGGAGGGGAAGATGATGTAAAGCGTGCTAGCCCCCATCCCCTTTGACCCCGGCAGAGCGAGACAGAGGTGCAGAGCTGGGAGACCATGTGCTCTTATTGAGTTGGCATTAGCATGAGGTTTGCTTTCAGAGTGTTTATTGCTATTACAGACACTGAGCTCTCTCTGTTTGCTACACATTCTATTCCCCAGAGATAGCCTCTTTTTCTCCTGAAGGGATTTAGAAAACAAATCACAGTTCTTATTTTATTTGGTGTCCACCATTAAGAATTCATGCAGAGCAGTCTTACTTGTAGCCAATTAAGATCTCCCAGTGGAAGTCTATGATTACAGCAAAAGCAACCTGTTTAATACTTGGCATCTCCTTAGTCTACATAAATTAACCCCATGAGGGTAGGGATGTGCTAATTCTTAAGATGCCTGGATAATTTGATTCGAAAATCCAAGATACATAGAGGATAAATCTTCAGGAGCCCTGGGCTTGACTTTTCTCAGGGCATAAGTGCTTCTGCTTCTTAATTCTAGAAGATTTCTAGATAACACATTAAGAAAAGACTTTTCTTTTCCCAGGGATAGACAGGGTAAGGGCATCCAGCCTCTCAGTAAGCAGTTTTAATATCACTCACATTATATACAAACCGAGATTAGAACTAAGATGAATTTTAGGCAGTCGCGCCAATTATTTCTGCCCGCGCCCCCCAATCTGCCACCAAAATGTGTAAATATATTGAAATTATGGAAAACATGAATATTTGCAAGGTGGATCATTTCATTTCAGTGTTCACTCTTAGATAAGCAGCATTTTGAATCACGGGAATAAAATATTTTTGTCCATTTTTTCCCTTACCTCTTTCCTTAGAATAAGAATCACAGATAAGCCAGAATGCAAAAGTCTATTTTAAAGAATTTTGGAAGCACAAAAATACCCAGAATTGCCAAAGCAATCTTCAGAAATGACAAAGCTGGAGGTAGCACACTCTCAGATTTCAAGATACACTATAGAGTTGTAGTAATCAAAAAAAATATGGTACTGGCACAAAGCAGACAGACGGATCAATGGAAGAGGATAGAGATCTCAGAAGTAAACCCATGTATTTATGGTCAATTAATCTATGACAAAGAAGGCAAGAGTATACAATCTCTTCAATAAATGATGTTGGAAGAACTGGACAGCTACAGGCAAAAGAACGAAACTGAACCACTTTCTTACACCATATACAAAAATAAACTCAAAATGGTTTGAGGACCTAAATCTGAGACCTGAAGTCATAAAACTCTCCTAAGAAAACATAGGCAGTAGTCTCTTGGACACCATTCTTAGCAACATTTTTATGGTTATGCCTCTTCCTGCAAGGGGAACAAAAGAAGAATCAACTACTGGGAGTTGACCTAAGTACAAAGCTGTTGTACCACAAAGGAACCATCCACAAAACAAAGAATGACCCACTGAATAGAAGATATTTGCAAATGATATATAAGATACTGGGTTAATATCCAAAATATACTTTAAAAATACTTACACAATTCAACACCAAAAAAAAAAAAACCCCAAATAATTTGATTAAACATAGGCAGAGAATCTAAATGGAAAATTTTCCAAAGAAGACATATAGATGGCCAACAGACACATGAGAAAATGCTCTGCATCACTCATCATCAAGGAAATGCAAATCAAAACCATAATGAGATATCACCTTATGCCTGTCAGAACAGCTAAAACCAAATGGAAATAACAAATTTTGGTGAAAATGTGGGGAAAAGGAAACCCTTGTAAACTGTTGGTAGGAATATAAATTGGCACAAACAGTGGAAAACAGTATAGAGGTTCCTCAAAAAAATTAAAAATAGAAATACCATATGATCCAGTAATTCTACTATTGGGTACTGGAATTTCATTTACCCAAGGAAAACAAAAATGCTAATTTAAAAAGATATATGCACCCCTATGTTTATTGCAGCATTATTTATAACAGTAAATATGGAAGCTTCCCTAAGTGTCCACTGATAAATAATATATGATTTTACACAGACACATACACACACATACACATACACAGATACACTATGAAATATTATTTAGCCACAAAAAAAAATAACGAAATCTTGCCATTTGTTCCAAACATGGGTAAACCTAGAGGGCAGTATGCTAACTGAGAAGTCAGAGGAAAATGAATACCATATAATTTTACTTATATGTAGAATCTTAAAAATGAAACAAACGAAACAGTTTGGAAACAGCCTCCTGCAGAGAACAAGATGGTGACTGTCAGAAGGGATGGGAGATGGGTGAAAAGGTTAAAGGGATCAAGAGGTACAAAGTTCATTTATAAAATATCTAAGTCAGGATATATAAATACAGCATAGGGATTATAGTCATTAACACTGTAATAATGTTGTGTGGTGACCAGTGGTAACTATCCTTATGGTGGTGAGCCTTTTGTAATGTACAGATTTGTTGAAACACTATGTTGTATACCTGAGACTAGTAACATTGTATGTCAATTATAATTCAAAACAGGTTTCTTGAAGTTTGGATACACTAAAATTATAACTTTATTGTTGTAAGGGGTAGGCCTTAGGGGATTTTATATCAACAAGGACCTATCCATGGTTTTTAATTAGGCATCTTATTCCCTTTGAGGTTGTAGGAAACCATCACTTTTCCCCTTGAGGAAGAAGATGTTAAATGCTTTACTCGGGCCAACATAGCTTGTAATCAATAGTTGTTCAGATACTTGGAATTTGTTACTGAGGTTTAGGCTGCCACTCAGGAAAATGGGTGCTGAACTAGAAATGGTCTTTTCCTATGTTTACATTCCCCTTTTACTAAAAACCTGGATTCCTAACTATTAGCTGATCTTTAATTATAGTACCCATCCCAGTACCAGTGAGGTAAAGGAAGAGAAGAAATAGTTACAACCACGTTTTTGTATATTCCATTATTGAACTGGAGAGATCACTATTTCTCAAAATGCGCTCTTTGGAACTTTAGTCAGACTAGATGCTGCAAGAAAGATGGGATTTTTTTTTTTAAGAAGTCAAAGTTTTATTTTATATACCATATTTGATATTCATAGCACACGTTAGCCATTTAAGTGACTCCGTAAAGTTCTAGAATTCAAACATTTTAAAAGTTGGGTTTTCCTAGAGTATCTCAAATTTGACCACAGGGTAACTGATTTAAAAAAAAAAAAAAAAATCAGTAACAGCTACCCAGGGCATTCATTTTTCTTGGAATGTGCTTAAGAAAATGCTCATAGATCATTTAGATTACTGTCTTCAGCAGAGAGGAAAGAGGATTCTGACTTCTGGGGAACATGTGGAAAATGTCTGGAGACATTTTTGGTTGTCCCAACAGAGGGTTTGGTACTGGAATGTGGTGGGTAGGATGATGTTAAACAACTTAAAATGCACAAGACAACCTTATTCCCATCCCCCAAGGTAAAGAATGGTCTAGCCCCAAATGTCAATAGTGCCTTCACTGAAATCCCTAGCTTTTTCAAATGGGACTCTGATCTGGGATTTGTGGGCTAGTAGTTGGCATTTTGTATTCAGCAGATCTTGTCATTTAATTTTGGTCATGAAGACCTTATTCTTTATGTACAGCCTATCAATAACACTGTCTCCAATTCAAGCTATGAAAATCTGAACTGAACACTTGGATATTGTCTGGTTGAGTTATTAGCCAGCCACTAAGTATCTTTGCTATTTTAGTGGTTTCTACTTATGTTCTTGGAAGCTTTCTATGATACATGCGTTAAATACTACAAAATGATCCAGCTGCATAATTAGAGAAAAATAAGATTAAACATGTATTTGTACATGTTATAGAAATGTTTTATCTTAACCATCATGGGTTTCAAATAATCTCAGTGTTAAGGAAACTTAGATACTAGCTTTACTGATAGCTTCTTTTTACAGAAAAGGAAACTCATTCCAGAGATGATATCCCTGTGGCCAGTTTGGGGAGGCCAGGCCAAGAGTCCAAGGCTCCAAAACTCACAGTCTTCTTTCCATTTCTATGGTATTATGCCACTTCCATTTTTCACACTTAATTTCACATGTGATATGGAAGAGTCATTAACACCATAAATATTCATGAATTCAGTGTGTATCTTCCAACTGTTTGTGTTTGTTCTAAACTCTTAATCTGAATCTGTGAATGGATAAAAATTTCTATCAAATGTTAGAAGAAAGATTTTTTCAGTAGCTGTTTTTTTTTTACAATCTCTCTTGTCAGTCAGATATATTTAGCCAAATCAGAAATGGTAGCAGATGATATAAAAAGCATTAGGTATAAAAGAGCCTTTTTCTCCTATTCTTAACTATACACATTAAAACATATGAACATACAGAATTTAGCCTCCCATTTCAACATCTACTAGTAAACTAGTTGTCACTGGGAATGTTTCTTTTTCATCAAGCAGGGAGATACTGAGCAAAGAAGACCCACCCAGACTTGTGCTCAAGTCCTACTACACTGGGTTTTAGATTCTGACTCTACCTATTCAGATGAATTCACATGAGAGTTTTCTGTTGGTGTCAAAAAGTCTTTTTTGAGCTAAATGACTGCTCATTGCTAGATAGCTATATTTGAACTTCAAATTCCTTTGCAATTTGAAAGCCAGAGAAAGATTATAGGTCTATTTTAGTAGAATACTAAACAAGGCACCAAAATAACCAGTTATTCTAAGAGTATAATTAGGACAATATATTTGTGTCACCGCAGATGTTTATGTTATGATACAACTACAACCTATTAAAGAGTAGTAGCCACCTCCATGAAAAAAAAGGAAAGACTTATTTTTTGTATCTAATCTTATAACAAATCTTCAATCGGTCCCAGTCTTTCATCATTAAGTAAATAGCAATAGTATGCCATGTGTCTATCATGCTTTTGATCAATCCTCAAACACGGTAGCCATAAATTAATGCTGAATATAATTATTTTTAGAAATCTGGGGCACCTGGGTGGCTCAGTGGGTTAAACCTCTGCCTTCAGCTCAGGTCATGATCTCAGGGTCCTGGGATCGAGCCCCACATCGGACTCTCTGCTCAGCAGGGAGCCTGCTTCCTCCTCTCTCTCTGCCTGCCTCTCTGCCTACTTGTGATATTTCTGTCACATAAATAAATAAATAAATAAAAATCTTTAAAAAAAAAAAAGAAATCTAAGTATTCAGGATTTATCTAAGTTATATGTATGTTGAAATATAAATGGAAGACCGTCAGTTAAGATCAGTAGCATTGATAATAGCCCACTCCATGAAAATTGTAGCAACTACAAATCAAAGGCATAATACAAATCAGAAAAAAAGTTTATACTGTCTTATGGGGACGTTTTTTTAACTTCAGACAATCCAATTGTGCTTGAGTACATGACATGCTTCTTACAAACCTCTACACATCATAGATTGTCCCTAATTCAAGAAAGTACTTTAAAAATATAATCATAACCAGTAAGAATTTCCCCACCCTGCTCACTGTACGCTCACTGGCATAGCTTTCACCCAAAAATAATTTGGCTAGAATTGCAGTTATGACATTGTGCTAACCATCAAAAAGCCTACCACTTCAAGTCAGCCAAGATCTGTTTATAAAATATAATCAAGGATAATTTCATGATTCAATAAATAGTATATAAATTTGCTATTATTGATTTTCATTTTCTTTTCAATAAGACCCATTTCTGTCTTCTCCCTGATAGTTTTTCTGACTATTCAAATGTCATTATTGCCCTTTATTGTTATTCAAATGAAGCTTTTTTATTAGATCCTCTGCCACTATGTATAAGGCTTTGCTTTTTCAGCAGCAATAATTCTATTTCTGAAGGAAAATAGAAGTGATAGCACACAAAGCTCTGAGCTCTTACTTTATGTTAGGTTAAGTCTATGCCTGAAATTATATTTTAATTTAATCCAATCCAAGAAGACCAAAAGATTTTTATTAGCTACCTTATCAAAGAAGGAAAACATTCTTTTCCATGCAGGTTTTTTTGGTTCAAAGACCCATGGAACTCTACTCCTCCCCAATGATGTATATAAGACATGCTTACTGACCAAATTAAAGTCTAATTTCTTTCATCAGATGGTATTCATCATTTTTTGTGTATACTTTTTCTTTCAAAAGATAGGGAAAACCAAATATTCTATATAAAGAGTTGGAAGTAAATTATATAATTCATTTAAATAACATTTTGCACCTTGGAGGAGATCTATGCGAAATATAACTTGAAATATACATAACTATAAATAATTTGTGGTTGTCTTCATTAATAAAATACATTGGTTTACAAAAGAAAACTTTACCAACACCATTTATAGCTCTCAAAAACACATCTAACAGTATCACAGAGAGGTATATAAAATTAACTTGTATGTCTGCTAGCAGGAAGCAGACTTAAAAATTATTTACTTTTGTAATCCTACTTTTTCCGTACAGAGAAATAGAGGGTCTACTACTATAAGCACAGATCTGTTCTTTAGCAGGGAGACTAATACAAAGGACAAAACAAATGAAATTATTAGGCACTAAGACTAAGAACTACAATCCTTCAGAGAGGACAGATTTCAAGGTTTTTGGGATGCCTTAAGAAGGGGTAGTCTAGCCTGGTACAGAGACTGATGGTGATACATTTGGGTGAGGTTGGCAAGAAAGCCACAGGGTTAGCAAATCTTTACCCACACTCTCTGGGTATCTCCTCCATGCTGCCAGGAAATAAGAAATAATGGCCTTCAGGGGCTTACTGACCCTGGGGAGACAAAGCTAATTACATTAAACAATTCTGGTACAATGTGAGCCATCATGTAATTAAACCCTAGCATATTTGTTCCAAATAACAGGACCTATAGTAATTTAGGAAAAGGAATAGCAGATCCCATTGGAACATGGATGCAGAGCATGAGCACCGGGGTCCTAAAGATCTAGAAAATAACAACGCAATCGTTTCAATCAGCCTCAATTCCCGAGAGGCCCGAGGGAACGAGACACTTGAGAATACGCCCTTTATGATATTAACCTCTTTATCCAGTTTACCTGCACCAATATTCTCCCATACCTTTCTTCACTGAGCATCAGAACTCACCACACAGAACAAAAAACTAAACACAAGAGGCCTACAGAACAGCATTCTTAAAATATTCTCCGTTAATATGAAGAGAAGCAGACATTTAAAGCAGCTGTATTCAACTTTTCAATTACATAAAAATCTTAATCTTTAAGCAGGCAAGGGTCAGAGAATTGGATTCTAGTTTCCACAATGAAAGTTATGTAGCCTTGGATAAATTAATTTCTTGACCTTGACAAAGTGTCATGATTTCCACCATCCTCCTGGCTCTGAGCAGGTCCTTGACTCAAGGACAACTCCTGGCACTGTTGCTTTACTTTGATTAAAGGAATACAATTTCCTAAGGAGCCTCTGGTGACTTGCTTCCGAAGGTGTTTTGACACTAAGGGCAAGAAGAGAAAGTATGCCGACTCCCTGCCTCCGTGATCAACACGGAAGATAATCAAGGCTGCTCTGAGTTCTAGGCATGCGTTTCACTCACCTCCATAGATTTCTGTGTTGTTCCTCGAGCTGAGTTAGAAGATGCTCAATGTATTTATTGGAGTCCATGTATTCCTGCATATGCAGACACACAAAGACAAATAAAGCCTCATTACAATCGTCACCAGAATTCAGACTATCTATCTTTACAGGAAAGATTTTTGACAAGATAATCCCTGGTCCCTCTCAGTTCTAGGAATCAGGGTATCTGTAACGAATATGCAGAGTTCCTCGGAGATGTCCTTGGATCATTCTATAAACAGAGAACTGGAAGTTCTATAGAGTCAGCATGAAAACCCTCTGATTCACAGAAGAAAGCTAAATTTCCTAGTTATCTACATTGTGGTCCGTATATTCTACCATATAGAAATAAGCAAGCCAAGGGCACCTGGATGGCTCAGTCATAAGTGGCTGACTCTTGATTTTGGCTCAGGTCATGAGCTCAGGATCCTGGGATCAAGCCCCACGGAGGGCTCTGTGCTCAGCAGGGAGTCTCCTTGAGGATTCTCTCTCCCTCTGCCCAGCCCGCCTCATGCTTGTGAGCTCTCTCTCTCAAAATAAATAAATAAACAGATGGGTAAATTAATAAATAAATAAGCAAGCAAGCAAGCAAGCCAGTGTTGCTGCTGATCTTAGAAAATAAGAATAAAATAGACAAGACAGGTCTTGATTACAGTGATCTTAGGATATTTGCTTACTAGTAAAAACGCTACTTTTGAACTATATAAAATTCTTGATATATTCACTGGGCACATTGTTTACATGGATGCAATGTGTCCATTTTCCTGTATCTCCTTATATAAAAGCATAGTCTACTTTGCTTTGGGGGTTTGTGGGTTTGTTTTTTTTTTTATTTGGTTTGGGGTTTTTTTTTTTTTTTTGGTTGTTGCTGTTTGTTTGTTTGTTTTTTTGTTTTGTTTTGTTTTGTTTTTTTGTCTTATAGAAAAAGAACCTGGCTTCTAGGAAGCTATGAAAGCAAGGTATATTTTTTTAAATGTGTAAATTTTTGTCAATCAAACCGTATTTTAAAGAAACATTTCTGAAACCTAAGGAATCCCTTTGTAACATAGATTCATAGAAGTCCATAGGTTATTAAATAAAATTTTTTAAAATTAGTGATTTCTGCATATGAGGTTCATATGCAATAGTTTCAGTTGCTGATTATGGAGCAAAATACAATGTGTAAAGTTTTTCGTGATTGATTTCCTCCTGAACCCAATGCTTCTTTTACTTTCTATTTGAACATCTAGCCCACAGTCCTATGTCTCTAGTACATCTGCCTTAGATGGACTAGGGTACAATGGTTTCAGTGTTAAGGTACCCATGAAAGTTATCGTTTTGTTTCTTATGGATTTGAGATAAACTGGGAAATTTGATTAATACTGATTCGTTCTGAAATAGATTTGTTTTGATTGAGTGCTTTATATAATCGCTTGCTCCTATAAGTGTATATCTCTTATAATGGGGGAGGGTGGAAAATACACAGTAAGAATTGAGCTGATACTTTGGAAAAAGTCCTTTCCTGAGTTTCTGGACCTGGATCGACCCATTTACCCCCCCCCCCCTTTTTTTTTACTTTCTATAATATTTCAATTAGGCTAAACAGCACACCATATCTTTACCTAGCTAAAACTGCTGTTCTCTAATGGTATAAGGTTGTTGCAGATAATTAGCTGAAGAGTTTTATTCTTATTAAAGAATATTCTTCTTCAGGTTAATTATATAAAAAAGACCATTAGTCATATCAAAACCAAAGCAGAAATCTGTTAATGCAGAAAGTTATAATAGTTTGTATGTATGGTACTAAGTATCCTGATCAAAATTTAAAGAAGATTTAGAACCCTCAAAGTTATCAAAGACATTACTTTTCAAATACATCCATCAACATTTTTAAACACTGTTTCCAATTAGAAACAAATACATAAATCTCAAAGTCACTCATCCATTCTTTATTCAATTGCTTTTCCAAAATGTACTATACTCCAAATGCTATTCTAAATTTCCTTCACAGAGTAATAACGAAGAGGGCAAAAGTTCCTGCTCTCAAAGAGCTTATAGTCTGCAGACAAAGACGTTACAAATGAATACACTGACTCCTGAGCACTGATATGCTATGAAGGAAACAGGAGGGATGAGAGAATGTAAATGAGGAAGAGTCATGACCCTTACAGAAAGTGGTTGGATGTAGACCCTGGGCAAATGATATTAAGCTAAGACCTGGAAAAGAAAAAGGAGGTAAGCATATAGAGAAAAGAGGGATGAGGGAAAGGAAATAGATTCTGCAAAGACTCCAATATGTGGTACTTGAGGAACAGAAAGGAAGCTAGTGAGGCTAGGCCCAGAGTGACCGGAGTGTGGCGTCTAGAATACAGTTGGTGAGCTAAGCAGGGGCAAATCATGAACAAGCTCTGGAAAACTGTTTGGACTAAAACCAATGGATTTGTTATTTTGTTCACTCTTCTTAGCTCAAGCCAGAGGATGAAGCTGAAAAGTTTGAGGACTACAGATAAGATCTTTGGATCAAGATTTAGGTTCAAATCCTGGTTTCAGTATTTACTAGCTCTGTCCTTGGGTAAAATTGTTTAGTCTCTCTAAGACTTACTTCCTTCATCTTCAGAGAGAGTATTAATAGTCAGTTCACAGAGATGTTATAAGAATTTAATAGTTTAAGTAAGCATGTATAACAGTGTCCACTAAGCACAGACTTTGTCATCATGTCACTCACCTCTTCTCACAGGCAAATTACTTCACAACGTGAAGGTAATATCCATTTTCTCTCATCTTACCCAATATCAGGATTTTAAGCACATGCTTCTAAGATTACAGTTGCTGAATATTAGAATAGGAAGTAAGAGATGGATAGTAACAAAACAGATTTTCAACCATTAAATGTAGGTGTCACTGAATTAGGATTTATAAGCTATTTAAAGTAACAATACTGGCAGCTTCTGTAACTTCACCCACATCCAGATGGCCAACAGACACATGAAAGGATGCCAATGTCACTCATCCTCAGGGAAATGCAAATCAAAATCACAATGGGATATCACCTCACACCAGTCAGAATGGCTAAAAAAAAACCCACAAGAAACACATGTTGGCGAGGATGTGGAAAAAAGAACTCACTTGTGCTGTTGGTGAGAATGCATGCAAACTGTGCAGCCACTGTGGAGAACTATATGGAGGTTCTTCAAAAAATTAAAAATAGAATTATCCTATGATCCAGTAATCACACTACTGGGTATTTATGCAAAGACTATGAAAACACTATTTTGAAAAGATATATGCACCCCTATGTTTATTGCAGCATTATTGATAATAGCCAAGTTATGGAAGCAGCCCAAATGTCCATGGATAAATAAATGGATAAAGAAGAGGTGGTAGATATATGCAATGGAATACTACTCAGCCATTAAGAAGAAATTAAATCTTGCTATTTGCAACAACATGTATGGATCTAAATGGTACAATGCTAAGCAAAATAAGTCAGTGATAGAAAGACAAATGCCATATGATTTCATTCATATGTGAAATTTAAGAAACAAAACAAATGAAAAAAGAAAAAGAGAGACAAATCAGGAAACTCTTTTAAGTATAGAGAACACACTGCTGGTTACCAGAGGGAAGGTAGGTGGGGGTGGGTGAAATAGGTGAAGGGGATTAAGAGTACACTTACCATGATGAACACTAAGTAATGTATAGAATTGTTGAATTACTATATTGTATACCTGAAACTAATATAACACTGTACATTAACTATACTCACATTAAAATTTAAATTTAAAATTTAAAGTGAATTTTTAAATGAAATAAAAAATGAAAATTTAAAATAAAAAATATATATATTTACATGAATAATATTAAGATTCCCACTAACTGCTCCATGATACTGAGATAAGCTAGGTGGGAGTGCTCCGTAGTATCTGGGTAGGATATCCCTGGGTCAAGCCAGGAAACCATTACCTGCATGAATACCAGAGTGTGTTATTGTTAAGGTGAAATGAAGAAGTCAAATCTTATTCAGAAGACAGCAGTTATCGGAAAAAAAAAAAAAAGCCAACTCATATAAAGGCCTCCTGGCCTATTATTTTCATCTTAACTAAAACTTACACAAAACTTCATTGTGTTAGGCATTGTGCTAATAAGCACTTTCATAATACTTTCTAATTTAATCTCAATAACCCCATTAGGTAGATACTAGTATTACCTGCATATTGAAAGTGAGGTAACAGACTTCCAGTGTCATATTGCAAGGAAAAGGCAGAGCCAGGATTTGAATCCTGCTATGAATGCAGTCCAGAACCACTCTGTGTGACCATCCTGCTGAACTTTTCATCCCTACTTTCTATGTATATGCTATTCCTTTTGCCTAGAACACTTAACCAAAATAACAATAGTGGTAACAGTAATAAAATGTACTATTAAAATTAAATAAACAAAGTAGTTCTGCCCATTTTTCCATAAAACTAATTATAGTGATAACTATGAGGTCTTAACCCATGTAATAAGGGGAAAGAAATTAGGATTATGAATTTTCCCTCTTTTGAGCTTTAGTTTTCTCCATAGCATTCTCCCTTCTAACATCCAATATATTTTACTTGACTATTTTTTGGTAGCGCTTATACTCCACACTCATCTCTCCCCAACCACACACATACACACACACACACACACATACACACACCCGCACACACACGGCTAACTGAAATGAATTGAGGGAAAAAAAAGTATGATGCTTACATATACTTTCTGTTTAATGAATTAATTTTTACCCTGGCTAAAAGAATTTAAGCAACATCGTCACACATTTATTGTTTCTATTCCCTGAATTGGAAAAAATAGTTAACTAATAAGAAATCGCTCATTTTATAAGAATAAAATCAGATCATTCCACTGGGAACCACTATTATCCACCCAGCTGGAGATTAACTCCAAGGAAACAATGGGCGGTGAGGGCAGTGGAGCTGCAGGGGTTCACAGTGAGCTACAGTCATATCAACTGCAACATAGTAGCTACTACACCTACAGCAAGAGCTTGGGGATAAAGCACATACAGGATGTTATTAAACAGGGTCTCCAGTATTCCAAAGCATCAAAGGCAAAGACACAAAGAAAGGGCATGGCAAGACCTCATCTCACTAAAACATAGCTCTCCAAACTGCCTGAAAGACACTGGATATTTGGGAGCGCTTAGACAAAATTTTTTTATAAATGCAGATGGAGGAGCACCTAGGTGGCTCCGTTGATAAAGCAACTGCTTTCAGCTCAGGACTGAGCCCCACATTGGTCTCCCTGCTCCATGGGGAGCCGGTTTCTCCCTCTCCCTCTGCCCCTCCCCACCCTAGCTCTCCCTATCTGTCTCTCTCGAATAAATTAATTAACTAAATCTTTAAAAGTAAATAAATAAATAAATGCAGATGGACAGGAAGTAGAATGTATGCTCTCTGTTGGCTATACCAGATCTGGATGGATCACTTCAGAATAAGCACATTGAAAACATACAATATAAAACCCATAGCAAAGAATAAAAGGACAAGAAATAGAGAACATCACCCTCAGTCAGAAGATGGGGTTTCCCTCTTGAAAATGATTAAGAAAAACATGAAAGCATTATAGAAAAACCTTAACATGTTCAATAGTTTCCATAAAGGCATGGACCCTCTGAAACATGTGCAGAAAGCTGTAAGGGGGTAAAAAAAAAAAAAAAAAAAAAAAAAAAAGGACAGGGACTGAGATGAAAAGATAGCCAATTTAACTTTTTTTAAGATGTTATTTATTTTAAAGAGAGAGAAAGTGCATGCATAGCAATAGTAGGGGGAGGGGCAGAGGGAGAGAATCTGTGTTGTTGTTAAAGATTTATCTATTCTATAGAGAGAGACAGTGAGAGAGGGAACAGGAGCAGGGTAAGTGGGAGAGGGAGAAGAAGGCTTCCCACTGAGCAGGGAGATTTATGCAGGGCTCAATCCCAGGACTCTGGGACCAGAACCTGAGCAGAAGGCAGACACTTAAGGACTGAGCCACCCAGGTGCCACAGAGTGGGAGAAAATCTTAAGCAGACTCCTCACTGAGCTTGGAGCCTACCTGGGACTCAATCTCATGACTCTGAAATTGTGATCTGAGCCAAAACCAAGAGACTGACAACTGAGCCACCAGCCACCATGATAGCCCAATTAATTTTTATAAAACAGGACAAGCTGAAGTAACAAAATTAAATAAAAAGGTACCTCGGTGAGCTAAGAATTTCAAGGAAATATACACTGCAAAAGCAAAATTGCAACCTGTTGATCCCCACTGTGATTTTTATTATGGGGTGACTCTCCCCACCATGGACTGGTACCTTAGCAAAATGCAAACAATTGATTTTGCTTTATTAGTATGGAACTAGTCACACAAATGAAGTCTACTTCTCAAGTCTCTCATCTAGAAACAATTCAGACTGGCTACTTAAATACTCACTAACTTTTCTGCTCCTTCTTTAGTAGGATTCACTTAGTGAGGACTGAAACTGCTGTAACTAGAGAAAAACATACACATATCTCCTCATTATCCTTGGTGCCAATGTTCACCATGTGCAACACAGCTTACCCATGAAGACTGTCACTTTCCCAAGTATTGCTCTGCCCAGCATGTACTCCCACGCCACTCACCACAAGGACTTCATTCAAAGTAATTAACTTGGTAAACATTCTATTCTACTCATTTTCTTTATGAAAAAAAAAAAAAAAAACACAACACCTTAGATACATACGTGGAACTGACAATAAAAGTACAAACACAGTCCTGCAGAGGACAAATGTAATCTAAGTTAATGAAGAAAAGATAAAGATGAAAAGAGAGACACAATTGATATTGGCTCAGAAAATGTAGGTTTGTCTGACAATTATGGCTCTTGAGTATTTCACAAGATTTGGAATGGAAATAATGATCAAAGAGATAATTAAAGAAATATTTCAGAACAGAGAGGAAAAAAAGAGTCTTGAATATGTGCATCAAAAGGGCTCATCCAGAGGAGTCAAGATGGTCGAGGAGTATCAGACTGAGATGACAGCAGGTTGTAGGAGTTCAGTTAGATAGTTATCAAACCATTCCAAACACCTACAAATCCAACAAAAGATTGAAGAGAAGAAGAGCAACAAATCTAGAAACAGAATATCGACCACTTTCTGAAATGTAGGACAGGTGGAGAAGTGAATCCGAAGCCATGGGAAGATAGACTGTGTGGGGAGGGGCTGGCTCCTGACAAGCAGCAGAGCAACGGAGCACAAAATCAGAACTTTTAGAAGTCATCTCCACTGAGGGACATCACTCCAGAGGCTAAGCGGGGTTGGAGTCCTCGTGGGGAAAGTGTGGTCTCAAGTCCCACAGGGTCACAGAAGGATCGAGGGTGTCTGAGTGTAGCAGAGCTCACAGGTATCAGAGCGGGGAAGCCGGCTACAGAGATGGAGCCAAGGAGTGAGATCTCAGCTTGGGGTGACCTTAAACTGTGATCTGTGGCACAGTCGGGCCATTGCTCTTTGAGCAGGGACCCCATAAGTGGCAGATCTGGGGAAACCAACCTTCATCTGCCAGAAGAGCAGAGCAGCAGGATCTGCTGGGTTTGGAGACTCTGGGCTGGGCTGTGTGCCAGAGACAGAGACAGGGGCTGTGTGCTTGGTCACAGGCCAGGTGAGCTCGGAGCGTGGCCAGAGACCAGGAAGACAGGAGTGATTGAGCGCTTTTCTTTGATGGCGCACTGAGGAGTGGGGCCCCAAGCTCCCTGCTCCTCTGGGCCAGAGATTGGGAGGCCACCATTTTCATTCCTGTCCTCCAGAGCTCTACAGAAAGCATTCAGGGAACAAAAGCTCCAGAGAGTGAACCCAAACAGATTACTTAGCCTGGCCCCTGGCAAGGATGGTGCAATTCCACCTTGGGCAAAGACATTTAAGAATCACTGCAACAGGGGCACCTGGGTGGCTCAGTGGGTTAAGCCGCTGCCTTCGGCTCAGGTCATGATCTCAGAGTCCTGGGATCGAGCCCCGCATCGGGCTCTCTGCTCAGCAGGGAGCCTGCTTCCTCCTCTCTCTCTGCCTGCCTCTCTGCCTGCTTGTGATCTCTCTGTCAAATAAATAAATAAAAAATCTTAAAAAAAAAAAAAAAAAGAATCACTGCAACACGCCCCTCCCCAGGAAGATCAGCAAGAACATCCATCCAAGACCAAGCTCACTGATCAAGGAGAACTGCAGAATTCCACAGGAGGGGAAAGCAAAGCATGGAATTCATGGCTTTCTCCCCATGATTCTTTAGTCTTCCAAAGTTAAATTTTTAAAATTTTTTTTTCTTATTCTAATTTTTAACTTTTCCTCTTTCTTCCTTTAACCATTTTTAACTAGTTTATCTTGACAATAACTTTCTAAAAATAAATATCTTTAAACCTTCATCATTATAGTCATATTTTATCCTTCATTCTATCTAACTTAACTTTTGTAAACAAATGGAGTTGTTTCTTCTAAAAAATTTTGGAATAAAACTTCTTCTAATAGATCAAAATGTACCCTAAATCTAGCACAGGGCTTTGTTCTAATCTCCAGCCTGAACAAATTCTCTCTACTTTCTTTTTCTTTCTTTTCCCAAACAATTTATCATATCAACTCCTTTTTAGAAATTTTTTACAATTTTCATCTTTACAGTCATATTCCATCCCTTCATCGTGTTTACCCTTATTTTTGTATACATATATATAAGTTTTTATTTCTTTAAAATTTTGAGAGGTAGTTTCTTCTGAGAGACCAAAATACACCCAAAATCAAGTGGGTGGCTCTGTTCTATTCACCAGCCATACACACACACACACACACACACACACACACAAACACACACACATATATATAAATTAAAAAAAAAATTTTTTTGGAGCTTATTTTTACCCGCTTCCTTCTCCCGCCAATTTGGGGTCTCTTCTGATTTGGTTAATGCATATTTTTCTGGGGGTTTTGCCACCCTTTTAGTATTTTATTCTCTCATTCATATATTCTTATCTGGATAAAATGACAAGGTGGAAAAACTCAACACAAAAAAAAGAATAAGAGGCAGTATTGAAAGCTAGGGCCTTAGTCAATCGGACATTGGTGATATGTCAGATCTAGAGTTCAGAATGATGATTCTTCAGGTGCTAGCTGGGCTCAAAAAAGGCATGAAGATATTAGAGAAACGCTGTCTGGAGAAATAAAAGCCCTTTCTGGAGAAATAAAAGAAGTAAAATCTAACCAAGCTGAAATTTAAAAAGCTATTAATAAGGTACAATAAAAAATGTAGACTTTTACTGTTAGGATAAATGAGGCAGAAGAGAGAATTAGTGATATAGAAGACCAAATGACAGACAATAAAGAAGCTGAGCAAAAGAGACACAAACAACTACTAGACCACGAGGGGAGAATTTGAGAGATAAGTGATACCATACGTTGAAACAATATTAGAATAATTGGGATTCCAGAAGAAGATGAAAGAGAGAGGGGGGGCAGAAGGTATATTGGAGTGAATTGTTGTAGAGAATTTTCCTAATATGGCAAAGGGAACAAGCACAAAAATCCAGGAGGTGCAGAGAACCCCCTCACAATCAATAAAAATAGATCCACACTCTGTCATCTAATAGTAAAAATTAAAAGTCTTAGTGACAAAGAGAAAATCCTGAAAGCAGCCAGGGATGAGAAGTCTGTAGCACACAGTGGTAAAAACATTAGATTGGCAGCAGACTTAACCACAGAGACCTGGCAGGCCAGAAAGAGCTGGCATGATATATTCAGAGCACTAAATGAGAAAAACATGCAGCCAAGAATATTATATCCAGCTAAGGATATCATTGAAAATAGAAGGAAAGATAAAAAGATTCCAGGACAAACAAAAACTAAAAGAATTTGTAAACACAAAACCAACCCTACAGGAAATATTGAAAGGGGTCCTCTAAGCAAAGAGAGAGCCTAAAAGTAGTAGATCAGAAAGGAACAGAGAAAACATACAGTAACAGTCACCTTACAGGCAATACAATGGCATTAAATTCATATCGTTCAATAGTTACTCTGAGTATAAATGGGCAAAATGTCCCCAATCAAAAGACACAGGATATCAGAATGAATAAAAAAGCAAAACTCAGCAATATGCTGTTTACAAGAAACTCATTTTAGACCCAAAGACACCTCCAGATTTAAAGTGAGGGGGTGGAAAACAATTCACCATGCTAATGGACATCAAAAGAAAGCTGGGGTGGCAATCCTTATATCAGATCAATTAGATTTTAAGCCAAAGACTATAATAAGAAATGAGGAAGGACACTATATCATACTCAAAGGGTCTGTCCAACAAGAAGATCTAACAATTTTAAATACCTATGCCCCTAACATGGGAGCACCCAACTATATAAGCCAATTAATCACAAAATCAAAGAAACACATCGACAATAATACAATAATAGTAGGGGACTTTAACACTCCCCTCACCTGAAATGGACAGATCATCCAAGCAAAAGATCAACAAGGAAATAAAGGTTTTAAATGACACACTGGACCAGATGGACATCACAGATATATTCAGAACATTCCATCCCAAAGCAACAGAATACATATTTTTCTCTAGTGCACATGGAACATTCTCCAGAATAGATCACATCCTGGGTCACAAATCAGGTCTCAACCGATACCAAAAGACTGGGATCATTCCCTGCATTTTTTCAGACCACAATGCTCTGAAGCTAGAACTCAATCACAAGAGGAAAGTTGGAAAAGAACTCATATACATGGAGGCTAAAGAGCATCCTACTAAAGATGAATGGGTCAACCAGGAAATTAAAGAAGAATTGAAAAAAAAAATCATGGAAATAAATGATAATGAAAACACAACTGTTCAAATTCTGTGGGACACAGGAAGGGCAGTCCTGAGAGGAAAATATATAGTGATACAAGGCTTTCTCAAGAAACAAGAAAGTCTCAAATACACAACCTAGCTCTACACCTAAAGGAGCTGAAGAAAGAACAGCAAAGAAAGCCTAAACCTAGCAGGAGAAGAGAAATAATAAAGATCAGAGCAGAAATCAATGAAATAGAAACCAAAAAAACAATAGAACAAATCAACGAAACTAGGAGCTGGTTCTTTAAAAGAATTAATAAGATTGAAAAACCCCTGGTCAGACTTATCCAAAAGAAAAGAGAAAGGACCCAAATAAATATAATCATGAGTAAGAGAAGAGATATCACAACCAACACCAAAGAAATACAAACAATTATAAGAACATATTATGAGCAACTATATGCCAGCAAATTTGACAATCCAGAAGAAATGGATGCATTCCTAGAGAGTATAAACTACCAAAACTGAACCAGGAAGAAATAGAAAACCTGAACAGACCCATAACCAGTAAGGAGATTGAAGCAGTCATCAAAAATCTCCCAACAATCAAGAGCCCAGGGCCAGATGGCTTCCCAGGGGAATTCTACCAAACATTTAAAGAAGAATTAATACCTATTCTCCGGAAACTATTCCGAAAAATAGAAATGGAAGGAAAACTTCCAGACTCATTTGATGAGGCCAGCATTACCTTGATCCCAAAACCAGACAAAGACCCCATCAAAAAAGAGAATTACAGACCAATATCCTTGATGAACACAGATGCAAAAATTCTCACCAAAATACTAGCCAATAGGGTCCAACAGTACATTAAAAGGATGATTTACCACGACCAAGTGGGATTTATTCCAGGGCTGCAAGCTTGGTTCAACAGCTGCAAATCAATCAATGTGATAGAATACATTAATAAAAGAAAGAACAAGAATCATATGATACCCTCAATAGATGCTGAAAAAGCATTTGACAAAGTACAGCATCCTTTCTTGATCAAAACTCTTCAAAGTGTAGGGATAGAGAGTACATACCTCAATATCATCAAAGTGATCTACGAAAAATCCACAGTGAATATCTTTCCCAATGGAGAAAAACTGAGAGCTTTTCTGCTAAGGTCAGGAACACAGCAGGGATGTCCATTATCACCACTGCTATTCAACATAGTACTAGAAGTCCTAGCCTCAGCAATCAGACAACAAAAAGAAATTAAAGGCATCCAAATCAGCAAAGAAGTCAAACTCTCACTCTTTGCAGATGATATGATACTTTATGTGGAAAACCCAAAAGACTCCACTCCAAGTCTGCTAGAACTGCTAGAACAGGAATTCAATAAAGTGTCAGGATATAAAATCATGCACAGAAATCAGTTGCATTTCTATACATCAACAACAAGACATAAGAAAGAGAAATTAAGGAGTCAATCCCATTTACAATTGTACCCAAAACCAAAATACCCGGGAATAAACCTAACCAAATGGGCAAAGAATCTGTACTCAGAAAACTATAAAGTACTCATGAAAGATATTGAGGAAGGCACAAAGAAATGGAAAAATATTCCATGCTCATTGATTGGAATAACAGATATTGTGAAAATATCTATGCTACCTAATCTACACATTTAATGCAGTCCCTACCAAAATACCATCAACTTTTTTCAAATTAGTGGAAAGAATTATCCTAAAATTTATATGGAACCAAAGAAGACCCCAAATAGCCAGAGGAATGTTGAAAAAGAAAATCAAAGCTGGCAGCATCACAATTCCAGACTTCAAGATCTAATACAAAGCTGTCATCATCAAGACAGTATGGTACTGGCACAAGAACAGACACCTAGATCAATGGAACAGAATAGAGAGCCCAGAAATAGACCCTCAACTCTATGGTCAACTAATCTTTGACAAAGCAGGAAAGAATATCCAATGGAAAAAAGTCTCTTCAACAAATGGTGTTGGGAAAATTGGACAGCCACATGCAGAAAAATGCAACTGTACCATTTCCTTACACCACACACAAAAATAGACTCAAAATTGATGAAAGACCTCAATGTGAGAAAGGAATCCATCAAAATCCTTGAGGAGAACACAGGCAGCAATCTCTTCGACCTCAGCCGCAGCAACTTCTTCCTAGAAACGTCGCCAAAGGCAAGGGAAGCAAGGGCAAAAATGAACTATTGAGACTTCATTAAGATCAAAAGCTTTTGCACAGCAAAGGAAACAGTCAACAAAACCAAAAGACAACGGACAGAATGGGAGAAGATATTTGCAAACTACATATCAAATAAAGGGCTAGTATCCAAAATCTATAAAGAACTTATCAAACTCAAAACCCAAAGAACAAATTATCCAATGAAAAAATGGGCAAAGGACATGAACAGACATTTCTGCAAAGAAGACATCCAGATGGCCAACAGACACATGAAAAAGTGCTCCACATCAGTTGGCATCAGGGAAATACAGATCAAAACCACAATGAGATACCACCTCACACCAGTCAGAACGGCTAAAATTAACAAGTCAGGAAATGACAGATGCTGGTGAGGATGCGGAAAAAGGGGAACCCTCCATCACTGTTGGTGGGAATACAAGCTGGTGCAGCCACTCTGGAAAAGAGCATCAAGGTTCCTCAAAAAAGTTGAAAATGGAGCTACTCCATGACCCAGCAATCGCACTACTGTGTATTTACCTTAAAGATACAAATGTAGTGATCCATAGGGGCACGTGCACCTGAATGTTTATAGCAGCAATGTACATAATAGCCAAACTATGGAAAGAACCTAGATGTCCATCAACAGATGAATGGATAAAGAAGATGTGGTATATATATATACCATGGAATACTATGCAGCCAACAAAAGAAATGAAAACTTGCCATATGTAGCGATGTGGATGGAACTAGAGGATATTATGCTGAGAGAAATAAGTCAATCAGAGAAAGACAATTATCATGTGATTTCCCTGATATGAGGAATTTGAGAGGCAACGTGGGGGTTTGGAGGTAGGGAAGGAAAAAATGAAACAAGATGGGAGTGGGAGGGAGACAAACCATAAGAGACTTAATCTCACAAAACAAACTGAGGGTTGCTGGGGGAACGGGGGTAGGGAGAGGGTGGTGGGCTTATGGACATTGGGGAAGGTATGTGCTATGGTGAGTGCTGTGAAGTGTGTAAACCTGGCAATTCACAGACCTGTACTCCTGGGGTAATAATACATTATATGTTAGTAAAAAATAAAAAATTTTAAAAAAACAAAAATTTTTTTAAAAGTGGGGCTCATCACATCGCATTCCAGGTAGAGTTTTTCCATAAACTATCCACACATACACTTATATAAGAGCTAAAGAAAAAACAAGTTTCCTACCAAAGATTTAAGAAAGGCTGTTTCATAGTTATCAGTCACCCCCAATGTCCACTGAAGTAAGATACATAGACCTTTGAGTTTTAATCCATAAATGTCATCAATTAAGTAGCTGTTCTAGAGAAAGTGACAGAAGGATATTCCCAGGTATTCATGAATTCAGAATATAAAGCACCTAATTTAATTGAAAACCTGTGTATGTATATCTTGAGCTTCCTTAAGTATGTGTGTATATATACGTATATACATATATCCCAAATACCAAAGAGATGAATATATATAAAATATGTACATGCACATTCTACACCTAAGTGACACATATGGAATCTATAATATAAAACAAAAATTCAAAGAAATTTAAGTGGATTTTATGTTGAAAATATAAATATAAAATTGAAAGTCCCAGATGGAAGAGCTAGAGTAAACATTACATATGTTTGTCACGGACAGATGGAGGGAATGAGAGAGAGGACAGCAAGTTCACACAAAAGTCTCTGTACATAGGAACAAAATTATAGTTCTACACTTGATAATCAGAAAAGCTTAAACACGAGGGTATATTTTGTCTACATGTTTAACAGTCAGGGGAAGCAGTTTGATAATAGGTCATGAAAATGAAAACATCAATGTACTTTTGATCCAGAAACTCAATGTCTAGGAGTCACCCTAAGTAAATAATCAAATTAAAACAAATGATGTTGAAATATTATTAATGACAGCATGAAAAAAATGGATATATCTTAGCTTCCAAAATGTGGGAATTATTAAAATAAAGCACACTTTGCCCATTTGAATAATCATATAATTCCTTCAACTTGTAAAGAATATATAATAAAGTAGAAAAGAGTATAGTATTAGGTGAAGGACATAGGATTTAAAACTGCATAATCCTTTTAATTTTTTAAAAGATTTTATTTATTTGAGGGGGAGAGAGAGAGTGCAAGTGAGCTTGAGGAGGGGGAGAGGCAGAGGGAGAGGGAGAAACAGGCTCCACACTGAGCATGGAGCCCAACACAGGACTCGATCTCAGGATCCTGGGATCATGACCTTAGCTGAAAGCAGGCGCTTTACTGACTGAGCTACCCAGGTGCCCTGGCATAATCCTTTTTAATCACAGTTTTGAAAACTTACACAAAAGATTAAGAGAAGAAAACACAGTATATGGCAGTATTATGGGTCAAATTTCTTTTATATTGTTCCCTTTCTAGTTTACTATATATACTCACTATACAAATATAAAAAGCGATAATTTTTTTAGAAATATACAAACCCAGAAAATAACATGTACAAAGACTTTATTATAATTAAATTCCAGAAAGCAAGATTTAAAATATCACAATGCAATTGTTTATGGTATTCTAAAACTAAACTGGTGTTTGAAACAATAATGCTTTATTATTATTATTATTATTATTATTATTATTATTACTTCTCACCCTTGTCAGTGTTCTGCTGAAAAAACAACTCACCCAAGTTATGATTAGGGAGAAACATCAAATTACACCAAAACACATTTGTATAATATGCTTAAAATTTTACAATGATACAGCGCTAAAAAAACATCTGTTTCTTGCCTGAACCTTATGCAAATTAGATTCATTTTGGAGATGTAGTTCAGGAAATTTGCCTTTCAATTCTTTGTACACGTTTCAGGGCAATTAGTATGAAACATTTAAAGTGATTAGAGGTTTATAGATACACCTAACGTTGCATATCTGCGTGGCATAAGCCCACTTAATGGGAACATCCTATGGTCTGATCTAGGTCAATTCTGAGCAAGACCCATTATAAATGAAATCTAATGATGAGAGAATCTGATGTATCATTAGTTTTAAGTGGAGTTTAAAATATATTACTAAAATTAAAGCTTGCAGAGATCCCAAATCTCTCCAAATAATATTGATGTTATAATCAGTGTAATTTATGGCAGAGTTTTTAAAATAGCGTCAGCACTCTTGTCACTACTAATGTAGGATTCCCAGTTCACCTCTGGGCAAAGTAGCACGTGCAAGGAGGCCAGCTGTTCAAATCAACACAACTGACGTCAGACACAGGGATTTCCACAATTAGAAAAGGACTAACAACTATAATAAATGACACTGCCCTCAAAAATCATTTGTCCCCTTAATGAAAATGTACACCTGCACACTGATCGTAAAAAGCTCCAACATAACAACTTTGGGAATTACACAGCAATAGATGGAAAGTTCCCTCATATTGGATTGCCAACATAAATTCTTCCAATGAGGTATCTTTAAATGCTCAACACAAACCGATTCAGGAATACCAACACTAACAGACTGATCTCACTGCCATTCTCTCTCCAGTAGCCAATCTCTAATTCCCCCTCATTCACTCATCAAACAACTCAACCTTGCTTCCACTTCCACTGCAAACTCTTCAGTGGAACTGCTCTGTGAGAACCACGAGTGACCGCCGCAGGTGGAATTGCAGGGTGTTGTTCCTTATGATCGGTTCCTGTAGCACTTGACACTTTAAATCATATTCTATCCCTCCTTGGTGTTCTCTGAAAGGGTTTCCTGTCTCCTTCCACTGCTCTGAGATCTTTGTCTTTTTCCTTCCTTCTTCTAGCCCTTTATGTATCAAGAGTAAGGTTCTATCTTAAACCTTCTTTCACTTTCTATTGGAAAATTCAGTAGACTACTAGGGCTTCCACAATCACCAAAACTCCAGGGACTCCCAAATATTTACCTCCCTGCTAAGTCAACCTTGACCTCTAATCCTCTATATCTTGCTATTTACTGAACAGGTCCCTTTGGATGTGCCACAACTCCTCAAAGCAGTGGGCCTGCCCAAGTTCAACAAGGCCAAGGGCAGAAATTAAATTGTTGTCTCATATTCAGCATTTTATTCTCATAAATGGAATGAATCCAAACATATACCTTTTAATTTTTATCAAACTTGATGAAGATGCTATTACTTATGCACTCTTTGAGAAAAAGACATAAGGGTTGTACTTGGTTTTAAGTAGAAAAAATACATGATAATTGTACTTCTAAGGTGTCTGTGATATTTTCTTATATATGGCTCTTAATGGCAGTTTGGGAAATAAGTATATGTTGTTATATGAAGGAATTCACTTAGGTAGTAAAAGTAGTTCCATTTATTTTTGCCCTCCCCAACCCACTGAGGGGGAAGTGAAAAGTAATTCTGTTTCTCCTCAAGTTCTATAAGTCAGTAACATATCATTTGTCCACATGACAGTAGACTGTGTACATAACACACACGTACACACACACCGACAAATATTTAAGTGATACAGTTAGAGTCCTCATTTCAACTTTGATTATGCCTTTGATGAAGAGACAATGATAGAGCCTTGTAGTGGAAAGCCTCGGTTAGGTAACCAGCTATTTTAGGCAGAAGAGTTCAGCCACAAAAAGTTACAGGACTACTCCAAAACCCAGTATCATATCAAAACATAGAATTCACTGATGGATCCATTGCATCAATATATTGTACTTTTCATGTGTTTCCTTCCACTCAAGTATTGGGTCACAGAATGCCATTCTACTCACTATAGTGTAACAAGGGACCCTGAGTCTACTATTGGTGCCCTTCAAAATCTGGGCAGTTATGTTCTCATTTTATCTCCTATTACTTCTCCAAAGTTTCCTTGGGACACTGAAGAAGACACACTCCTTACTTTTTGCTTCTAAAGGCCAAAATATAAACTCTTGTAATTTCAACACCTAGTGCAGGACTTGCAAGTACATGCCAAGAGGTAAATTGGCACCAATGTCACCCCCAGTTAGAGCCTTATGACATTTTAAAAGACTCATGCACTTGAACTGGATTGAGGTATCACCTGGGGGAACATAACACATTTATTTACTCAGTATCATGGTTCTCATTGGTTCATCTGAAGCACCTGCATCACCTGGGCTGGTTAAACCAAATTGTTGGGCACAACCCCAAGGTTTCTGATTTGGTGTTTGTGGGATGGGGCTGGAGAATCTATATCTCTAACAAGCTCCCAGGTGATTCTGAGACTATTGGTCTGGAGACCACACTTTGAGAATTACTGCCTTTCTATTGCAAGGATTTGTTTATTGCATAGGCCTATTACCATTTGCTGTCCTCTTACAACAATTAATGAGACCAGTAATGCCAAATTCAATTATTCCGTAAATATTTCTGAGTGTCAGCTTATGTTCAGGCACTCTTCTAAGTCATTGAGTTCAGCCATGAACAGTATAGACAAAAGTCTCCACCTTCGTGAAAGTTACATTATTGTGGAGAAAACAGACAAAATAATTAAATTAAGTTTTTTTTGTGGCAAAATTCAATAGAGAAGAGGGAGAAGAGGAGCTGAAGCAGAGGGCTCAGGCGAATGGGAACTGATGAAGGAAGAGACAACATTTGAGCAAAAACTTCAGGAAAATGAGGAAACTAACACAGACAGCTGTCTTGAGAGACTCATCATAGGCTGAGAGAAGGACAAATGCAAAGACTTTGAGGAAGATGTGTACTTGCACATTCCAGGAACAGCCTGGACCTGGGATATGGAAAAGAGACAGATTGTAAGGGTCTCGCAGTCCTGGTAAGAACTTTATCTTTTGGTCTCAGTGAAATAAGCAGCAATCTCAGGGGAATTTAATCTGAGGCATGAAACCATCTCCGTGATTTTTGAAAACGATCCCTCCTCTACTGTTAAAGGTAAAATGGGAGTGTGTGTGTACAACAGCAGGAGCAGAAGCCAGGTGACAAGCTGGAGGCTTCTGGCAGGAGAGGATGGTCACCTGGACGAGGGACATCATAGGGTGAGTCAGCAATTGTTGGATTCAAATGTATTTTTGAAGGTCAAGGGGACAGAATTTACTGCTGGGTTAAATGTAAGTATAAGGAAAAAGTAAGTAATCAAAGGTAGTATCAGGTTTTTTGCCTAAGCAATTGGATAATGTTCCATTTACTGACAGATGACTATGGAAGGAATATGTTTGTGCAAGGGAATTGAATAAATTGTTCTCCTTTGAGCAATTAAGTTTGAGAAGTCTACTGCATATGAGAGAGGAATGTTGATGAGGATATTTATCTTCTGACAAGAGGTCTGGGAGCCAGAAATTTGGGATTCCATAGTGGGAATAAAAAGCATTTGGAGCCATGAGACTGAAGTGAGATTCCCTGCTGAAGGAGTAACACCAAAGAGAAAAGGATCCAGAAACTGAAGGTTGGGAGGAGGAGAATAAGCCAAGAAGCTAAGGAGAAGCCAGTAAGAAGGGAACAGGAGACTAGTATTTCAGAACAATGTTTTGGGAAGAAGGGAATGTCAAATACAATCAGTGACCAAGTAAGGGAGGCCCCCAAATTAACCATGGCAGTTGCCAATATGGAGGCTCTTAATGTCCTGACCAAAGCACTTTTAGTCGAGTAGATTCCCCAATGTCCTCACTGGGGAAGCCGAAGGGAATTGGTGACAGGAGTCAGCAGAACCTATCAACAAAGCTTTCTAAAAAATATCAGGCAGTTGCTACAGTTTGGTGTTCCTGAGAGACTGCAGAGGCATTTGGAAAAATGGTAGATCCCAGGTCCCAGCCCAGACATATCCATACTCTGAGTCTGGGAGTCAGCAGGGCCCAAAAATCTAATTCAATGAAGAACTAGGGAGAAAGCTATTGCCAGTGTTCTCTGAGGCCCCTTTGGAGAATGATCTCCCAAATGGTGATCTTGGTCATTTCTGAGCATCCCACAAAACAAAACCAACCCATCACCAGTCATCAAACAACAATCCAAACCTTCCCTGAGCCACTCCCAACACCTATTCTACTGAGGGAAGTCAGGGCCTTAAATTTGTTGACTTTCCTATATCATTAGGGAATAAGACTGAACATAAAGATGTTCCAGAACAAAGAGCAGATGGTGCCACT
Organism: Enhydra lutris kenyoni; assembly: GCF_002288905.1. Lineage (NCBI taxonomy): Eukaryota > Metazoa > Chordata > Mammalia > Carnivora > Mustelidae > Enhydra > Enhydra lutris. Next base: position 97,812,598 of record NW_019154085.1, on the reverse strand, counting down.
CATGTTGGAGCCAGGAACTCTTCTAGGAAAACGTGGGCTGCTTATCCCAGGAAGATGCCCTCTGCCACAAAGGAGGGCTGTAAAAACATTTTAAAATGTTTGCTTTCATATTCATCTCTAGTAAGAGGCTCCCCTCAGGAAATGGGGTATTTCCTACTGGGTGAGGGGATTATGCATTTATGCATGAACACATAAACCTTGTTTGAATTTTATTTTCTGAGCCTGAAAGATTCAAGGATTTGAATATGTTGCCTGTTAAACTACATTTCTCACTTGCGGACACATAAATCACACTGGAGGAAAGAGCATGCTTCCTGGAGCAAGGTATTTCAAAGACTTCCCTCCACTGCCTCTGGGTGGGAGGGGGTGGTACTCAGAAGCAGATGCCATTTATGTCTATTTTTCATGGTAAAAAATATAAAAATGAAAGTAATGGAATGGATCTTAAATTTTCCTTACTTTCATGTGACTGCAGGCTACTGTTTTAATTAGTTAAATCATCTAGACTTGTTTTGGTGAAGAAAAAAATACTCACTCTGTCTTGTTGCATTTTCTAAAACAAAAAGGCAGCAGAACTTATGAAGTACCCGCAGTGACCACCATATTTTCGTCGTAGCCCGGAATCTGTTCTCCCTATTAACATCAAATTATGTATATTGGGAGACAACAGGTGTGTCCCCCTGCCACACACCACAGGAAATAAAGGCTGGGGGCTCTGAAGAGATACACAGTCTTCTCTCAGCTGCCTTCTCAGATGTAATATTTTGCAAGATGTATGTGTGCACATGCGCGCACATAGAATAAAGCTGTATTGTCAGTGCAAAATACACAAGGGTCCTAAAAGCTACGAATTATGCAAAGTCAGATTTTAATGTGACTGACAGAAGCTACAAAACCATAGTCAAAAACATTCCCAAGAGAAAACTGGTCTGAAGAGCTGAACCAGAAAAACTTTGAAGTCAGACCAAACTTTGAAAGAGAAACAATGTCTCTTGGGCAGTACTCTATGTGATTGAATTGAACATAATTTTCTGTGGCCATCCCCTCCTCCCCACACATACTAAAGAGCAAGTACCAGGGAATTTTTTTTTAAAGATTTTATTTATTGATTTGACAGAGATCACAAGTAGGCAGAGAGGCAGGCAGAGAGAGAGAAAGGAGGAAGCAGGCTCCCCGCTGAGCAAAGAGCCCAACGCGGGGTTCGATCCCAGGACCCTGGGATCGTGACCTGAGCCAAAGGCAGAGGCTTTAACCCACTGAACCACCCAGGCGTTCCAGTACCAGGAAAATTTTAACAGAGGATAAAAAAGAACTGTCCTCTCTTGAGAGTTAATTTCATCCTGAAGAGGCAGGGTCAGGAGGCTGGGGTAGGGCTTGGGTTCTGTTTGAGTGTGAGGGTCTAAGAAAGAACAAACCAGAGCTTGAATTCACTGGAGTCTCTGCAGTAGACACCGTGGGCCTGTTTGGTAGAACCATCGCAGTGAGGGCTGTCAGCGTGGAGGACCTCTAATGAAATACGGAGTGTTCTAGGCCATCTCTTCAGCTGGGGCATCCCTAGTGCTGAAAAAACACTTGGACTTGCCCAACATCCTTCAGGAGGAGGTCGATTCTACAGAAACAAACTTAGCTCATTGAGGACCAGTTAAGTGGCATTTCAATATGGCTTCCTACACTAACATCAGTAATGGTACAATGGGCATTTGGGCAAAGCAGAACGCATCTGGCTCCCACTCTTCCTTTTCATATCTTTAAATATGACCAGGAAAATGCCAAGTGGCAACTAACAGGTAGGAAGGGGAAGGGTGAGGCCCCCTCTTTTGGTAATGGGCCCCTGTTTCCTATAAATAAAGAGACTGTATCAGCTGGCTGACTACCATTTTCACCGAGCAGCCCCTCTTTCTACTTTGCAGTCTTAGCTCTGCCAAGGCAGAAAGTGAAGTTGAGCAGTGGGAAAACACACACCCCTCTGAGACTGCATAACAATTTTCTCTTTCAGCTTCGCCTTGGGAGACCCTGAGCCTACAGCTTTGTCAAGTATCTAAAATAGCTTCCAGGAAAATCACGCTGTGGGATCAACTGCCAATCATACAAGAAGATTTTAGCATGGTTTTGAAAGATGAGGAAAAGGGACTTATGAAGTACACGATACCCTGATAAAAAACACTCAATAGCAAACTTTCCTTTTTTCTCAGAAACTGGATTAAGTATTTTCTATTTCCTGGTACCCTCTACTCTCAACTCTGTAGCTTATTTTATGTGAAAAAAATTGAGATTATCTGCCACAGTTCCCCAAATGTGGCATAAAATGATTACCACTCTTCTGATTAAAAAGTGTTTTTATTAGTGGTAACCCAAAGGGCTCACACAGCCTGAAGGAAATTGCACTGTTCTCTTGTTTGAAAGGCAATTAAAAAGCCATTTTGCCCTGACAGTGGAAACTCTCTGATTCAGGAGAAAAGAAGTTTCTTCTCTCCTGAAGGGCAAGCCAAATTAAGTACGTGTTAGAATGTGGTGACACAGTCTTTAACGCTCCCCCTGGAAAATCTGGAGCGAAGTACTATAACCCATAGAAACTTTTAATTTAGAGCAAGACATCACGCCCAGAGCCTCTATCTCTAGAGGTTCATCTGCAAAGGCAGAAGGAAGAGAAGCAGACTGGTAATCCAATGTGTTCTCCCAACCAATGGCATTAGCATCACTTGCAAACTTGTGAAGACATAAATTCTGGGTCCTTTCACCAGATCCATGAATCAGAAATTCTCCAGGTAAGGCCCAGTGATATGATTTTATCAAGTCCCCAGATGACGCCATTCCTACCCAACTCTGAGAGCCACTACTCAATCAACAGCGAATAAATTAATTATCTACCACCTTGACATTCATTACCCACATGTTCCTCCCTCCCCAAATTTAAGAGTTCACTAATCACATAAGTCTACTATTTGTTTCTTGAGTTGCCTTCAGCACTGAGTAACAATTTGAAGATTCTTTCTAATATATCTTGTTTTTTGAGGGTAGGGGGCTAAGGAATCACTAAGTGACTTCCTTCATTGCATCTTGTGAAAAATCTAAGTTTAATTAAAATAGTGTAAAACCAGGGCGCCTGGGTGGCTCAGTGGATTAAAGCCTCTGCCTTTACCTCAGGTCATGATCCCAGGGTCCTGAGATGGAGCCCCACATCAGGCTCCCTGCTCAGTGGGGAGCCCGCTTCCTCCTCTCTCTCTGCCTGCCTCTCTGCTTACTTGTGATCTCTGTCTGTCAAATAAATAAATAAAATCTTTAAAAAAATAGTATAAAACCAGTAATAGCTGCACTGCTGTGAAGCCCACATTTCTACCAATGATGTAAGTGCCATTTTAAAAAACAGGAGATCAGCACCCGTGATAAAATAGTAGCAGGTGCACCTGTGCTGTTATTTACTTTTTTTTTTCTTCAAGTATTTCCTCTAAAAGCCTTAAATTGCCAAAACTATTAAACGAATGGACTGCACTTGGATCTGAAGCATCAGGGAAGTGCTTTGTACTAGGACTGTCGTCCAAGACAGAAACTCCATTTTAAAAAATGCATGTTATGGACATTGGGGAAGGTATGTGCTATGGTGAGTGTTTTGAATTGTGTAAGACTGAGAAGTCACAGACCTGTACCCCTGAAGCAAATCATACATTATTTGTTAATAAAAAAAGTGCATGTACAGGGTAGCAATGCAGACAGTTCACTTACCAGTGGATAATAATTTAACTATCCTAATCTTTATTTTTGATGAAAATCAGCCACATTGAGACAAGGCAGATGTGCTAAATCAATTTAGGAAGGCAATTTACTGTGATGAGGTTGTTACTGAGTCAAAAAGAACATCAGGAAATTTATGCAAATATTTTGGAGGAATTTGTTCTGAGTATGCAAATGCCACATAATTAGTTATCACGCTTTTCATGCAAAATTAAATTTGCTATAATAACAAATCACACTTAAGAATAAGGCTAGTTAACAGGAAAGGGCCCCTCATTCTTATGACTGAAAGGCTGCAAATTGAGGGTACACTGCAGGTGAGTCTAGTATTGTTATGCGTTGTAGTCAAACAAATCTACTGCAACAGGCAGGTGGGGGGATTTGGAGGACTCTGTACAGCACTTGGATGCAGGCAGGAATCACAGAAAGTAGAAGCAATGGAACCTCTGCTTAGGGACTAGGCAGTCTCAGCAATCATTAGTCAGACAGAGGTCCTTCTAGCCTTGTAGCCTATAATTATTTTAGAAAGACTCAGTGCTATGGTTTTGCTTACCAGAAAAGCAAAGTCAAATTTCTATTTTGGACTATCTCTAAGATCTCATGACTGCTCAGTTCCTGCCTTCTCCAGGCTGACAGGCTGGAGAGAAGTTGAACTTCAAGCATATGGGCTCTCCCTGACTTACTCAGTCAGCATCCCCTCCAGTAGGCGAGCTCTGGATCTCCTCTTGCTGCCAAAGCACTATGTCTGCTATCCTTGCTGATAATATGGGAACCGGGCTCTAAATACATCTGGGCCACATAGGCTGTAGGGCATTCCTTTTTGCCCAGGGCTGGGAAGTTTCTCAGGATGCGAAACTATCAGTGCTAATATTGGGAAGGTCTTGAGCAATTGGGGACAAGTTGGACACTCTCCCATGATCACATTTTCCTCTTTTGCTTGTAGCCTCTTTGCCCATTCCTCATTGCTGGGCTTCAGTTTTTCTAAAAATGCCATGAGAACGGGCTCGGTTCTGAAGTTCAGCGCTATAGACCAGTGTTAATTTCAGGACACACTTCTGCTTATCCACCATCCACTGAAGAAGTGGATGCTTCTTCCAGCAAGCCCCGTCACTCACCCAGGGCTTACTTCATCCCAGGTGCACTGCTCTGGAACCAAGGAGTCACCATCTTCCTGAGTTCACTCTCAGGGGGCTCCTGCTCTACCTCCCCCCGATCAGAGCCCCAAAGACAGGTCTGTCTGTATCACAGCCATTCCCCCACCTACTGTGCTTTGAAATCAATTTCTGTTCAGTGTCCTTCACCAGGACCAGACCTTCAACTAGAGTAGACTCACCTACACTCTTGGTTTACATCTAGTCCACACTGGTTCATTACTGATGTTCCTGTTTTATTACTTTAAATATGGTTTGCTATGTCTTATAGAAGTGATTGGTATACTTTTCAAACGTTCGTGCTATCTTTCTCAGAGGATCACACAGCACTGGGCATAATACTGTTGCTTTAGAATCAAGAGTAGTCAAGGGCTCTGCCACATTTGCCACATTGGTAGAGAGTATATTATGACAAAAACAGATTTTACTACCAGCTTTTTGGGAAAAAGAAGAACCTAAAGCTGTATAGAAGTGAGAAGGATACTCCGGCGTTTGAAAGCCGCGTTTATCCCTTAGATCAGACAACAATGGTAGAGAAGTTTTGTGAAAAGGGGGAAGTGAATGATAACAGCACAATGTCTGTCTGGCTGCCCACACATGGAGACATCTAGTTTCCTGCTAAAGTTGGCTGTTAAGAACACCTGACTTCTTTGGTTTCAAGAGATCAATTACCTACTTCTTGCCACATCCCAAGCTTAAAAATGAACTACTCCCTCGCTACCTGCAGTGTGTTTGACCCCTTTCCCCTCTATCCTTCCTAAACTAAAAAACCCAAAGCAGAACAAAAACCAGATCGGGTCCTGATCCCAAAGCAAGAGCTATCTCACTCAGTCCAGCCTGACAGCACTGCCTTCTCAACTTGAGTTTTAACCACGGCTTTTCTTTGCCTGATTTTCAACTGAATTAGCTAAATCTTAAAATAAATGGAATGTTTATGCATTTACTTGATGTGAAAGTTTTGTTTTGGTAAAAACTACATGTATATCTAATTTTTAAACATTTTATTGCTACTTTACCTCACAATAAATCATTTGTAGTTAATATCATCCCTTAATTCATTTTGTAAAGCCCATTGTATATATACTAGGTTTGCTTAGCAGAAAGTCAATAGATTTGATTAGACAGAGTCTTCCTAATCTGTAAAGACATAGGTAGTTAAAACAAATATTTTAGTACCCACTTACAAATGATGTTCTGCTAAATGCATGACCATTGGCCTCTGAGACTAGGAAAAAACACAGGTGTAGGAAAGTTATATACAGTAAATTATACAGACATATTTTACAACAAAAGGCTATCATTCTAACTATGACTGAGATCCAGAGGTCAGATAAAGGCTTATTTAAAACTGAACTTGTGGGAAAATAATTCATAAAAATAACATTTTACATAAAACTCTACTTTCAACATACTGCTGTCAAGTTAAATTATCTTTCACAACATACCAATAAAATACACACTTCTAGCTCCATGTTACTGATGAGAAACCTGGACCCATAAGGTTCCAATAAAAATACTGGAGTACTTGAAAAGAAAATGTTAGTTTAATCATCAAAAATGAAAGAAAAAAAATTAACTTTCTTTCCAGAAGTTTTCCTAGCCCATACAGAATATTCTTCAAAAAAGTGCATTTCAGAATCTGCCCTGGGATGAGAACCTGGGACACACAGAACCTACACAGACCCCGTGAGTCCTCTGGGTCTCAGTTTCCTTATTTATGAAATGAGGAAGTGCAGGGGTGCCTGGGTGACTTAGTTAAGTGTCCAACTCGATTTTGGCTCAAGTCATGGTCTCAGAGCCCTGGAATCAAGCCCCAATCTGACTGCTGGCTCAGCAGGGAGTCTGCATGAGATTCTCTCTCTGCTTTCCCTCTGCCCCTCCTCCCCACTGTCCTCCTGCACGCTTGTGCATTCTCTCTCTCAGATATATACCTCTTTAAAAAAATGAGAAGATGCATCCAGATCAATGGTGAGCAAACCTCAGGGAACATCAGAATCACTGGGAGGGCAGGAGGGCTCATTATAACACAGATTGCTGCCCACCACCCCCTGCCCCTCCTGGTCACCCCTGCAGAGTTTCTGATTCAGTAGACCTGAGAATCTGCATATCTAACAAGTTCCTAGGCAATGGTGATGTTGCTAACTAGGGGCACACTTGGAGAACTGTTAGACTAGATCACCTGGAAGACCTGCACGATTTTGGAAAGAAAGATCCCATTCATATTCTTACATCTAGACTGGTTGTAAATAAGTGTTCATTTATCCACCCACCCATCCATCTATCCATCTTTCCATCTATGTATTCAACGAATTGTTCTGAACATTTTTTGTGAGTGGGTTTTCAAATAGATCCCAGTTTGGGTTAAAAGTGGAGAAAATGACTCAGTAAAGAAAATAATTTACATCATTTATGGGTATTTGACAATTCTCTTTAACTTCATTCTGGTGATCATGCAAAGCCAGAAAAAAATGATTTAAATCAGGGAAAGCATGTAAAAATGATTAAGATAGTATCTTCCACAAAAGATGAAGTCAGCAAACATGAGCTGCACGGATCATTGACACACAGACAATCAATGTATCACATTTTGCTTTCTTTTCCTCACATTTTTGCTAGAGCTACTAACATCCCTCCTACTTCAGCATGTGTGGGATTTCCTCCCTGTCCTTTACTGCCAAAGGTTAAGTAAGCAAAGACCAAGGTTAATAAACCAAAATCAAGACCACGCTGAGAAAGGGAGATGCTGGGTTAAGGGCAGGATAATCACATACAAACAATGTAACTGATTCTAAACACGAGTTGCTCAATTAAAAACAAAATCCCTGCCTTATACACGGTGTCCTAGCATTCACAGAGGGCCAAATATGCCTTGAGGCACAACTTTGGTGTCTGCCACCTCACTCTGGGGCATGCAGTGGGGGTGGAAACAGGAAGAGGTCAGCAGACTTGGCAGCAGCAGAATGAACGGGCAAACCCAGCATAACTGTGGAATCTGATAGAGAGGTCAATTAAATGAATTATGATCCCAGGCGCAATCACATTTTTAATGGGAAGAGGCTCTGTGGACACACGTTTAAATAATAATAACATCATAACATTCCTGATGCTTTTTTGTAAGTCCTGAGCCAACGGGTGCTCTCAGCTTCTTATTGTGAGAAGTATTTGTCCCACCTTGGACCTGGCACCAACAATTTGAAATTAAGCCCAAAGAAACTCCCAGAAACTCCTTTGGGAGTGGTCCAAAGTCACCCACACTGGGTCAGATAGATCATGAGCTCCAGAGAGAAATCTTCATTTCTAGGTGGGTCTTTATAAACACCAGCGCTGGGACACCTGGGTGGCTGAGTTGGTTGAGCTCAGACTCTTGGTTTTGGCTCAGGTCGTGATCTCAGGGCCAGGGAATCAAGGCCAGCATGGGACTCTGCGCTCAGTGGGGAGTCTGCTTATCCCTCTCTCTCTGCTCCTCCCCCAACTCTCTCTCTTTCTCTCTAATAAATAAAATCTTTAAAAAGTAAAAAAAAAAAAAAAATTAAAATTAAAACCACCAATCCTCATATACATCCTTTAGCTTCTAAGCTACAACCAAAGTTTGAAATTACAACTTTAGGAAGACTGGACCACATTACTGCATTAAATTTAATTTCCCTATCCCGTGACCAACCAGAGTGGGAGAGGGGTAAAATAGGCCAATGGTGCAAGCAGATAAACTCCACCTTCCAGGATGGCTCAAGGGAGTAAGAAATACCCTCCTATGGGAGCGCGGGAGGCCTGAGTGGCATCTCAGTTCCTCTGAACTTATTTGGGATGGTAGAACTGACTCACTGAAAAAAATCCTTTAAAAATATTTACTTGGACTTGCACAAAAAACATTTGCAAGGATTTTTAGGAAGCAGGAAATTCTGTTTCATAGCTGGCTGACTCAGATGAGACTAGGGTAAAACTTCTAGAAACTTTCAGCAATGCTGGGGTTTCCAAGTGGGGGGTTCTGGAGATGGGCTTCTGATGCTAACTAAGTAAGGCACAGGGAACACTTCCCAGGATTTCTTCACCAAGAAGATTTCTTCCCAGGAGCTTCACCAAGAAGCCCTGATTTTAGCCAGACAGAAGGAATGTGTTACCGAGTCACACATGAGCATCCATTGCAATCAAGTAAGAAAACAAGGAAAATACTTATTTTAGAGTACACACTGTATGCTCCGGATTTTCAGAATTCATGTATTTATTTATTTACTCAACAAACTCTGTGGAGCATCTGCTTTTTGCAGTGCTAAGAGCTCTTGAATACAATGGTGATAAAAATAGGCTCCCCTTCATCACTACCATATATAATCTTTACAACCACCTGGATGGAGGAGGCACCCTTAGCTTGCTTTATAAATGAGGAACTAAAGCTTTAACGTGGTAAGCCACTTTCCCAACTACGTATAGCAAGTGGGAGACAGCCAGAAAATACAATCAGGACCTTATGTCTCCAAAGTGTGTGCTCTAACCGCTGGGGAAGGATGGGTCCAAATACTGTAGGAGAATCGGACGACTACAGTCTGCAAAGATTGCAGACTTTTACATGCTCTCCGAACGCCAACATAAGCCTAACGATAAAGTACTCTTCTAACAGAACTGGCTTTCCTTCTTAGCAGAGGGCCTTTGAGATGATGGTTCCTGAGGGATTTTCCTGGGCCATAATTCATTTTTATTATTTCAGCCTTCGCCTTTCCTTAGCACGGGCATGTCTAGTTTCTAGAGCACCGTTTAAGGCGGTGTTTAAGGCCTTGTTTAAGGCGCACTGCATTGCTCGATAACTTTAGCGGGGGACACGTGCCGTGGATATTTGTGATTTTGGAGAGCGTGACGCCCCCTTTTTTGGAAGAACGACTCCTCCTCCACCCTGTGGCGCTCCATTCCCACTCCCAGGGCGGAACCTGGGACCCGAATGAGAGGCAGCCCGCAATCCCAGTCCCCTGGGGATGCTGATTTGTTCGAGGATGGGCACTGGATCCAATCAGAGCCAATAAGATTTTACTGGAACTAGGGTATGAAGGGCATCTTCCTTTTGCTGGCCTCGGGGTTACCAGCTTCAGCATTGTTACAGGGATCATCACCACCTGCGCCCATCACGTTTCCTTTCGGCTACCAATCTCCTTTCCAACGTGCCTGAAATATACCCTTTACCAGACTCGGTCAACAGAAAGCTGCTGGCGGCGTGAGCTGCGGAGAAGGTGAAACCATCCAATAAATGTCACCGTGGGAAAGGTCGTGACGCTCTCAGCGTCGCGATTACCAGCAGTTACGATCATTAAGTAAATACAATCACGTGGCTCTCTTCTATACTCCTTCAGGAGGGTGGGGCACTTCCGGAATGGCTGGCTCAGCATTTCCGGTGGAGGACCCTCCGCGACTTCGGATACCCACCACCGGGCTGGTAGGATGGGAACGTTGAGAACAAGAGTCCTGAAACAACAGACAGCAGTTCCACCTTCCCTCCGAGCTACTTTCCAGCTTCGCATGTGAAATACTTTCTAGAAACCTGAAATGCTGGACATTACCCGTATTAATACGAAGATTCGTATCCTTCAAGCCGCCACATCCACGGACTTTGGTCTCATTTTAATGACCTGCCCCTGACAGCGCTAAGATCCCCCACAGAGCAGGATTTCATGATGACTCTGCCTTCCTTCTTCCTCTTGCCTAAATGCCTCAGGATCCTTGCTGCTCAAATGGGGTGCACAAACCCGAAGCATTAGCATCCCCTGGGTGCTGGTTAGAAATGCAGAATTCCAGGTCTTGCCTCAGACCTGTGGACTCAGAATCTGATTCAAACAAACTTCCAGCTGTGGCTACTGGTCCGTCGGCCACCTTCTGAGTAGCAAGTGTTTGAACTTCAGTGTTTCTTAATCCTGCTGGATCACAATGTTCACCTGGGGAGCTTCTTAAAAATATCTATTGCTGGGCACAAACCTCAAACCTTCTGAATTAGAATCTCCAGGAAAGAGACATTTGCCAGGCAGCCAAGGTGATTCTTGGGGGCAAGCAAAAATGGGAAACACTAGGGACTACATTTTGAGTGCCAGGCCATGACCTCAGCCACCACCTCTTATCCTGTCTGAACCTGGTGCTTAGTGGATGGAAACCCACTGCTGTCTCCACTTGGACTATTTATTCCCTTTTTTTCCTCCAGTAAGCTTGCTATCATGCTCCATCTTTAGCATCTGGAAGGGGTTTTTGTTTGTTTGTTTTTACCTTTTCTTTACATTGTTATATTACAAAGGACCTCAGAAACATTAAAAATCCTAATTCTATGCACAGATAGGAAGATACGTTAGACACGGCCAAGTGGCATGGCTTAGTGTTCACAAAACATGATGCTGATTCTTGGCTCTGATTATTCTGCCTGTTGTAGACCAAATTAATTGTTTCAGCTAAATAAATAACATTTTTTTTTGAGGACTCACAAAATGCAGCAACAATATTAGCAATGAAAGAAATGGATAGAAATAATAATCCTCTCCCTCTAGGATCTAGGAAAGCAGTATTTGTTAAGGTTTTCTATATTGTTTAAAAACTATTTAAGATAGTTGCTAAAATTCATAAGGCCTTCGAAAATCCTTAATATTTCTCCTTCTTTAGTTTCAGATTCATCATGAGACAATAGGCTATCCATACCTGAAGGGTTCCTCCTGTGATCAGTCTAAAAGGGAACATGTAGATCAGTGCTTCCCACTGCAGGGGGAAGGGTGACTTTGAACCCCAGTAGACATTTTTGGTTTGGCTGTCATATCTGGGAAAGAAGGGAGGTGGTACTGGCAGGAAGTGGGTAGAAGCCGGGGATGCTGCTAAGCATCCTACAAATGTTCAGGGCAGCCCCCACAAGGAAGAATTTTCCTGTCTAAGATACTGATGGTGTCAAGGCTGAAAAACTCTGACGCAGACCAGGCACTGGCCACATCCTCAGAGCTCCATCAGTGACCGTCCTTCTACTCACCATCTACTTTGTTTCAGCCCATGGTTACCTAACTGGTAAAACCCAGATTTGAAATCATGTCCCTGTACTACCAAAGCTGTATTCTCTGCATTTCAACATGCTGTCTCTCACTACAGAAAAGACTATGGTGATCTTCCCATGTTGATTTATAGGAGGTCCTGCAAAGTGGAAATCCTATACTTAGTTCTCAAGTTCATTGAAAATTGCTTTCATTAACCAGTTTCACATGGGAAAATAGCAAATGGAGACTCGGGTAAAGGGACAAAGCACAAGATGCAGAACCTTGGGGTACACTGGTATTTTTTTTAATCTGTTTTGTCTTAAACAGAGCGGCTGAGCTCTTATGAGAATCAGGATATTTAAAACATAACATATTTTAAAAGGAAAAAAATTGAGAGGCAAATGACAGAGACAGAAGTAGAAACTGAAAGAGCTGAAAGTGATTAACACTTTCTGACTTCTCTTGCCACCAGATACAGCTCCTAAAGTCTCCATGGCTGGGACAGTACTTGAATACTTTGACAGCCAAAGTGTTAAAAATTTAAGATCATTAAATAATGAACAATAATAGAAACATGGGGAAAAAAATCAAACACTGTGAACTCAATTATGATGTGTTGGTAACAAGGAGTGAAAGCAACCGACCCATCTACAAATGGAAATACATATATAAATAAATTTTATTCTAAAGGTAGACTAGATGCATGCCTCATGTTTAATTTAAAATGAACTTGCATTTCAACCTTGGATGAGCAGTGCTGAAATACCATTAAATGTGGAAACTTTCTTGGAAAGAAAAACCTAGAGCAATCATAATATTAGATTTTTATTTCCCTAGGGTGTCCATAATCATAGAACAAATGATTAAATATACCCTTTATGTGGAAATGCCCTGTAGTTACTATGAGCCTCTTACTATAAAGAAAAAGTAAGACAATAAAAAGGAATTTGTTTAAGGAAACGTTTAGAGTTTCATTTAACTATTTCCTTTACCCACATATATCAGCTATTAAACTTTCTCTATTAAGCCTTCAGAAGATGGAATTAGGTTTTCCACAAAACTAGTGAAGAAAAATTATTGAAGAAGCCTGAGAAGGGGCCCACTGGGCTGTTCTTAGAGGCTACACTGACTGCCATCAGGAGTGATTCGCCCTTCCTGTCTTGCCTCATTGGCTATTCCTACTTTGCAGTGCCAGGCCCGTGATGGATGAGGAGCAAAAGCAGGGGTTAGCAAAGTGGACAGTGGGCAAGGGAGCAGGTGCTAGGGACAGGACCTAAGAAGAGGGACTTCCAGGAATGCCTCAAATACTTCACAGTTTTCCAGCTAACCAAGCAAAAGCAAAATAAATAAATAAATAAATAAATAAATCATAATCATAATAATAGATGTAAGCAGGGGAGCTCAAGATGGAGTTTACCTACCAAAGACACCATCGGTTTTAGTAAAGAAGAGCCAAGCCTTAAAAAGAGAACGAGAAAGAGAGAGGAAATCTGATAAAATCAGAGGTGGGTGGGCGAGGCCTTGGAGAGAAATGGGAGTGGAAGAGGGGTTCAACAGTGGCTGTAATGTAAACTCACTTGAATTGTGAAATTCATATTACGTGGGGCACCTGGGTGGCTCAGTGGGTTAAAACCTCTGCTTTCAGCTCAGGTCATGATCCCAGGGTCCTGGGATCGAGCCCCACAAAGAGCTCTCTACTTGACGGATAGCTTGCTTCCCTCTCTCTCTCTGCCTGCCTCTCTGCATACTTGTGATTTCTGTCTGTCAAATAAATTTAAAAATCTTAAAAAAGTCATGTTACATATGAGGGAGAGTATTTGTACAACAATACTTCACATGATTACTCTACTAACTTATTCATCAGAGCTAATGCTAGGATAGATCACACGCATTTTATAACTCCTGAATGCTCCAGAATTTTGGATACACTAAAGAAGACAAAGGACTCTATTGTGGGCGGAATTGTGTACCCCCCAAATTCACATGCTCAAGTCCTAATCCCCAGAGTCTCAGAATGTGATTGTGTTTGAAAATATGGTCTTTAAAGAGGTGACTAATATTAAATAAGATCATTAGGGTGGGCTCTGACCCAACATGGCTGGTGTCCTTATAAGAAGAGCCAGTTAAGACAGAGAGAGGCACAGAAGAAAGACCACGTGGACATCTCAGGAAAAGACAGCTATATGCAAGCCCAGGAGAGAAGCCTCACAATGAAACTAACCTTGCTGACACCTTGGTCATAGACTTCCAGCCTCCAGAACCATGAGAGAGTAGATGTGTGTTGTTGAGCCCCCCCACCCCCCCACCCCGCCCCAGTCTGTGGTACTGGTACCTTGTTATGGCAGTGTTAGCAAAAGAAGACACACTTCACACACTGTCCTCCAAATGGGCAGGAAAGGAATGCACACCACTATTCTGCCCAACTTCACGAAATCTGATAGTATGAAGTCTTACAACATGAATTCTGGTCTCCTGATATGAGGGTTTGGGGCAAGTCTGAGGAATCTGTGTGGTCGTTGTCCAATTACCCTTGAGCAGTAACCTGAGGGGCTCAGATGCTATGAAAATAACAGAGAATGTAATACTGGGCATTATTTTCCAGAATTAGAAGGGAATGTGGACAAGAAAATAAGTGTTTTTGTTTCTTATTAAGTATATCAATAATCACTTTTTTAAAAAAAGGATGTGTTGTATATTGCCTTTTAAAAGGACAGGTTTGGGGCGCCTGGGTGGCTCAGTGGCTTAAGCCTCTGCCTTCGGCTCAGGTCATGATCTCAGGGTCCTGGGATCGGGCCCTGCATCAGGCTCTCTTCTCAGCCTACTTGTGATCTCTGTCTGTCAAATTAATGCCTACTTGTGATCTCTGCCTACTTGTGATCTCTGTCTGTCAAATTAATGCCTACTTGTGATCTCTGCCTACTTGTGATCTCTGTCAAATTAATAAATAAAATCTTTAAAAAAAAAAGGACAGGTTTGTGGCATAAAACATCTATTAACAAAAAAATAGTTTCTAAATCCCTTAATTATAACTTTATTTTAACTTAGTGTATCATATAGTGTTCATGGCAGCTAAAAAATATGGAGCATACGCTCTGTACAATGAACATATATTAACTTACTTAATTCAGACACAGATCCGTGCACACACAGACACACACACACCAATGCACCATGTGCTTACTATGGCTAAGTTTACAGGTGAAGAAACTCTGGGTGAATATGTGTGTGTAAGTGAATGTGTATGTGTGTGCAGTTTTAGGTGAAATATAAGAGATATCCTAATTGTCCTTGACGGATACTGAATTTTTTACACTACAATTAATATTCTTGTGCTACACAGATTAACTTTTCTCAGTTCTGGGGCTGTATATAAATATTTATACTCTTTCTCCTCCCTTGCTGGCAGGGTAGTTTAAGACACCTTTGTGGAGAGGGTATAAGATGAATAGCAAACACCTGACGAATTTCTCTAAAGTCTTACATTAATGATTAAATAGCATCATCTGATGACTTCCTTGCAGCTCGTAGACAATAAAACATAACTAAATCTGTCAATTAGCATTTTCATCTTCTCTCCTGACAGAGCTTAATGGCATCTGCAAAATGCAATTTCCAACCCTGAGCTCTTTGACATTTTCTATTTCTTCCTGAGTTTCCCTCCCGTCGCTCCTGTTATGACTGAGAGCAGCAGCCTGTTATGCTCCATGGTGGCAAATGCGTCACCTGCGGCTGAAAGGGAAGCAATTATTGTGTCATCGCTAAATCTTGGGGATGACTTGGGTACCGCTTTTCCACTTAAGTGCGTAAACAGCCAACCTAGAACCTGGTTTAAGTGGCTGAGCCTTAGCAATGGCAGCTGGGCTGCAGGTTGATGTCCCCTGAGGGTGTGGGGAGCTGCCAGACAAGAGTGCCCGTCCAGGAGCTGGGAAGGGGGCATGCCACATTCCCACACACAAGGTGACAAACAACGGCTGGGAAGACAACATATTGACTGCCCTTTGGGCTCCCTTGCTTTGACGACCGTGACCCGGAATGGAGGCGGGGCTGTTTCTCAGATGGTTCTCCGGCTGGTAGGAGTGGAGGCTGTTTACACAACTGTCAGGAATTACGTCTCCTTCCTCCCCAGGCGGCTATATTTAGCTCATGTATGTGTCACATGTATGTCAAATCCTGGCTGACTCTGCCATTTCTGAATAGCCAAGAAAGACGGTTCCAAGCGATAAAGAAGTGTGCCTTCAGGGAAACATCAGAGCATCACCTCCGAGCTTTGCATCTAATGGGGACATCTTAATTATTTCTAAGCTCAAGAGCCAAGCGCCCTAACAAAACATGATCAATGTAACATTTCCTCTTGAATTATTTTTTTAACACAACTTTGCCTCTTTGTGCTAAAGAGATTGCCTTCTAAACACTAGCGAGCACCAAATGAAACATTGCATTCTAAATAAATACCGCCAAGTCCCTATTAACCAGAATCCAATGAACTGAGGCACCTCATTCACCAGATTCAGGTCTAATATCCCATTTTTAGAAGAAAGAGTCAATGCTCAAGATGAGATCCTCATTTCAGCCAAAGAAACAAATGTCATTGCTTTTTCCGGCGCCAGTTAACTGAGTGGTCGTTCCCAGTGACTTATACAGGGAAAGGATTTTGAGAATATTGACCCTGAGGCAACAGTCATCCAGTCAGCCCAGATAGATGGAATGATTGGCCTGCCTGCGCTTGAGACTTGAACATGTTAGAAATATTTTGCATGCAATTGAACAACAACAACAACAAAAAAAAAATTAAAGGATTTGGGGGTTAATGATAAAGTAAATAGAAATGTATATTCACGCATATACCCCTTGGCCTCTAGTGGTCCACAGTAAAAATTTTAAGTACTTCTTCTACTTCTTTGTTTTATTTCTGGGGGAGGAATGTAACCTTTCTTTCACTTCACAGATGGGTGACCTGAGGTGAGAGGTTAAATGACACACTCAGAGTCAGACAGCAGGTCGATACTCAGTGCAAGGTAGATGCATGGGCTGTGGGCTAGGCATCTCAGGAGTAAATCCATCACTTCAGCAGTGGATCACTTGACACCATTTCTCTAAAAGGTTCCCTTTTGAGAGAAAATTCTGGTTAAAAAAAAAAAGTTTCTATTACCCAACCATGGGACTCCTTGCTAGTTCTTTTTTGGAATAATTCATGATGAGCCTAAAGTTTGTCACTGGTTCTCGAATTGTCCCTTAATATTAACTAGCAGAATGAATACAAAGCCTCTACAACTTAAATCTTCCCAGAGTTGGTGCAGAAAATACAATTTCTATGCTCTAACACCCCAAGAGTTTTATAGACCATAGGTGGCTAGTTCATTTTTGAGTCGTTTAGACTAAAAAAAAAGGGGGGGGGGATGACAATGTGTAGATAGAGTTATATATTTATTTATTTTTACTTAAGACCTGGGTCTTGGAATTTGAAGAGGTCATGAATGAGAACTAGTATGTTGGAAAAGCAGATTATAGCGTTCCTCGGTCTGAGTTTGAAGCCTGCTCATTCCTTGATATGTAACCAACGCTCTTCCCTTCCTCCCACAACTAGGAAAAGCCATGGCCTTGACAAACTCAACAAATACAGTGTGGAAGTGAAGTCACACAGAAATGTGTAGTGGCCATTCATTCCTATAACTACTATCCATGTAAGTCATGTGCTGTCACCTTTTCAACATCACTGAATTAGTAGCGTTGGGAGTGGTGGCAATCTATCACCTTCCCATCTTCCTTCAAGGCTTACCATCATCATGTCTGAAAACGTCCTGAGAGTCAATCAGACTGCATTGCTAAACACCATGTGACAAGACCGTCCTATCAGAGAAAACTTCTCCAATCTTCTTTGCCTCGATTTTTATATTATTTGTGGCTCCCCTACCTGGTGAGGGGCAGCATCTGGTAGGTAGCTTGTGAAACTGAAAGTGACAAAGATGGGGAAGGATCTCGCAGCCCACCAGGGAGCCATGTGCATATGTGAATCTAGACAAGGCATTGTGATAAGTGCTATGGAAGGGACCCAATTTAGTCCGAGAAGGAGAAGCAGAGGAGGAGGGAAAGGCAGTGATCATCCATCAGAGATGGTTTATTTCAGTGGTATGAATATGGATGCTGGAGTCACCCAGCTTGGGGTCAGGGCTAGTTCTGTAATCCACTGGCTTTTTAATCTTAGGAAAGCCCTTCAGCCACTTTGCGCCTCAGTTTCCTTATCTGTAAAATGGGAATTATACGACTATGATTCCTACCTCATATGGATTTTAAGAGGATCACAAGAATTAATGAATCCTTGTAAAGCTGGTGCTCTGTAAAGCTTAGCCACCCTTCTTCAGCAGTGAACTGGCACAGCGATGCTCATGATAGTGGCAATTAAATGATCTGTCATGGAGGGATAGACGTCAGCTCTGGCACGTTACATTCACAATCTTATTTCATTGAATCTTCCCAGCAGGTCACTATCATGTCCCCTATTTCGTAAGTGATAGCCCCCAAGAGTTGGATAACATGTCTGAGGTCACAGAGGCAGTGAGGCAGAGAGTGAAGGTCAGCCCTATGAAAGTCCAGCTCCCAAGTCCAAGTCCACGCTGCTTCTCTCACTCTACACTGCACCGTTCCTATTTCTCCACATTTGCACATAAGAAGAGTTTCCTTCAGTGTAGTGCATGTAGATGTGGCTTTGTTATCAAGCTGTTCCCCATTCATAACCATCCCCTTCAAGAGGACCGCTGCGCATCTCACAGGAGAAATAATAGCGGATTGCTAATGAAAGTGCGGAGCACCAGAAGCTTTTCCAGAAAGTCATTAGTAAAATTCCTGAATTAGGGTGCCCCACACACTGGTGCAGGGCAGAAGAGAGCTTACTGATGTTAGATTTTTCATCTTGAGAAGGGAGATCAGCTCCTCTAAACCTGACTGAGCTGGGTCTCTGCTGTGAATTGAAGATGTATAGAAATTTAAGCACATGCTCGTTTCCTTGTGACTGTTCACTACCTTCCTTAATCAAGGCAAACATTTGCAGAGTGCTAACTGCACGGCATGCATCGTGCTAAGTGTTTTACATAAGCTATCTTCCTTAAGTTCTCTGTGGCCCAGTGATGTGAGCCTTATTGTCCTCCACATTTGGCAGATGCCCAAATGCAGGCACAGAGGGGGAAGGTAACCTATCTAGCTTGTTGCATTATCTGTGAGACGTCTCAATGGGGCTGGGAGGCAAGAGTGAAGATCTTCTCTGTGATCTACAGACACTGTGTTAGAGTCCCTTCCCCTCTCACTCCTATTAATCAAAGCATTTTTTTTTCTTTTTTCTTTCTTTCTTTTTTCTTTCTTTCTTTTTTTTTTTTTTACTTCAAACAAGCAAATAGCTATCCCTCACAACAGAAAAATAACCTAGATCTTGGTTCCTAGATTTCTGTAATTCTTCCTATTTGACCACTAATTGGTGCTCTAGCTGGGACGAATACACTTCCCCCCTGCCTTTAGTTGAACAAACACGTACAAACAAAGACTGTGGATAATATCATTCATGTAGGGAGGGATCTGAAAATCAGTCTGGTGTTTGGGGGCTGGGAATCACCAAAAGAAAAGCTCCCTAATCCTGAATGTATTTTCCCTTTCCTGTAAATCTCCTTCATTTTAAACCTGTCACTTGCTCTATAAAAATGCATAGAATAAGAAACCATAAAAAAGTCAAATAAAAATTTTAGCCTAATGATATATTGATTATGCATACATATCTTTATTTTCACATATTCTGTGTTGTCATAAAAAAACATTAAAAGCTGAGTTTAAATAATTATCCACTTCTCACATTACTATTGTAATCAATTGCCTATTATGAAAATTATTGCCGTCTTCAAGAATTACTTTGCTAAGTGAAGTAATTAGAACTGATATTTTATTTTCTATTTCAGTTCCCCAAATTGATTTTTTATGCTAATCTTTGTACAAAAAGTGGGATAAATTTCTTAAAGCAGGCTAGTCCGGCTTCACATTTGACACTTAATATTGTATTTGGAGGTTTTCAAGGCATTTTGCTCTCAAGACACTGCTGATTATTATATCTGTCAGCACTGAAGTAGATAGAAATTTTTCCATTTTATGGTCTTAAGTGTCTGATATTCCAAGAATAAAGGGGTGGAGGCCTTCTACCAACATAGAAGTTTGAAAAATCACACCTTCTGTCTACTAAAATAGCCATGATTTCTTGAGCTTCAAGAGAAAAGCAGTGAGGAGGTATATACCATTTACTGAATGTCTTGGGTGTACCTGACATTAAATTCAATAAAACATAATTTTGCAATTCCTTACATTATGTGGGCAGGCGATTATTGTTAGCATCCATTCTGATAAGGAAACATGTGCAGACAAGGAATGTCATTTGTATTCTATCCAACAGCAAGCAAGTGGCTGAGCTGGGACTCAAACCCAGGTCCGTTGGGTCAAAAGCCATGCTTTCTTCTTTTCTTTAACCCCACCATGTGCAAACAGTGTCAACGAACGTGCTTTAACACAACAATTGAACTCCATGAGGATTTTGTCCTTTGATACGATTGTCTCTGTAGTGTCTCCAATCAAAGAGAGCGCCACACCTAGCTATTCACTATGGTGAACTGTCGCGGGAAACACATGAACCCCAAGTTGAAAATGTATTAGAAGCAAAGGCATGGATAATCATTTTGAAGATCAATGGAGTCATTGAGCTGAAGTGAGAGGGAGAAGCACTCAGGGCAACAAGATAGTAGTCCTAATTCTAGATGAGCCCAGAATAAACTGGGATATTGGATTAAGTTCCCCCATCACTCTGGCCTTGAAATAGCTCATTTGTAGAATGAAGGGTTATGGTTTTTAGGAACGACTTCTCTTTAGCTGCCAAAATGGCGAAGACTGAGTCCCCCTCTGAAACTGACATGCGGTCGGCCTGTCTGGCGGCGCTGTGCCCCCAAATGCTTCTCACTGCTTCAAGAACACAGCAGGCATTCATTACATAATGTCACCCTGATTTGGCCCCAGGATCCTAGGTGTCTAGTAGAGACACATAAATGAGGCTGTTATAGCAAAT
Source organism: Enhydra lutris kenyoni (assembly GCF_002288905.1). Classification (NCBI taxonomy): domain Eukaryota; kingdom Metazoa; phylum Chordata; class Mammalia; order Carnivora; family Mustelidae; genus Enhydra; species Enhydra lutris. The sequence continues at coordinate 97,791,653 of NW_019154085.1, read as the reverse complement.
ACTAGACAACTAAAAGTGTCAGATCCTTGGGAGGCTCTTGTCATAAATCAGCCAAACCCTTGTGGCTATATTAGAAGTTAGGCCATTCAGTCCCTGCTCCTCTCCCAGCTCCACCCCTATCTTCTTCATTTTACTCTTATGAAGAATGCAACTTACAAGTACATCACTACAATGGACAATTTTTATTTTCTACAGGACATACTCAGTGCACATGTAGCATACCTGGGTTTTAAATTTAGCTCTGCCACTGTTTAACTGCACTGTCTGAACTTCATCTGAACTTCTCTGGCCTGAGAGTCCTCACAGGCTTGAGATTTCTCATGTCCTGGGTGCTCCAAATTCAAGGCCACTGTAAGAGGCAGGTTGATAAACTGGAGCTCTGCAGGAATGCTCTGCTACACGTCCTTGTTACCGGAATGGGTTTAAACCAGACTGATATAGAATTTTCCTCATTGTTTGGGGCTTAATTGCATCCTACCAAGATCCATAACAGTCCCCAATACCTCAAAACAGAACTGTGTTTGAAGACAGGGTCTTTAAAGAGGTGATTGAATTAAAATGGGATTGTTAGAGTCGTCCTTAACCCAATACGAGGGGCATCCCTCTACGAAGAGAAGATCAGGACCCAGAGAGAATCATCAGATGCACGTACACAGAGAGACACAATCACAGGAACCCACAGTGAGAAGGTGGCCATCCGCGAGCCAAGAAGAGAGGCTACAGAAGGAACCAGATCTGCTGCCATCTTAATCTCAGACTTCCAGCCTCCAGGACTGTGAGAAAATAAATTTCTGCTGTTTAAACCACTCAGTGTGTGGTATGTTATTATGGCAGCTGCAGTAAACTAATATCCTCATTATACCAATAATCAATCTCCTCGGAAAAGATGGAGCATGCTCATGGTAATTTCATGCTATAGCAGAGAACACATAAGCCTAAACAAATTGGCCTTCAAAGTTAGCATCTGATTCTTTAGACTATAAACAAATGCTATGATACGTGCTATACTCAGACATTCAAACATATTTTAACCTATACAACCTATACAACCTATACACATTTTTAAGCAGTCTGAATTTAAATGTTAGTAAATAATAATAAAGATTCTCAGGAAACTTAAAGGGAAAGATTAAAGGAAAAACTGATTGGTTTCTTGAATTTTTTTGTTTAAGTAAAATTTCTAAATTTAATAATTTGGTTAGGAAAAAAAAAAATAACAGTTTATCCTCCCAGGCACTTGGTTTCTAATGGTGTAAAAGACTGAAGTCTGGGGCACCTGGGTGGCTCAGTGCGTTAAAGCCTCTGCCTTCGGCTCAGGTCATGATCCCAGGGTCCTGGAATCGAGCCCCACATCGGGCTCTCTGCTCAGTGGGGAGCCTGCTTCCCTTCCTCTCTCTGCCTGCCTCTCTGCCTACGTGTGATCTCTGTCTGTCAAATAAATAAATAAAATCTTTAAAAAAAAAAAAAAGACTGAAGTCCTGCACAAAATGACAACAACATGCTATCGTCCAGTAAGTTTTCCAAGAGGCAAGAGTCCTATAAAAATATGCCAGTTACTACTAATGATAATGATATTCTGCTAAGAAAAAATGCACATGCGTGGTCTACCTCCGCATTCCAGCTCATTCACAATAGAGTAAATTACATAAGCATCCACAGCCTAAGAAGGCCTTGACCCATATACTAGCAACCAGATAATGCACCCTGTCCCATAGTGCGGCTCTCATTCTGAGAGATTAAATCCTACTGCACCATCACTGATCAATTAATGTTCATTCCCACAGCATTCCAGCAGAGATAATGAGTATCAGGTTCTATTTGATATATAAGAAAAGCAAGGAACTGGTAAGAGATTTGCTGAAGCAAAAGAAATATTAAGTATCTAGTGGTACCCACAGGACTAGAACCCAAGAAATCCCTGTTTTACTGCAGGCAAGTGTTCCTCCTTTCCAGGAGGAATATGCCTCGACATAGAAGGCCACTTTCCCCCTGCTGTATGAGCCAGCTATTGTTCCATGCTAAGAAAAATATCGAAGTTGCTAATATAACATAAAATCATGAGAATTTCACTAGCCATCTTGTTTCTTTCTCCTCTCTCAAGTCACTTGCGCCATAGAGAGAAATGTTGCATTGTATACATTGTTTTAAAGTGAATCTGCAGGAAAAGAGAATCTTCTAGAAATAATGAGAAGTTTATGAAACATTTTCTTTTTTGATCTTTAAAAAGAACACAAGGTTAAGTTGCAGGAGAAAAAAAAATTATGAAACATGTCCCTTGGGCTGTGAATCCATGCCTCTGAGCTATTTTTAATAAAGAATATAAACTGTGGGTTGCTTTGGTCTTTGAAGGCTTGGACTTTGGATCAAGGAAGAATGAAGAGTTTCATGACTTTTGACATTTAAGAATCTTCATCTGCTGTGTGAAGGGTTGCTAATTGAACAAGTGGGCTGGGCTGCTAGGATCAGAGACGGAGGAGCCGTATTTTCACCAAACATCATTAATATGCCTAGTGGCAGCCATTAATTTATTTCTACTAAGACAGATAGGCTTCTGTTCGATATCAGGAAGGGGAAATAATTAAGAAAATCTAGAGCCAGTGTGAAAAAGATATTGTGTCTTTTGACAAGGTGATTCTTCAGTTTGTAATTAGCAACTGATAAATGCTATACATGTTAACTTGGGGGAAGAACAGCTAGTTATTTAAAATACTAATGTCATTTAGTTTCTAAACTACCTTTCACTGATATTTGCCCTATTTTGTGCCATCCCATAAGTAGGCTATATGATTTACGGAATATAAATCAATTTAAAAAGCATCATACCAGCTACAGTTCTAGAAACATTGACATGGTCTTTGGTTTTAAAAATTTGGTTTTCAGGGGACAGCTAACTGGCTCACTCACTAGAACATGTAGCTTTTAATCTTAGGGTTGTGAGTTCAAGCCCCACACATTGGGTGGAGAGCTTATTTTAAAAAATCTATCTATATCTATATCTGTATCTATATCTATAGATGTAAAATTACATTTAAAAGTTTGTTTTAAGAAGTAAATACAGTGACCACTACTGGCAATTCTCTGGTTATTTTAGCTTCCTGGGGTTAGAAAGCCAAACCCCACCAGATGCCCTGCACACTTGGTCATCACTGAACTTCCCAAAATACATATTCCCTGGCAAGCAAATTATTTTTTTAATTATATCAGCTGACATGCACACAAAGGCTGGCTTTTACATAAAGCAAAGGTCAAGCATTTGAGAATTACATCAGATCATAGTAATAGCAAATTATTCATAATTATTTGGAGTTGACTGCAATTTTTTTATAGCTTGGAGTTAAATGACTTCTTGCTTAAGTGGAGGATAATAAATTCTAGTTATCACTGTAGGAATGAGAAACAGGTCTTATTCTCTTCATCCTAAGGAAGGTTCAAAGAATTTATTTCCCCTCAAAAGTAATTTTCTCTGGCTAAACTAGGTTTTACAAACAAAACAAAACCTCAAAAAAACAACAACAAAAAACAACTCATGATATTTTAAACATTGGGAGTCTCAGTCTTCTTTTCTTCCTCTTCTCTCTACATTCTACAAATACTTATTAAGACTCTATTCTCGGGCGCCTGGGTGGCTCAGTGGGTTAAGCCGCTGCCTTCGGCTCAGGTCATGATCTCAGGGTCCTGGGATCGAGTCCCGCATCGGGCTCTCTGCTCAGCAGGGAGCCTGCTTCCCTCTCTCTCTCTTTCTCTCTGCCTGCCTCTCCGTCTACTTGTGATCTCTCTCTCTGTCAAATAAATACATAAAAAAAAAAAATCTTAAAAAAAAAAAAGACTCTATTCTCATTGCATTGAATCCAATATAATGCAATTGTTTTGACTTACAAAAATAGCCCTGGATACCCCTTATAATCTAGTTGACAAAGCCAAGAAAGAGGTAATTAATGACTCACAAGAGACCTTATTAAACGTAAGTTGGGTGACATAAAATAGTGAAAGTAATGAGTTCAGAGAGGTGATAATCCCTACTGGTAGAGTAGACAAGATTTCTTTGTGGAAGGATGGGATTAAGTGGGATTCTAGAAGCATATTTTGAAAAAGACCAGCCATTCTAGCATCTACGCATTTCACTTCTTGTGCCTGACCGAGCTCCTGTTTTCTTCTCTATCCCAGTGGCCAGCTCATATCCTCAAGGAGCATTGCTGTTTCCAGACCTCCCAAAGAACATGACCAAATGGTTTTATTTCCATTCCATTCCATGTCACTGGCTTCTTCTGAGCCATTCTAGGTGTGGTCACAGGTTTTCGCAGGTCCTTCCTTTTTCTTTTTTTCCTTACCATTGTCAATTTCATGAATTGCCAGCCACTTCTGAATGAATGACAAAGACCACTGGATCAAATCTATCCTTGTTACCTCCTACAGCCACACTCATTTATCCCATAAGATCAATATTTCTTACATTCTACACATGGCTGTAAAAGTGTCAAAATATAACAACATAAGAAGTGACCATCCGGGCCGGAGATAGCACCTGTCTCTGACTTGTCACTCTGCAAGTAAGCGGCAGCTCTCAATTCTTTTTTCTGAGTCCACACACCTGAAGACTATGGCTCACTCTCCTCACAAATGGTTACTCCTTCAGGCAGTGCTTCGAAGGGTGAGGGAATGGGCTCCCTTGCTTAGAGCAATTCAGCAGATGCTCCCGTGGGACGAGAAGAATGTAATTCAAAAGAGACCTTCAGGTGACCTTAATACTCCTATTTTCCCCATCCTTGGGGACCCACCACTGAAAATCATCACTTTACTGAACATCAAGCCTGGGGAGTGCCTTGATAGCCTGTTACCGATCTGTCACCTGAAAATTTATCTAAATTATTTTTAAGTAATCTGTATTTCATAACACTGGTGTTCAAGTGCCTTGTAAAAACTTACCAGCTGAAAACAAAAACAAACGAAAAAAACCTTACCAGCTGTTTATTACCACAGCACCCACCACAAGCCTGTGTGTCTCTCCACCCACATTCTGAACTCCTTATGGTCAAAGACCTCTTTTTTTTTTTTTTTTTTTTTTTTTGGTCTTTGCTTTTCCAGCATTTTAGAACACCACACTAAGCTGCCAGTTTTGTCACTCCAACACGGCCGCGTATCAGCAATTTCATAAGCTTCAGTTTAATCACTGTAAGCACTGACTGATGAATGGAAGAATAAAACAGGAGCCAACACATTCTTGAGGGCCTCCAGGGGAGAAAAAATAGAGAGAGGAAGAAAACCAACGTCTACTGAGATTCTGATGTAGTAGGTCTGGGGTGGGACCCAGGAGCCTACATTGTGGCTAGTATCACAGCTGATCTATGAAGCGGACGCATGAACCATGTTGTGATAAAAACTGCTCTTGGGGACAGAAAGGGAGGAAGTAGAATGTGACCTCCTAATTGGTCAATTAGGAGGAGACAAGAGAAAAGCCTGCTTTCTACCTCTTTCCATGCTAATCATGCCCATCCCACCCAGAACCAGGTGTGCAAGCCAGACTCAGAGAGCCCAGGACAGCTTGGATGGCTGTCCTCATCCAGCCTTCAGCTACTATGCTTTTCTCAAAGATATTTTGTCCTTTAGAACGTCACTGACAGGGGCACCTGGGTGGCTCAGTGGGTTAAGCCTATGCCTTCAGCTCAGATCATGGTCTCAGGGTCCTGGGATCGAGCCCCGCATCAGGCTCTCTGCTCACTGGGGAGCCTGCTTCCTTCTCTCTCTTTATGCCTGTCTCTCTGCCTACTTGTGATCTCTGTCAAATGAATAAATAAAATCTTAAAAAAAAAAAGAAAGAAAGAAAAAAAGAAAGAAAGAAAGTCACTGACAGCTTTGTGACTGTTGCTCAATAATGCTTGCCCATGCATTCCCCTCCTGGTCTGCACTGTGCATGCTCTGGGTGGGATCGTTTAGCTCCTGCATCCCTGAGCTGTGCTTCTTTTTTGCTGAGAGACAAAAAAAAAATCCAGAGGTCACTGTGTTCTTTGTTCAGATGGCCCAAAAGGCTGAGAACACTGGGGATGTTTGGACAGATTTCATCTTGTTGTGATTAATTAGTGCCCACACTTGACAGGCTAGGAGAAGGTCAACACAGTGGTTCCCACAGGATGCATGCCATCTCTTCATGACAGAACAGTGTGAAGCAGGCGAGAAGATGATCTCCCCATCTAGATGGGAGGAAGTGACCCTGTAAAGTGGCCTGCAGGTTCACCAGATGTAAACTCCCTTGATGCCATCTTCTGAGGAGTACTAAAGGTGATGGTTTATTCAGTAGAACTCAGAGACACAAATCTTCCACGGTCATGCATTGCAGATACAGGTGTGGTGATTGACATGTGTGCTGTGCTAATGACTGCATGCCTTACAACTTCTGTGGTGCTTTGAGCCACTCATGAGGAACAACACATTAAACCCATCATGTTATGTCACCGGACAAAGCATGCAGCGTGATGTAGTAACAACATACTAGCCATCACGTGTTTTTGTCTGGGTTCCCAGGCTATATGGCTACCCTGAATAAGACCAAAAAATATTGATATGTTTAATTTAGACAGACATGAAAGGAAAAAAAAATGTTATTAGTAGAAAATACAAATACAATATGCCTGCAAAAAGAAATCACATGTAAAAAAAAAAAAGAAAGGAAAGGAAGAAGGAAGGACAGAAGGAAAGGAAGAGAAAGAAAGAAAACCTGTGTACTTGTGTTTAGAGCAGAGAAATATTGCAGAGACCAATCATTAAAGAAAATATAAGGAAGAAAAAAGAAATTTGTCCCTTTGAAAAATTTTATTTCTTAATATTGCAATGAGACTGCCAGAATCTGACTTTTATTCATTCATTCACTCACTTGACCACGCATCTATCCATCCATCTACTCCATAAACACTCACCAAATGCCAACTACGTCCAGGTACTACCATAGACAGTTAAAATGTGACCGTATGCAAAAATCATACTAAGTCTCTGTGCTCAAGGAACTTACATTTTATTGGAGGAGACAGACCAAAACACACAAGTTCATAGTCTGCATTTATATAGTCAGCAGCAGTAATATAAATATCCAACAAGCTTTGGTGAGGGAGACCTTGATTTGTAGATTTTGCCATAGTGTAAATAACCCCACCCAGGACAATCTCAAACTGCCGATGCGATGTCACAATCAATGTGACAATGTGATATGTATGGTCAGGAGAGCAGCAGGGTAAGAGCAGCAGGGTAAGCCCCCTCCAACTCACGCCTGGACGTGATTTAAAGAAACAAATCATGCTAAGCGGCCAGATACTGGAGGGAAGGGTGGATCTTTTAGAAAAGTGGTTAGGATAATTCTTGGGCTAAAGACATTTGAGTGGTGACCTAAATGAAGAGGAAAGAAGCCAAGAAATCATGAAATAAAGAATTGAGGGAGTAGGGTAGAAACAGGTATCACAAAGGCCCTGTAACAGGAAATATATCTTGTATGTCTGGGGAACAGAAAGACCACCGTGTGAGGAGAGGCAGGCAGGGGCTAGATCATCTATGGCTTTGTTGGCACTGGGAAGAATGTGAACTCTTTATGCAAGAGATGGGAATTCAATAAAGAGTTCAGAGCAGGCAGTGATGTGACCTGATTTACCTTCTTAAAGAATCAGTCTGGCTGTTAGAGAAAGACTAGGAAAGAGTGTACTGCAGTAAGAGTGCACCCCGCAAAGGTGAAAACATGGTGACCACAGAGGAGGGTATCCAGGTATGAATGAAACGGCTTAGAGTGGAATGGCCAAGGTAGGTATTGGAAGAAACATCCAGGTTTGGAATATAACTGATAGGTAAATCTACCAGAAGTCTCCGATTGATTGGATAAGAGAGGAAATGATAAGTAGGCAGCAGGATATGCAAAAGTCAGGGGAGAAGTCAGGAAGGAAGATAGAGATCTGGAGGTTGCCTGCTATAGATGATCTTAGTGATTATGCCATGGAAGCATCGTTTGAGAACCACTCTCTTAAAATGACAAGGACTCAGCCTTTAAGGAGCCCCTAGGGAGGAGGTGACCTGTTACAGGGAGATGTGTGAAGCATAGACCAAAAATTTCTCACCAGTTAAAGCAATTCATATTCCTGAGGCTATAGTTATTAAGCAATACTCTATTTCCAGAATGACCCTCTTAAAACCCATACTAATACTTAGTATTAGTTACTACTTAGTATTACTTATTATAACACTAAGTAGTATACTATACTTGCATATTATACTACACTTATATAGTATTATACTATATAAGTACTATAATAATACTAAGTATTACTGTTAATGCTTAGTATTAATTACTAATTACTAATACTTAGTATTAATTATTATTAATGCCTAGAGATTTCTTACCTATCAACAAGAGAACTAGGTATTTTGATGTTCAAAACATGGAGCACTGGTTCTCAACCCTACACATCATACTCACGTACCTACTACTCACATACCTACACATCATACTCACCACAGAGCTTTGAAAAGTACAAAGACCTGGGTACCAACCCAAGTGATTCTAATTCAACTGTGGCATAGGGATAGGCGGAATGGCTTTATTTTTAAAGAAGTTAAATTGGACAATGGAAATAAATGGTAGTGATAGAACCAAAGACCTAAAGTCCTCCATAAAGTTGAGGATGCTTTTCAAAGTCATCTGGGAGGACAAAAGGATGTGGTTCCAAGTGGGATGATCACACTGTGACTTTCAAGGTGGTCAGGATGTGGCTTGGCAGTTGAGATGAAGTAGACCAAAAAGATCACTGGGGATAAAGGAAGTGAAGTAACAGAAGGCAGGAAGGGTGTTGGGAAAATCCTTGGGAAGTTGGGGATGTGAGGCTTAACTTTTTTAGGTTCTACATGTAAGTGGAATCATGCAATGTTTTTCTGTGTCTTACTTTTTTTTTTTTTTTTTTTTAAAGAGAAGGACAGACAGATGTGAGTGGCAAATAGAGATGGAGACAGAGAATGTTAAGCAGGCTCCATGCCCAGCACAGAGATCATGACCTACAACCCTGAGATCATAACTGGAGCCAAAATCAAGAGTCAGATGTCTAACCGACTGAGCCATGCAGGTGCCTCTGTGTCTGGCTTATTTTACTTAGCATAATGTCTTCTAGTCCCTCCATGTTGTTGCAAATGGTAGGATTTCCTTGAAATGTGTTGACAAGGTAGAACTCTAGTGTATATACAGACACACACACATACACATACACATACACATACACACACAACTTGTATTTGCCAATTATGCTTCAATAAAGCTGAAAGAAATCCATTCTAAGTTTCAAACAAGTGCCTTCTGGAATATAACTATTTGGTAAGCAGAGGCCCATTCTTACATAAAGCTTTATTTGGAGAATACTATTTAGAAATCATCCCAATATTTAAATCCCTATCCATTTATTTTATTAACCTACTTATTGTGACAAAACACAAAACCTGCATTTCATGGTTTGGGGTGGGAGTATTTCTCGGAAACTTTGAAGAACAATGCTATAGCCATAGTGCGCCAATATCAGCCACTTCCCCACATTCCCAAAGCCCAGCATGGCCACTGAGGACACTGCACACTGTATTGTGATCTGTGTTCTCTCGATCACGAGAAATACCAGCCCAGAGATTGCTAAATGCGAAGACACTTCCTTCTCTTCCTGACTCCTGCCACCTTCATACTGTAAAAAAACAACGCAGACAACATCTCTTAATGGTGGTTAAGGTGATTCATTTTATCAGGACTTAACTTCCTGACCAACTGGAAAGGACTTAGGAGAAATAAGAAGACACATAACAAAGAAGAGCTAAAGTTTAGAAAAATCTCTGAAGATACTCAAGCAAGTAAAAAATAAGTAAATACCAAAATATTTCTTGTTGGACGTTTTTCAGGATTGGTGGTTTTCTCTTATTCTGAGTAGTATAAAATATGCTCTCCCCAAAATAACTCTCAAGCATATTTTTTTTCCAAAAGCAATTTATTTTTAGCACAATTCCTTATCTACCTCTCATTCTTTAATCTAAAAATGTCTTATCGACCCTTTCCTTTCCACTTTTTTCTCTCAATTCATAAAAAGGAGAAAGGATATATTTTAATTGTATGTGGTAAATTCAAACCCTGTTATCACCATTTTGTGGCCTTTGGTTTGGAGAGATGTCATTTTGTGAGATGAATGAATTTGCTTTTCCTGGCACTACTCTGACTGCCCTCAGAAGACCAGGAGGAAGGTGGTTGTTAGAAGGGCAGCCCGGGGACACCTGGGTGGCTCGGTCGGTTAAGCGGCTGCCTTTGGCTCAGGTCATGATCTCAGGGTCTTGGGATGGAGTCCTGCATCATGCTCCCTGTTCACAGGGGAGCCTACTTCTCCCTCCCTTTGCTTGTGCTCTCTTATTCTCTTTCTCCCTCTCTCTTTTTTATATAAAAAAATATATAGAATCTGTAAAAAAAAAAAAATAAGGGTAGCCCCAATGTCCCCTGCCTGCCCTTCTTCAAGCATTTCTTCTGATAGAAATCTCAGTGAACATACAGAGATGAGAAGTTCAGAGTAACCTGCTATCTTTGCATTTTAAGTATCTCTCAAATCAGTTCACTTCTTTCCAGTGCCGTCATACCATTTTGCCCTCAGGTCTTGCGTGGTCTCCAGAACTAGCCTCCCCTCTGAATCCTGTGTTTCCAATTGGCTTGGCTCTTATCTTCTCAGCAACCAGAGTAAGCTTATTTATTTTTTCATTTTGAAATAAATGAAAACTCATAAGAAGTACAATTAGAACAGAGAGTTCCTTGCTCCCTTCACTTAGCTTTCCCAATGATAACATTTTATGTAACCATAAACACAACACAACACATACAAAACACACAAAACACAACATCTAGAAAATGGATGTTGGTCAGTACTGTTCAGTAAATTCAGCATGATCCTTTAAAATGCAAACCTGATTGTGTGAACTCTCCCCTCTTTACTAAACCTATTACTGGCTTCCCATCAACTCTTAAAATAAGGACTAAAATTCTTAAATTGGCCCATAAATAGTGGGATTATCATTCCAGGTTGGCCAGGACAGATCTGGATCACACATGTAGTGCCAACAAACTATCCCATTTAGCATTTTAGTGCACTCTAAAGTATGGCAGTTTAGATGATAAGTTATGTGGTCAAACCAGTCAGAGTTCTGTGTCTGGTCAGCCTGTGGAGACCTCTAGCTTTTGTCTTATGCCCCTCCACTTCTGGCTCCTAAGCCCCTGTGACACAGACCTTCTTGAAGTTCCTAGGATAGGATGCTGGATGTGCAATGTTTCTTCCTGCCACAGGGCCCTTGCACCTGTTCTCTCTGCCTGAAATACTTTCCCTCCCCACCTTAGCTATCCCTAGATAGCTCCTACTTGTATCAGCTTAGCTAAATCATCATTCCATCCCCAGACTAGGTCACATTTCTCTATAAGTGCCCTCACCATGCCCTGGACCTCTCCTTTGAACTGTTTGTCACAGTGATAATTTTATATCTGTTGCTAAAAATAGAGTAAGCTGTAAGAAGGTAGGGGGCATATGTGCACAATATCATATCTCCAGAACCGGCAGGAGCTTGCTATATGGGAGACGATTACTTTGTAGCTGGGGACTGAACGAATAAAAGCTCAGTTCACAGCTTCATGAGCAACAGAAACGAAGTGGTTAATGGCTTCAGGAAAAAGCAAAAGCAAAAATCTCTTGCATCACCTTTGTAGGTTGTTGCCCATGCGGCTCATTTAGTCATTTAAAAAACCCAACTTTGAAATGAGACAGACCAAAGTTCAAAACTTGGTGTTCATAAGCTGAAGAACTCGATGCAAGCAATTTACCTTCTTGGAACCTCAATTTTTTTTTTTTTTGTCTGTAAATAGCAGTAGTAGTAATAATGATGTGGAAGTCATCTACTCTATAATGACAACTACAATTATTATAATATTGTGGCAATTATATAATTAGAACCACTCAGTATGTAATAATGATTATTATAAATAATAAGAGTTATCACACTTTTGTGAAGGTTGAATGAAAACAATGTACACTGCTTAACAGTCAGGCAATATTAAGTGAATGTGAACTCTGCTATAAAGTTGTTTCAAGTGTCTCATTCCCCGTGTCTAAGATGATTTCCTTGTTTCACAGAAGACATGCAGGGGGGACTTAAAGCTCCTCACCTGGTGCTGTCTCCCCATCACCTGCTCCCCTTTGGTCTCCACCACTTCAGACACGCAAGGCTATCCTTGGCTATCCAACCCCGGGCCAAACCTGGCATCTTCTGCGACTCTTCCCTTCTCCCCATGACAGACCAAATCCATCAGGAATGCTGGTCACATCCTCTTTGAAATATAGGCAGAACCCTGCAGCTCCCCACCCCACCTGCTTCCTCCCACCATCCCCATCTGCCTGGATGACTGCATCGGCCTCCAAACAGGTCTCCTGTCTCTGCCCTCGCCCTATAGAGCAGCCAGAGTGACACCATTAAAATGCAAGTCACATCAGCTCATTCTCCTGCTCAAACACTTCAAGGCTTCCCGGGACCCCATGAAGTAAAGTGGAGTAAAGTATGACATGCTCTGTGAAGCCTCTGTCCTCTCTTGCATTCCCTCTGGCTCCTTCCTCCCTCTTTCAGATCTGTTTTCCAAGGAGAGTCTTCCCCAACACCTTACTTAAAGTCACAAGCACAACACTCTATCCGCTCCCTGGTTTTATTTCCTCACAGCGCTTATCACTTTCTATACTTTTTGCTTCTTCATTTTCTTTATAATCTGTCTTCCCCACGAGAGTGGCAAGTCCATGATGACAGGGAGTTTTGTCTGCTCTGTCCTTGCTCCTCTCTCCCTAGCATCTGACACTGGGCCTGACCTGTATTAGGCGCTCAGTGAATGTATTTTGAATCAATACATGGGCGAGACAGTGAATGAATGAGGCACCACTGCTCCCAAGGCAAGAGCTGTCCCAGACACAATATGGTGTAAGTTACAAGGCACAGACTAAAACACCAAACCTGTGTCAAGACGGTATCGGGCAGGGGTCTAGGAAGAGGAAGATGGTGAGGGCACACCTAAGCACATGCTGCAGTTGCCGTCCCAGCCTCCGGAGGGACTCTGATAGTGGCTTGGTAGCGAGAGTGCCTGCCCTGTCACCCTGGGGCGGCTGAGTGGCTGAGTGTAGAAGGATGAGAGTGGGTGCTCTCTACGCATACAAAGGGAAGAAATGTTCACATTCAGACCGCGATCGAATCTAGCAGGCGCACCAGTGGTTTACTGGCGGACTGCCCCAACTCAGGGAGATGTTTGACGCAGAAGACTCCAGCCAGAAATCCCACCGGCTCGGAGGCCAAAATGAGGCCATTTTTACAGTAGCCAAATTAATTTCCCTTTGTCAATATGTATGGGATTTCCAGAAGAACATATGCTGAGAAATGCTCTCCATATCCATTGTCCAGATGTTGGCAAAATACAAGCCAAAAAAAGAAATATTTAAAGTCTTGTGACTCCACAGGTTTTTGCCAAACAAACAAGCTTCTCTTGCTGGAAGCACAACACTGAGCCAAGGCTCTGGGTGGACTGGCCTTAAAAAGAAACTTTGGGCTATGTTCAAACAAACTTGGAGGAAGCCAAGGACACTGAATTCTCAATTCGAGGGCAGTTATTCACAAACTCGAGGGAACTGAACTTTGATACGAAAAATATCCAAGAGTTGTAGTACTGAAACCTTGTACAATCAGCCTACAAATATGAAGCATGAATTATGTACTTCTATCAGCAAAAGTATGAAGTAGTTGCAGAAAGAACAAACTGGAATATCACCTAATACCCTAAAGGAGGAGACATTCCCACAGTCTTTAAGGCTGGAAGGCAACTTACAGACACTCTAGCCCAGGTATCCTGCATCATTCCCTTCCCTGGACTTGTGAGCTCAGTTGCTCTGAAAGTCGGCCAGTCGTGGTAACATCAGGACATTTGCTATGACTGTTCTCACATCCTACTGACTTCTCAATTCTTCCTTGTGCTCAGGATGTAACACTTAACCTCAGGCTCCCTTCATTACTTGTTCTGACTCCCTTCCCTACAAGCACTTGGGCCTCCTTGATGTCTTCCTTACACATCAGGTTGGGGTAAGGAACAAAATCTCCAGAATTTCTGGCCTAAGGAATTCTCAGGAGTTGGTCTGATACATCAACTAACAGATAAGAAATTCATAGAAGATAACTGAATCGTCACCTGGCTTATGAATGCTAAAAGCAATGTGATGGCGCAAGCCTTCTGATTCCTAACAGAAAACCTCTATCAACATTAGAAGGGCAGACAAAATAAGTTGGCTTCTTATTTTTTCTAGTTTGTGTATAAGACTATAAATATGTGTATATATATATGTATATATATATATATACACACACACACACACATAACTTCTAAAATATTGAGACATTATAACTATCTAGGCAACACATCCTAAAATCTTAGAAATAACCGCTTGGTCAAAACAGAACCAATGAATGCAAGGCATACGATCAGATATCCTGAATATGCCACTTTACATGACCCGAAGTATTCTATCTAGCGTCTGTAATAATGTCATTATCGGAGATGAAAAATAAAACAATTCTGGGTGGTTAACATGGTATACAATAAAATATTTACAGTTCTTAACATTTGTACTTAAAATAATGGCTTGAGGTCTTCACACAGAATCAAAATTAAACATTTAATAGCTCATTGACCTTAATGCGTATCACTCCTAAAACTATGGATAAGTGAAAACAGATATTTTATTCAAATGGAATCATAATATTTTTGTAGCTTAAATTTTTTTTCTCGAGCTCAATTTGGTAAGAGTGTGGTACTTTACAAGAGTCATTATGAGGCTATCTTAAACTGTAGTCATTGCCCTAAAGAAAATGTTTATGGCCCGACTGGGATAATTATATTCTCCTATTAAATATTACTCCTCCAGGGCTAGTTATTGTTGAGTACAAATGTGCCACTTTATATGCAAATAAAATGTACGGAGATGTGGATAAAAAGTTCTGCATCTATCTACTCACAAATCATCTTATAATGATTCATATTAACAGATAGAACTTCCCAAGATGGGAGATGTTAATATCACATACAAGAGGCAATTCTTTCCTTGAACTTTTGCTTTCAAGATAGTTTAGATACAGCTGGAAATATTTGCTTTTCTCACAGTGACAGCAAATTGAGGTTTGCATTCTGAGTTGTATTTTTGAGTCAAAAGATTTTACAGTCCTGAGATTACTTATTACCAAAACCCCAAAACTTAGGGTTTCTTTTTTCTATTTCTTTCTTTCCTTCTTTCCTTTTTTTTTTTTTTTGGTCCTGACCTTGACTTCTCTTCAATCCATTTCATACAATACTCACACATATGAAAACAAATCAGGATACCTTGGAGTCTAGTTTCCAAGAAGGTTTCTTAAATCCAACCTAGCAAAGCAGAGAACTTCCACAAACATTGCACAAAGTATAGTCATTTTGTGGCCACATATTTGCATTTTCTTTTTTTAAAAATCTGTATTCTTTGAATATGATCTTTGAGCAAGAATGTCATGGTAACATGAGAGACTATGGACTCTGAAAAACAATCTGAGGGTTTTGAAGGGGCGGGGGATGGGAAGTTGGGGGAACTAGGTGGTAGGTATTAGAGAGGGCACGGATTGCATGGAGCACTGGGTGTGGTGCGAAAACAATGAATACTGTTACGCTGAAAAGAAATAAAAAATTTAAAAAAAAAGAATGTCATGGTAAAAGCTACAAGTCTGTTTTCGCATTTGAAGGAGCAATATTTTTGTATCTCAAATCCCATCTCGGATTGGTGCCTTATATTTTTATTAGTCACCTCTCATGGTGCTAGGGAACAACTTTTTTTTTTTTTAAGATTTTATTTATTTATTTGACAGAGAAAGAGCACAAGCAAGGGGAATGGCAGGCAGAGGGAGAAGCAGACTCCACACTGAGCAGGGAGCTGATGCAGGACTCGATCCCAGGACTCAGGGATCATGACCTGAGCTGAAGGCAGATGTTTGACTGACTGAGCTGCTAAGGTGCCCCAGGGAACAACTATTTTAAAAAACTGGATGATGCATATTTTGTCCCTACGTGTGCAGAGTTAACAATATAAGATGAATACTCTCTATGTAAGGAAGGAACAAAATAGACCATTTCATCACCATTTTTACCACCTTCCCTGCAGCTCTGCTGTCCTTGCCTAGAGCTGTCAAAGGAATATGGGAAAGCCAGGTGGCCTGAATGCGAAGACGGAGCTCTGATTTTCTGGCCAATTCACTGAACTCCCAGAGTCAGAGGATCATATAGCTGAACGAGAGCTAAAGGAAAGAACATAGGTGAGGGCATCTCAGGGCTGAATCACCAGATCAAGACAATATTTCACAATCGGGAATTTAATTACTTCTGTTTCAATTTGGAGAAAGTTCTGTTTCTCACAGATTAGAAAGTCATTTATCCATGAGTCAAAACCAAATATTTATACTTCTTGAGAAATACCTAAAATTTTGTGATTAAAGTTAGAGTCTCTTAATCTCACAAAACAACCTGATGGTTGCTGGGGGGAGGGGGGTTGAGAGATGGGGGTGGGGTTATGGACATTAGGGAGGGTATGTGTTATGGTGAGGGCTGTGAAGGGTGTAAACCTGGCGATTCATAGACCTGTACCCCTGGGGATAAAAATACATTATATGTTTATAAAAAATAAAAAATTTAAAAAAAAAGAGTCTATTATACTTCTTTAATTAGGGCTTAGGGATAACAGGAGATAGCATAAAGTTAGTATTTGCATTAAACTGAATGAGGTAGGGAGACCTTTACTCTATTTTCTAGGGAGTCTGGAAATCTATGTTCATTGTCAGCATTTCTTCTCACACGATTCAAGGACACTTGGTGGACAGCTGGAAAATGCCAAGAAACTGAGAGTCCTGATCAACTTGAAAAGCAAGGCCTGCATAAATGGCATCATGGGACATATCTGCTAGATTGCAATTTCTATAAGGGCAAGGTTCCTGGCTGCTTTGTACATGATTGCCTTGTTCTTGCTCAGAACAGTTCCTGTTACCTCGTAAGCCCTCAAAAGTGTTTGACAGAGTGCTCGCTCCGGCAGCACATATATTAAAATTAGAATGACGCAGAGAAGATTCGTGTGGCCCCTGTACTAGGAAGACGCATGAATTCGTGACACATTCCATATTAAAAGAAAAGTTTGACAGACAGATGAAAAAATTAGTACATGCTTTTCCACCCCTGGATATTATGCTATGTCTTGTCCATTCTTCCCAAACTATGGTCACCTAACACTTCTTCCTAATAGTTGGGCCATACACACACACACACACACACACACACACACACACACACACAAACACACTTCAGGGAAAACACATTTTTCTTAAAGCCTTCAAAATAAAATAAACTCTTAAGTGTCTGTAATCACTTAGATATTCTGCTTCAAAGCAGAGAAATGGACTAAATTTATCCTACAAATAAAAATAGCTCTATAATACAGCATTAAACTGATTTAATTAACATTTTAATGTTAACAGGACATAGCTAATATCACCCTCAAAATAATTGAAGTAATAATCTTCATGGTTAGAGAGGGCACAAATGGGGCCTCAACTTCTCTTTGCTCCCTGATACTTGAGAAAAAAGGGTTCAATCACTGGGAAAGTCTGTGCTTCAAAAATGACCTCTTGAGCAACCTTTCTGTATTTAGTTTGCTCCCCCCACAACCTCATTCCACTCTCCAGAATGGAGTTGGCATCTGTCTAAAATGCAAATTGGGTTATGTCACTAGCTTGCTCAAAACACTGCAGAAGATCTTTTTTTTTTTTTTTTAAGATTTTATTTATTTATTTGACAGAGAGAGAGATCACAAGCAGGCAGAGAGGCAGGCAGAGAGAGAGGGGGAAGCAGTCTCCCTGCCAAGCAGAAAGCCCGATGCGGGGCTCCATCCCAGGACCCTGAGATCATGACCTAAGCCGAAGGCAGAGGCTTAACCCACTGAGCCACCCAGGTGCCACAGCTCCTATCTTTTTTTAAGAGCAACTGTTTTTGGTCATCTGCTTCTCATAAAAGGCCTGACTTGAATAGTATCCCTCCTCCAGATCCAAGCCCTCCACTCCTGAACTTAAGCTCCAATCACACCAAAGTGGTAGTTGTTACCTCACTGGAAACTTTGCATTAGTTCACACCTCTGGACATTTGCTATACAATTTCTGTAGTGTGGCATGCTGTCCTTCCCTTTCTCAACCTTGATGACACTTTTTCCCTTTAAGATGCATCAAATCTTCTCTAAAGGATTCTTGGTTACATACATGTCCTATAGTTATAGTCCATTATAAGCCTGGAGTGTATGTCAGCCTCTGTTCCATTATATTGAAATTGACTAACCACATGTCTCTTTCTGACTCTACATTCTCAATATTCCCATTATACAAACTATGCCAAAGTCATCTTTTGGCTTCTAGCACCCACTGTGAAGTCAGAGTCAGTGGAATTAATATGCACTGCACCATATCGAGTAACATCATCTTGCTCTTCCCCATCAATGCTGACTAATCTTGCAATGCTCTGTTGTGGCCTGGGAGTTTCCAGGAACCATCTTCTTTTCTTATAGAAATTGATTAATTGAGCTACTAATATATAAAGGAAGCAACATTTTATAAATGAACAAAATTAACAAAAGCTATATTACCGACACTAAACAATTAGTAAATAACGTTATAAGGAGGAGTCAGGTGGGAAATAAACCCAAGTGTGAGTTAACAATGAATGTGAGTTAACACTTGTGAAAAATCATTATTTAGATTGTAAGAAATATTTGCATGAAAACATCTCAGTTATGTTTTGTAGTAACTAAACTTGATATTATTGCATATCTGGAGTGCTTCTATAGCTCTTTTTCATTTAAGAGCTCTAGCAAGTTTTATAAATTCAAAAAATAATTATAAAATCATCTCTCTATGTCAATTTAGTATGCCAATATATTGCCTAGAAAGATTTTCTTACAGTGGTGATAAAACCAGAAAAAAATATAATAGAAATGCTAACATTCCTTTAGCAACGGTGGTTCTAGCTGGGACGTCCTACTATCAATAATACTGTGGCTCCCAGTCTCCAATTTCCAGACAATGCAGTGACTGAATCAGTATTCTCCAAAGCACAAAGCAGGCAATCTTTTTTGTCCTTTGTGCATTTTTCACATCTTAGAACTGCCCCCTTCAATCTTCCTGTGTGCCATCTACCCACACATCCATGTCACTGTATATCACTAGTCTTTATAAGTTCTTCTGAGTATAGTTTTCTTACTGTGCTGAAATCTTATGCATAATTATGTGAAGTTGCTATGGAGATTTTGTGTGATTTGTCATGAAAAAATCTGTTGTGTTTGAGATAATTCTCCATACTAATGACTCAGGTATCCATTCTCCTCACTCCCTTATTTTCTCTGGGATTATAACCAACTGCATATATTTGAATATCTATAAGCGAAAGTCATTTTATAAATAATACAACCAGAAAAGTTATTGAATTCACTAAGATGAAGCACTATAGTACAGCCGGACCAATTTCTGATGATTAAGGAAAAACTTCCATTACAGTACTTTTTTGAAAACCAGCAAGATTCCTGCCTGCCTCCTTTAGGAAGAGATCCCACAGAAGTTCTTTTACAATTACATCTCTTAGAATTCTGTCACTAATTATATGATACATGTTTTGGTTCTATCGTCACTTAGAAAATGTAATTTTATTTATTTTTTTAAGATTTTATTTATTTGAGAGAGACGGTGCATGTATGCAAATGACACACACACACACACACACACACACACACACACACACACAGAGAGAGCATGAGCTGTGAGCAAGAAAGGGCGAAGGGAGAGGTAGAAGCAGGCGCCCCACCGAGCAGGGAGCCCAACATGGGACTCAATCCCAGGACCCTGGGATTATGACCTGAGCTGAAGGCTGATGCTTAACTGACTGAGCCACCCTAGTATCCAGAAAATGTAATTTCAGAGACAGTATTAAACTCTTTGTGCCAAATTAAGGACAAATATAGCAAGATTATTAAAAGTCATTTATTTGTCCTTCTTATATGGTTGAAGACATTTCAAGGTGGGAGCCAAGAGTGAAACTTATTATTTGACATTAATCAAAGGCAATTTGTACTAATGATTGGATCTGAACAATAGAAAGACAACTTCACACCACCCAAAAAGGTCATGATTTTATCTTTCTTGCCTGACCTCCCTACAACCAGCCCCAGACAGAAGAAGTCCTGAAATATCATATTGATTATCATTAGACA
This sequence comes from Enhydra lutris kenyoni, assembly GCF_002288905.1. Classification (NCBI taxonomy): domain Eukaryota; kingdom Metazoa; phylum Chordata; class Mammalia; order Carnivora; family Mustelidae; genus Enhydra; species Enhydra lutris. Next base: position 97,771,299 of record NW_019154085.1, on the reverse strand, counting down.
ACTCACATAAATCCCTCTCCTTGCCTCTAGGTTGGCAAAGCTGATTTCAGGATCATGACTGATCTTTGGAGAGGAGCATTCTTAAGTCCTCTAAGGGGGGAGAGAATTTTGATGAATCCAGCAGTTTGCTGTCAGGAGAGCACCAACCAGAGGTTAAATACAGAAGTTAAAGAAGTCAAATTTCGCATGAAAGGCAGACTAATTATAGAAACAATTCCGAGTCCACACTTCGTCTGAAAACACACTCAAGTTACTAATTTCCTAAACAACCAGTTCTGGAAAGGATGAATGATCTTCACTCAGGATAATCTGACACCATGGGTACCCAGAGAGAAACCCAGATAGGAGCAGAGATAACAAGGAGACGAGAGGGAGGGTGAACAGCTGGAGGGATTGAGTGAGATGCACTGGGACAGGTTCGATCAGAGCCAGTGCTTGTCTGGTCCTTCTAAAGGTAAAACTGTTATTATTTTGTATAAATCAGGGCTGGTGAGTAACCTGTAAATGACTAAGGCAAAGAAGAGAAAGAACAGGAAAGAATGGGAGGAAGGTAGAAGAAAAGGTAGACATCAAAGGGGCACCAGCATGGCTCAGTGGGTTAAGCTCTTACCTCGTGGTTTCAGCTCAGGTCATGGTCTCAGGGTCTTGAGATCAAGCCCCGTGTCCTGCTCTGTGCTCAGCAGGGAGTCTGCTTGAGATTCTCTCTCTCCCCCGCACCTCTGTCCCTCTACCCCCATTTCTCCCTCTTTCTTTCTCTCTCTCATATAAATATGAGAGAAATCTAAGTAAATAGATAAATACTTACATAAATAAATAAATCTATCTTTAAAAAAAAAAAGGCACCATGAAACTGCCTACTACCAGACTGTGATAAAGGAAGGGTAAAAAGGAAACCATTAAGCAGCCACGGCAGAGAGGGAGTCTGCACGTCAGGGCTCCCGTAGGAATTAGGTGCCCTGATAAAGACTCCAGATCAGTAAAGCACCAGCTGAGTCTGGACAGCAAGGGGCTCCTTTCACTGCACAGGTGGTAATACAGTGAGTCATTTACCTTCTCCCCAGAGTCTGAGGATTGTCCACGTGGGACATGCCAGTTAGTGTCTTTAAAGTGACAGGTGACAGACCATGGGGGATTGTTCTCTGTGCCCCAATTGATTAAAAGGGAGAAGTGCTTCCAGACACAGTAGAAGAGCATTCATGGAGGAAAACAGGAGATAGCTTTTGTTAAGAATGAGAACAGATAGTAAATCCAATCTCAAAAGGATGTTGCATAGAAGATCTAGAAGAGTCAAGAAGGAACTCAGCCTCAGAAAGTGGAGCTAATAATGCTTTTTGGGACTTCTCATGGAAGGAAAAAATGACCAGTTCAAAGGGAGAATTCAGCACCCTCTTGCAAATGGTAGGCGCGACATGGCAACGGTCAACCCCAAGCAGCAGACAAGGTCCAGTGGTGGTGATCCGAGATTTCTCGCGGGACTTCAGAGGCAGATGGGCTCCTGTCACATGGCTAAGCAGGGCCCCCTTTTCTGGGAGCAAGCATCTGAGGTGAGAGGGAGAGTCTCACCTACCACACCCCAAAACAAACACCCCACTCTGAATTCTGGTAGAGTGGTGAGAAAAGCAGCGACACTGGCAGTGAGATCTATGGTGGCTTTAAAACTCAGCAAAGAAAATGAAAGAATATGAGCATGTAAGCAGTAAGGTCCAGTTCAAGAATGTCTAGAAGAGGAAAGAGGATTGTTTGAAGAGCAAATGGCTGGAGGTTTAGGAAAAAGTCGGGAGGATTTGGTTGTCTCAGCCACGAGTCCTTCAGTATAAGAGCCAAGAGAGATTCAGGATTTCCTCAGTGTCCAAAATCCTCTTTTTATGGACCCACAAAATTTTAATAATTACCTTTAAACATTTTATTTCTGTTTAGTGGCATAAAAAGGAACACCAAGCCTATTTAGAATGTATTAATGAAGAACTTCTTATCAAATACTGCCCTGTGGTCCAGAGTCTTGTTTGTACTTTCATTCATGATGGCCTTATTAAAAGCTAATAGATGAATGGATAAAGAAGATGTGGTATATATATACAATGGAATACTATGCAGCCATCAAAAGAAATGAAATCTTGCCATTTGCGACGACGTGGATGGAACTAGAGGGTATTATGCTTAGCAAAATAAGTCAATTGGAGAAAGACAATTATCATATGATCTCCCTAATATGAGGAAGTGGAGATGCAACGTGGGGCTTTGGGGAGTAGGAAAAGAATAAATGAAACAAGATGGGATCGGGAGGGAGACAAATCATAAGAGACTCTTAATCTCACAAAACAAACAGGGTTGCTGAGGGAAGGTGGGTAGGGAGAGGGTGGTGAGGTTATGGACATTGGGGAGGGTATGTATTATGGTGAGTGTTGTGAAGTGTGTAAACCTGGTGATTCACAGCCCTGTAACCCTGGGGCTAATAATACATTATATGTTTATAAAAAAATAAAATTAAATTAAAAAATTAAATTTAGAAAAAGCTAATATAAAAAGAACAGAGGTAGACTTAATGGGATGTTCCTGCCACAAGTAAAGGTAAAAACTATGTAGTCACACACGAAACTAACAAACATTATGTAACTTGAAGGGTAGAATTGAAAAGACAGCTCAGTCATTTTCCGTCACTAGACTGTACAAGGCAACCAAATGCCAAAGAAACTACTCCTAACGAAAGGATCAGAGAAGGCCTCAGTCAAGGTACAAGTCTAGCAAATGTTTCAGAAAAACAGCACCATCTGTCATTCAATTCATGAATTTTATCTGGTTCTGTAATTAAATGAGACCAATGAGCAACAAGATGTGTGAAGAGAAAGACAAATGATCAAGGAAGAAAGGAACAAATCTGTAAAAACAGTGTCAAAAAGTACAGGCTAAGCCATGGCTTACAAAACCTGGTGAAATCGACAGGGTATCAGGTTATGACTCTGTTTAGAGTCAGATGAGAAGAAGGATGGAATTGACTTACTGCTTGAGCAGGTGACATCATGCCAATATAGAAGCCAAGGAGAAAGCGGGTTCATTCAATTCCTGTATCACTCGTCCCTTTGTTATCAAGGCAAATAATCTCCAAATCGAAAAGAAGAGGAAAACACGAAGCCCAAGATAAGTGAAGAGATCCCAAGGGAGATCAGCAAGCTTCTCTGCCTAAATCTAAGTCTCAACAATAAATTACACCCTGGGGTAATAAATGGACTTCAGATGGGATGGTGGAGGCATTGCAGGCAATCATTGGGGAGTCATGACAAGTCAGAGAGGGGTCCATATTAAAAGCAGGAAAATGTACTTATTTTTAAGAACATTTCAGAATTTTTTTTTAATTTTCAAAGTCAAAGTAAAAAACGGCATTTAGAAACTACGAATCACTTTCTAGGTTGATCCCCCTTCAAAAAAGATCATTTATAGAATGCATTCTTCTAAAAGACGGTGTATGGGGTGCCAGGGTGGCTCAGTGTGTTGAGTGTCTGACTCCTGGTTTTGGCTCAGGTCATGATCTGGGGGTGGTGGGATCAGAGCCCCGAGTCTGGCACCCCACTCAGTGGGAAGTCTGCTTGAAGATTCTCTTCCTCTGCCCCTCCACCTGCTGGCATGCACACACACTCTTTCTC